>NC_142750.1:14374251-14675918 GCF_051943395.1 Hippocampus bargibanti
TCCAAAATATCCTCTCCCGTTGTAGTCCCTTGGAGACTTTGGAGGGCTGCCAGCTCCTCGCATATCTCAAAGTTTTTTCGTCTTCTGCTGCAGCTGGGTATTTACATTCATCCCGATTTCTTCACCACGTCTGGTGATTGTACTCCCCGACAGACCTACGACATTATATGCATCTTTCTTCTCCTGCGCGACAGCATCCGTGCATTTCTTAACAAACTCTCCGTCCGTGAAAGGCTTACCGCTGCTCGCTATCAGCTTAGCAAGCCGAAAGCTGGCCCGAACGGATGCCTTCTTCAGCTGAGCTTGGCGTACAAATGTATTCTGCTGAGATAGTAGTCCACTTTTCGCTTTGAGAGTTTGTCTGCTCGTATTTGGCCTTGCAAGCTATCGTACTTGTCTTTGTGACGGGATTCATAGAGTCGGCGAAGATTGTATTCTTTGAATATCGCCACCGCCTCTTGACAGATGAGACAAGCAGCCTTTTCTTTGCATTCAACATGAAAATCATCGTTTGTCCACTGCAGGTTAAATACCCTGCATTCTGAATCACTTTTTCTCTTACCTAACCTTTTCGCCATTATTCCGTTCACTCTTTGACAGGAAGGTTTACAAGAGAAAACAGGTGTGGGACCAAATAGAGCGCCAAACTGAGCGCACCTGAATGTACCACCGGACTCCCCTCCACTTCCTCAGATGTCACTTTCTTGTGTCGCATCGCATTGTGACCGACTCCTTTAGCGTTCTATTGTGAGCAGGCGTGTTTGTATTGTTCAATCGCGATTATAAACAACATACATTGATACGAACAGCTAATGATCGAAAACCGACCTTTGACTTGTAAAAGGATTTTTTATTTTTCTGGAGGCCAAAGAGGAAAAAAATTTGATAGCATCTCTGGTATTGTTCACGGGGCCGGGCCAAATGTGCTGACGGGCCGTAGTTTGGTGACCACTGATTTAGATAATACACCATCCATTGGGGGTGCGCCTTATACACCGGAAAATACGATAATCTCTTGTTTTTCTCAGCTAATGGAGACCGTAAAAATGTAGCATCATGATAGTCTTCATGTTAGTTTATGGCTTCTTTATTATTATGATTTCTTTTTTTTATTATCAATGGTTTGTTTTAACTGTTGTCAGCTCTGCTCAAGTTCTCAAACAGATTTCACCTTGCCGATTGTAATTGCGTCTTGTAGGAGATTTTTTTTTTTTTCATTCTTTTTTTGTGTGTGATTTGCGATGGTTTGTGGTACTAAAATGTTGGGTTGACTTTCTACTGAAAATTAGGTCGCAGTGTACGCTTTGCGGACATGCCTTCAGATGTATCCCATGATGGAAGCAAGAAGAAAAAGAAATCTGGGAAGAAGACCAAGGCCATCACACCTCTGCAGGCGATGATGTTAAGGATGGCAGGTTTGTATATTGGAACGTGCTAGTGTGTTCTTTCTTACACCTCAGTTCTGTAAATATGATCACTTGGCAATATTCTCTCATTTCAGGTCAGTCTATTCCCGAAGAGGACGAAGAAGAAGTGGAGGAAGAGTATACCGACGACTCGGATAGTTCTGATGACGCTGAAGACAAGGAGTCAGCGGGGGACCAACCCCAACTGATTCCCAGTCAGCATCTCCCCCCTCCGAGTGGGCCAGCGGGACAGCCCCCGCCCTTGCAGGGTCCCCCAATGACTGGGCCTCCTCCAATGGGTCCTCCACCAGCTCCGCCAATGAGGCCTCCCGGGCCACCTTCTGGTCCACCTCCTGGCCCTCCACCAGGTCAGATTAGGATCCCGTTCCTTTCCTTGTCTGCTCCGAAGTCGCTGCGGTCCACCAAGCAAACACTAACCGATGACCCGTCATCACTCTGAATTAGTCGAGAGAGGTAGATCATCGTTAACCATACTTCAAGCTCTGTCCCTGAGCACAAACGTGATCCAAAACGTAACAAAAATCGTAGCAACTCTTTCCTATTTAACTTTGCCTTGAAACCTCGTCCTGCTTCATGAGCAGTCATCATTTGTATGACACACATCTCGTTTTCAGGTGCTCCTCCATTCTTAAGGCCGTTGGGTATTCCTGGCATGAGGGGTCCGATACCTCGACTTCTACCACCTGGACCTCCACCGGGTCGTCCACCCGGCCCACCGCCAGGTCCCCCGCCTGGTCTTCCTCCCGGTCCACCGCCGCGCGGACCACCTCCGCGGCTGCCGCCCCCGGCGCCACCCGGTAAGCTTGTGGGTGCCGACTCAAGTCACTAGAACTTCTTTGTGGAAGGAATTAAAAAAATGTCACAGCGTTCTCTACTTTGAGGGGCTGAATGTGACCCCTGAATGGCGGTCTGCTTAGGACGGCATGATGGTCGTTGCAGTTAAAGCACTCTGTAAGCAACCGATGAGAAGATTTCTTTAGCCGTCATCTGTACAAATTTGAAGGTGTCTGACGTTTCGCTTCTCATCCAAGAGGCTTTGTCAACGACCGAAAACTTTGCTGGTAGCTCTGGCTTGTACGACTGAGCGCTTACACAGAAATGCAGACGAACTCTGTCAACAAGTTGTGGCCTGTCGCATGAACCTGGTGGATTGTTTTTATCTCAAAATATTGTTCACATTTACCATTAATTGCACAACCGTCGGGGTCTTTGACTTGGGATGTAAATGTGTCAAATGTATTTGTGCTTTTGCTTGCAGGTATTCCACCTCCTCCCCCGAGAGCGGGAGGGCCCCCCGCCCGTCCCTTGGCGCCACCTCTCACCCTCTTCCCACCGCCTCTCGGCGCCAACGTGCTTAGTGCGCCTCCCAGCCTCGTCCAGCGACAAAAGGGCCCGGGATCCGGCCAAGACGGTTCGCAGGGCAGCGCGCCTCCTCCGTCCATGTCCGTGCGCTCCGGCGTCATGCAAATGCCCCCTCCCCCGGGAACCGCCGCGGCCTCCGCCGTCAGCCACCTCCACGCGGCCACCATTGAGAAACGGGCCAACCTTACATCTATCGCCGGCGCGGGTGGCCTCGGGGCCGGCGGCTCCGGGGCCACCATCTCCGCCAAACCGCAAATCATCAATCCAAAGGCGGAGGTCACGCGCTTTGTGCCCACCGCACTGAGAGTGCGAAGGGACAAAAGTGGTCCGGCGCCGGGGCCGGCGGTGGGTCCGTTGGAAAAGGGCGGAAGGAGGGGAGATGACGGTATGGGAAGCGGCCAGGCTCACAGACATCACGCTTCCGCCGCTTCCGTGGGCTTGTCTCACCCGGCTCAGATCGGAGCCGTGGCTCAGCCCAGTATGAAAACCAAGGACCAGGTGTATGAGGCCTTTATGAGAGAAATGGAGGGACTCCTCTGATACTCGAGCACTCTTGTTTTTGTCTCTTCCTTGGCGCGACGGAGTCGTGGTAATATTTTTCAAAGCTGTGCGGGATCCGTTTCTTTTAGAACCCAAGACTGATAAATTCTCACAAACGATTTCAACATCTGGTATATTACTCAGTCTGTCAAACAAAATGTTCACTTGTAATAATACTTGGAAACAATTAGATGGAATTGGTTAGTATTTTTTTTTTCCTCCACCCCCCAAAAAATGTCCTTTTTTTCCCTGAAGCCGTTCAAAGTTTCTCTTTTTTGTTTTGCTATCATTTTCTTTTCTATTTTACTGTCTGGAATAACCTATTTGTTTTGTTTTTAATCTCATAAAGAAAGCTTCAACATCTTGGTCATGACTTTTTTTTATTACACTGGCAAACAAAGATGCCCCAAACTGTCTGATCTGTCTCACAATAAACACATGAAAGACTCATGTGTCTGTTATATAAGCCAAAGCTCACATTTCAAATATCCCTACGTTATAGATTGAGTCGCCTTATAAATTTCATAAATCAGTACATACTTGGGACCGAAATACACAGTATAGAAATAAAAGCGAAATGGTGTGATATATTAAAAAGAAAATTAAAGCAGTCCATAATTTACGTAAAAACTCAAATTCCCAGGATTCTTTGCGCCGTCGTCGTTCGCCTGTTTCCGCATTTGCGCACTGAGGCGCACGAAGGCACGTTGGTTGTTGGGGCAAAAACATGGCGGACGTCGATGAGGGAACCTCGAAGCTAAACACACAAGTCGAAGAACCCGAGGGCTCGGGTAGTGAAGATGAAGGCACGAACGATAACTCTGGCGAAAATGAGGAGGCGGTAAAGACCTTCCGAGACTTGGTAGGTTTACCGAAAGTGAATAAATAGCAGCTATTGTAGCCGCGGTAATGATAGCTACAAGTAAGCCGCGATCAAAACGCTCATTTGAAATGCTATTCAAGTGTGTCCCCACAGAAGTTCAACAGCTCCTTCCAAATGTAGATCTAACTGTGGACACGTTTCATGAACTTTCCTTCGATAGGGCGTCACAGATGTCCTGTGTGAGGCTTGTGATCTGCTGGGTTGGAAGAGTCCAACAAAGATTCAGATCGAAGCGATTCCGGTGGCATTGCAGGGTAAAGCGTTCCTCATCGTCACGTTTGAATTTGTATTTATTTAGTGTGTCGATAGACCGCGTTATGTATTTATGTTTCTCAATGAGTCGTCATAGTTAACACTACCGTGAATGACTTGTAGGTATTGCGTTGATAAATGCACATCTATTTTTAATTGGTCTTTTCTTGTCTTGGTGTGAAGGCAAGGATGTCATTGGCTTGGCCGAGACCGGTTCGGGTAAGACGGGCGCCTTTGCTCTGCCCATCCTCCAGTCACTGCTGGCCTCACCCCAGAGGCTTCATACCCTCGTCCTCACACCCACCAGGGAATTGGCCTTTCAGATCTCGGAACAATTTGAGGCCCTGGGTTCAAGCATCGGCGTCAAGTGCGGTGGGTGTCCTATAAAAGGCGCGGTGTAGACAATGACTGTGTCTTAAAAAGATGTTCCCGTTACAGCCGTTGTCGTTGGGGGCATTGACATGATGTCGCAGTCTTTGGTGTTGGCCAAGAAACCCCACATTGTCATCGGTAACAACTTTGATTCTTTCCATTTCAGTCCATTTGTGTTGTAAAATGATTCTTTTTGTTTACATTTGCGTCATGTCGAATACACACGTTTGTGTAGCTACGCCAGGTCGGCTGATGGACCACTTGGAAAACACAAAGGGCTTCAACTTGCGAGCGTTGAAGTTCCTTGTGATGGATGAAGCGGACCGAATCCTCAACATGGATTTTGAGACCGAGGTGTGTCGCTTAGTTGAACCTCTCCCCTCGGTTGAATTTCCGGTTGCTTAGCAGCAACGCAAATACAGCTTTCATCGAGAGGCCCACGTTGACATGACGATGACATTGTTTCCACCAGGTGGATAAAATCTTGAAAGTGATTCCCAGGGATCGGCGCACCTACCTTTTCTCTGCAACCATGACCAAGAAGGTAATGACGTGTCGGTGGTCATTTGAAAAGCATCAAAGAGCGAAATATGCATTGTATGGGTGGCTAGTTTTACGCCATAGCTCGCATTGTCCATCTTTTGGATCGCTTCCAGGTCCAAAAGCTCCAGAGGGCCGCCCTGAAAGACCCGGTCAAGTGTGCCGTTTCCACCAAATACACGACAGTCGATAAACTGCAGCAGTATTACATCTTCATACCAGCCAAGTACAAGGTGCCGCACTTAGTTGGTATTACACATGCTTGTTCTCTGGTTCTCTGATTAAAGATGACTCGTTTAGTTTTTACCAACTCACGTTGTTGTTTGCGTGGCTGTGTGGCAGGACTGTTATCTGGTGTCGATCCTCAACGAGCTGGCAGGCAATTCCTTCATCATTTTCTGCAGCACCTGCAACTGTGCGCAGAGGGTGGCGCTGTTGCTGAGGAACCTTGGCATCACCGCCATCCCTCTTCACGGTCAGATGAGTCAGGTAGACTGTCAGAGTATCATCTTTTCAAAACCGTAGTTTGCAATTACGCCTATTCAAACGAAATATCTCATTTGCTCAAATAGTTGAGGTTTTCCAATACTCACAAAAAACTATTGGCAATGGAGACTTTTTGCGTCTGAGTTCCAAAATACTCCAAAGTGGCACTTAGCGATTCTAACAATGGACATGTGCTTTCAAAAGTGCCGAGAAGGTCAAATGAAGTTTACCTATAAAGGTTGTAATGCAGTTTTGGTCCCCGAGTTGCGCACAAAGCTGATTTTCTGATTGTGTTCTTGGTTTCGTGGCGACATCGATCCGTGTCCTGCGCGGGCGTCAAAGTCAAATCTGGCCCGCCACATCATTTTATTCGGGAAGGAATAAAAACATTTGAAAAGGAAATCAAATTTGTGAAATTCTAAAGTCCAAAGCACATTTTCAAATTGATTTTAATGTAAACCACGATAACAGTGATTATTTTTTATTTCAAACTTGAAAACTAGTTGTTGTTTTTTTTTAAATGCGCTCTTTCTGTAATATGTGGAGGGGATTAAGCATTCACACGGCTTCCCCGAATTCATAAGGGTCCCCAAAAGCAAAGTGTAACTGGGCCGAGGCAAAAAAAAATGAGTTTCACACCCTTGCTGTACGGTATTTGTAAGACTTTGTTCTTTTCAGAATAAACGTCTGGGGTCGCTAAATAAGTTCAAAGCCAAATCGCGGTCAGTGCTGCTGGCAACCGATGTGGCGTCCAGAGGGCTTGACATTCCACATGTCGATTGCGTCATCAACTACGATATCCCCACACACTCCAAGGTAATGCGGCGCCGTCGGTCTCCTCAAGTCAAGTCAGCTTTATTGTCAAATGTGCTAAGATGCATGACGTACAGCACAGACGTCGCACCTCGTGAGGTTAGCCGGACCTTTACTGATTCGTGCATTCGTCCGCCCGCGCAGGACTACATCCACAGAGTCGGGAGGACGGCCAGAGCAGGACGATCGGGGAAGTCAATCACATTTGTCACCCAGTAAGCGCCTCCTGGCCACCACCCAGTTGCCAATGTGTTCCAAACGTGGAACGTGCTCTACTTCAATCATCTTTTTGTCCCTTCAGGTATGATGTGGAGCTTTTCCAGAGGATTGAAAGTCTGATAGGAAAGAAACTTCCTGCCTTCCCCACACACGAGGAGGAGGTGATGATGTTGGCGGAGAGGGTCAGCGAGGCCCAGCGTTTTGCCAGGCTGGTGAGTCAGCGTTGTTGCATCATCTCAAAATGCCCACACAAAAACAAAACAACAACACACACACTTAGAATTACGGAAGAGCATTAGGGCCAACTTGAAATATAGATTTTTTTTTAGAGATGTGGTATCATTCTGAGAAAAAGAAAGTCACAAATTTGCCAGTTTCAAGCTCGCAAATTTGCTCCATTTAAACTCACATATTTAAAGTTGCAGATTTGCTACATTTAAACGTAATAAAAAAATTCGAACTTTGAGATACGTCATCCGTTCGTGCGGTGGCCTAATGCTCTTCCGTAGCTGACGGATACGTCTCGCTGAAATGGACGAGTTAATCAGTTGTTACTTTGAGATCGATCGGGTTTAGTAACAAAAAGATCCTTCAAGACAATATTGTGATTTCTATCCTGAGTTTGAAGAGGCGCAGTCGTGAACTCGGTCGCGGCCAAAAGTATTGACATTTTGTATGTAGTTAGGCCATGAAAACATTATAAAATAAATGAATTGTGCGACAACTGCAACTCCACCGGTAGCCACTTCTGTTTTGCAAATCATCTGGTCTCACAAGGCTGCTAACCGACCGCACGACCGAATGATGGCGCTCAAACTCCAAAAGTTTTTTTTTAACGTTTAAATCGAGCACATTTGTGACTGACTTTAAATCTAACAAATTTGAGAGTTTGACTCTAGCAAATTTGTGACTTTTTTCTCAGAATAACACCCCATCTAAAAAAACAACATTTCAACCTGACCCTAATGCTCTTCCGTATAGAATAGCCAACGCAATGTTAAGTGCATTCCTCTCTGGCTCTTTTCCCCCGCAACTCTGTATGGATAAAATAAAGGAATTTAGACACTGGTGACACTTTGATTGTGTTCCTTCAGGAAATGAAGGAACAAAGTGACAAAAGAAAAAGGCCCAAAGACCGAACTGGAGATGACGACGACACAGAGCAAGCAAGCGGCGTGAGGAAGAAGGTGAAAGGGGGCTCGGGAGCAGGACGAGGTGGCGGCAGAAGGGCCGCACCTGCCCGAAGAGGCGGACGCTGAATTAACTACAAACTGTACATAAGCACATCATTAAACATTTTGTTTTTCATGCCAAAACTCAATAATGATGTCACTATTTGTGCCATTTATTTTTATTATTTTTTTATGGGGGGGGGGGACGAGAGGGGTGGTGCACCGTGACAGTCTTTGTAGTCAAAATACTGCATGTGCCCGAGTTGAAAAAAGGTTTGGTAGAAAACACTGAAGGATTGTAATGTTCATAATAGCTCCACCAGATTTCAGTCAATCAATCACATCAAAATCTCAACTTCTGTAGTGACAAGTGTGTTTTTCACAAAGTATAGATTCATTTTCCCATGTGGGGAAGGAGAGTAAGAAGGAGTCAGAATAGTAGTCAAGTAAAAAAGTTGGTACTTTTTCAAATTTTACTCAAGTACTGTACTGCGGTTGAATCAATCCACCTTTTGCCACATTTTTTAATCCAACACTGTTCAGTGTACTTTTCATCACATTTTGTATCAGTCAGATTTGTTGAAGGGGCGAGTTGTGAGGCGGGTGTCTCTTGTAGGCGGGGGCTGGGGCGGTCAAGTGAGTAAAGTGCGGGGTCGAGGAGGGGCCCCGGTGTCGAGGCAGCGGCAGCCCTGCCTCCGCGGTGCATACCAGAGCCCCAACACATGCCCCCGGTCTCCATTGTGTGCGCGGAGCGGAACGTTACACAGGCTGCGCTTCAGTGGCTCGGCGCACCGCGTGGGGAACCGGACTCGAGCTTCTCGGAACGACACCAGGTGAGTTTCCGAGGTCACTGACTGGATATCGATCACGACAGACGGAAGGCTGCGTTTTGGGAGGCGGTATGGAGGCTGTGTGTTCGATGCGCTTTCCCAAACTTTGGTATACTGGGCTCATTATCCGTGGGACGCGGATCCCTAAAGATGATTCGAATCACCGTTGTTGTCTTTCCCCACCCCGGACTCTTGTTAATCAGATGAACTCGAATTAGACGGCACAGTTTGGGCTATAATTAGCCTTTTAAGCTAGCGGCTGGAGTGCACTTTGGGTGAAACTAAGCAAACAGGTAGCACCGTTATCACCCAATTATCTGATTCCCCGTTAAGCGATGTGTCTTTCACGTTCACGCAGTATCATTTCTTTCAATTTAACGAAATTATAATGACCTTTCAAATCTTTGTGTTGATGTGTTTTAATGCGTGTACAAGTTATTTTTATTTTTGTCGAATGCCTACGGCGTGGCAATGCGCTGTCGTCTTTCATCCATAAATCCTACATCTAAAGATGAACACCAACGGATGGGAGTTAATGTTTATTTTTTGGTCCATTTCAAATTGCGACGGTTTGGTCCGTGGGTTTTTTTTTAGTCCTGCCGTTCACCTTCTCGTGTCCCGCCGCCGTGGGCACAGCGGCGCAGTTACGCACAAAGCGCAGGATTGTGACACTGCGGGTCACGCAAACTCCACTGAACTCTGTCGTTGCCAATTTAATATTGTCCCCCCAAATGCCATCATGTTGAAGAAGAATTTGCGTTTCCCCTTCGTATTCCGGAGTACCATTTATCAGCATGACCCAGGGCGGGATCAGCAAACACTTATTTTGTCTGTTTTGATTTTGTTTCTGTTAACGTTAATAGTCACTTGATTGTCATGACTAAGTTGCCTGATTTCAGCACATGTTTTGACTGTATGAAAGGTTGCGATAGACCAGTGACCCGTTCAGGTGATGTTTTGCTTTTGTTTAACTACATCCGTCGTTCAACTTGTCTCTTCCAGGCGCCCACGTTGCTCTCGTCAAGCCAACCTAAAATGTCACATCGAAGCGGTCAAGAGGACCCAGAGCGGTACCTGTTTGTGGATCGCGCCGTGGTTTACAACCCGGCCACGCAGGCTGACTGGACAGCCAAGAAATTGGTTTGGGTCCCGTCAGAGCGCCATGGCTTCGAGGGTGCCAGTATCCGCGAGGAGCGCGGCGAGGAGGTGGTGGTGGAGCTGGCTGAGAATGGTAAAAAAGTGGTGATTAACAAGGATGATATCCAGAAGATGAACCCCCCCAAGTTTAGTAAGGTAGAGGACATGGCTGAGCTCACCTGCCTGAATGAGGCGTCTGTGCTACACAACTTAAAGGACCGCTACTACTCTGGACTCATCTATGTGAGTAAACCACATTCTCTCTCAAAGCTTTTTGCACCTGAAAAATCACCTCATATTAAGTTAGCGTTTGCCATTGATTATGCACTGATATTTTTTAGTCTCTTTTTGGGACAGGAAGGGACATTGAACTTCCTGACCACACATTTTTGCAGCCCCTGAGAGAAATACAGACTGTATTTAAGTGTACTGTACAATGGACTGTTTTTTAATGTTCCCGATTTCTGTAATTGTGACCCATTTATGGTTTTCAGAATTAGAATGTGGGTTGGTTGTCAGCTGAGGGGAATATCATTCGGGGATTGCGAGGAGTGTTAAAAAAAAAAAATCTCGTTCAATGCACAATTTGGGCATAGTTTATGTCACCAGAAATGGACCGCCAGCTTGTTCATATCTTTCTCAAGTCTTGCGTTTTGTAGCACTTATACTTTGAATCCCAGTTCCCTTGTGGATTCCACTTTTCTGTTTTTGTTTTTTGTTTTTTAATACGAAGGTGGCTCCCTCTGTGCTTTTCATGGTTCATGTTCCGCTTGGGATCTTGTTAATTCGTATTTTGGCTGAGACAAATTGTCAACATGTGTTCTCACTAAGTGGGATTTTTTTTTGACAGGAAGAAAGTTTCCTGGCTGAGTTGTTTGACTTACCTCCTCAGAGTTGAACAATCCAGTACAGACAGGCTGTAACCGCCCCCCATCCCAACCCCCCCTCATGTTGAGGACTTAAACTTTAAATGATGGTGTTCGTGTAGACATTTGACGCACCTCATCATTTAGGTGCCTGTCATTGTCGTAACATCTCAACTGAATGACGGCACACATATTATTCGGGGGGTTTATTTCAACGAGGCGGTGCGTCACAGGCTAATCGAGGCTCCGCATTGGGTTTGACCACGCTAGCTTGGAAACAAGCAGGCCTTTATATCGCAAGATAAGCCTCAGCTGTCACAAAGCATCAGCATTCTTCCATGCCGAACAAATTGTCCATTGCCTTTCTTCTGCTGTCCACCTAGAAGTTATTTTTCCCTCTACTCCCATCCTTGCAACTGTCTTTCTTCTTCTTATTCGCTGTCGATATGTTTTACGTGAATATATTTCACTGCCTTCAATTCTGCATCTTTTACAAAAGGCTTGCTGCTCGACTGTCGTGTCCGCTGCTGCCTCTGTGTGTTGCTCAGCTGTCAGGATCTGCCCTGGATCTGATTTCACAGTGACCATGAAGGTTTTCCTGGAGGAGAGAGCTTCTGTCGGATTTTGATCATTTTGATCACTCGTGTTAAAAACAAGCTACAGTGATATCTCAGCTTACGAACTTAATTGGTTCCCAGAAAATGTGTGTGTAAGGCGAAAAGTGTGTCTTCCAAACATTAACTTCCCATAGGACACCATTAAAACTGAGAATAATCCGTTTCCAGGTCCCCATAAAACATAATTTTCTACTAAATAAGCCTGAAAACGACACAAAATATACCTTATTTTATGTATAATAAACGTGCTATTGTATTGTAATTAAAGAAATAAACTGTACTGTTGTTTTGTGAAAAATGCCTTATTACAGGTTCGGAGAGATCGCAGCAGAGAAATGACCACAAACAAACGACTGTATGTTGTGTATATGTATATGTAGTGACGTTTAATGATAGAATGCACAGCAGTTCGCAACATTTCCCATACGTTTAATAATAAAATACACAGCATTTCACAATATTTCCCATGAGTAATTACGCGAGACACAAGCTGTCATTCCTGTATCCCTACATAACACTCCAATCAGCACAGTTCAGAATCAGAATCAGAATACCTTTATTCGTCCCACAATGGGGAAATTTGCAGTCCACAGCAGCAATTGAAAAGGGATGGGGTGGGGTGGGGGTGAAAGGATAGGAAACAAGACATTCTAAGCATAACAAAATAAAAATGTCAACTGTATACTGTGCAAATGTAAATGTGCAAAACCGTTCCATAAGAAAAAAAACTGTACATAGTGCAGAATCAAGAAATGCATTTAGATATATTGCAACAACCCATATTTACAAGTGTCCAGTTTTGTTGTTTTTTTTCACATGTGATCATTGTGAAGCCTGACAGCAGTCGGTAGGAAGGAGCGACGGTACCTCTCCTTCTTGCAGCGCGGATGTAATAGTCTCTGGCTAAAGGAGCTACCCAGTGCTGTCAGGGTGGGCAGGAGGGGGTGGGAGGGGCTGTCCATCATAGCTTTTAGTTTAGCTAGCGTCCGTCTGTTGCCCACCTCCTCTAGAGAGTCCAGCGAGCAGCCCATGACAGAACTGGCCCGCTTGACAAAGCGCTCCAGTCTTTTTCTGTCCCGGGTGGTGATGCTGCCTGACCAGCAGACAATGCCATAGTGGATGGCTGATGCCACCACAGAGTCATAGAAAGTCTTTAGGAGTGACCCCTGTACTCCAAAAGACCTCAGTTTCCTGAGGAGGAAGAGGCGACTCTGTCCCTTTTTGATTAGGGCATCCGTGTTTGTTGTCCAGTCCAGTTTATTGTTGAGAGTAACACCCAGGTACTTGTAGGAGGTCACCCTCTCAATGTCCGAACCCTGGATGTTCAATGGTGCAGGTGACGATTGTTTCCTGCAGAAATCCACCACCAGCTCCTTGGTTTTGCCGGTGTTGATCTGGAGGTGATTCTGCTGGCACCAGTCCACAAAGTCCTTTGTCAGTCCCCTGTACTCCCTATCGTCTCCCTCTGTAATGAGGCCGACAATAGCTGAGTCGTCAGAGAACTTCTGAAGGTGGCAGGTTGGGGTGTTGTAGTTGAAGTCCGAGGTGTAGAGGGTGAAGAGGAATGGAGCCAGGACTGTTCCCTGCGGCGCTCCGGTGCTGCAGAGAAGCCTGCCCGACTCACAGTTCTTTACTCTCACGTACTGTGGCCTGTTTGTGAGGTAATCTGTAATCCAGGATGTGAGGTGATGGTCGACTCCGGCAGATCCAGAATAGTATACTTTACCGTTGACAGAGGGCGGAGAGCCGGCAAACACCCCGGTAGAGTAATCTGGAAAACCGAAAGCTGGACACTTGTGCACAGTTGACAGCAGACTGTAACCGGGATTGAGGAAACTCCCCATTTTATAGACCCACTCATGCGAAAATAAGTGGCCAACTTGTCTGCGCAGGAGATGAGTCATTTCTCCCCCCTCCCTCAGCCCTGGGACCAGGTGCTCCAGAGAAACATGTGTATGAAAAGGCAATTCATAAGTCGTATCAGCGTCCTTGGGACCAGGTGTTCCAAAGAAACAACATGTAAGATACATTGTCAGGCGTATGAGAAAATGCAGATATCAGGCAAAAATACAAAACAAGCTGTAGCAGTATCGAAATAGAAATACAAAACAAGCGATAAAACAAGTGGTATCAGTCCTTGGGACCAGGTGTTCCAGAAAAACATGTTGTATATGAAAAGGCAATTCATACAAAAATACAAAGAAAATACAGAAAGTGGCAAACAAATTGTATAACCATATGGGTCAGCTCAGGACACCAATAACAATCTCTTCCGTACAATAAAGTCGTTTTATTTACCTTTGTGATGGTCATTGATGTAGTTGCCTATCGGTGACATCCGAGTGAAGTTGCCGTGCTTTCTCGGCGATAATACCCTCATACACTGTCCTCTGCTAGCTGCTTCTCGTTAATCCAAATCAACAGAAGTTTTTCAATTGCCTGAGACCGTTGCTTAGACAACACAGAAACAACCGTAGCCACACAAATGCACACCTCGTTCGTGTTCTTCGATGATCTCATTCTGCTCGACCTTAATTTTCTTTTGTGTCCTCTTCGGCTTAACACTAGCCTGTGGTGGGGTCTTTTTCGGTCCCATAAGAGTAAAAGTATTCCACTCTAACAAACCACGTCTGCACTCAAAGAAAAGTGTTGACGAAAACCAGTCCATTAGCCACCGTGGCACTGTTTAACCGTGTGTTTTGGTGATCATCTGCTGAAAACTACTCCCCCAGCCGATAATACCCTCACACACTGTCCCCTGCTAGCTGCTTTTCGTTAATCCAAGTCAACAGAACTTTTTCAACCTCTTTTATTGCCTGAGACCATTGCTTAGACAACACAGAAACACCCTTAGCCACACGTAGCAATGGTTGACTTAGCATACTGGTACTAAGACGCTAAGTCACACAAACGCACACCTCGTTCATGTTTTTCTACTGCTCGACCATAATTTTCTTTTGTGTCTTCTTCGGCTCAACACTAGCCCGTGGTGGGGTCTTTTTTGGTCCCAAAAAAGCAAAAGTATCCACTCCATAACAAACCACGTCTGCACTGAGTGCTCTCAAGGAAAGTGGGTGTGGAAAAGTAGTCTGGCAGACACGGTGGCACTGTTCGACCGTGTGGTTTGGTGTTCTTCCGCCGAAAACTAGTCCGCCAGCCATTGTGGCGCTCTGTGTGTTTCTCGAAAACTAGTTCGTATGCCAATATTACATTCTCGCAAATTTAATGCTCGTAAGTTCGAAAAGTTTGTTAGCTAAAGCGTTTGTAAGCAGAGGTATCACTGTACAGTAAAGTCTCGTTATATCGATATCAGATATATCGATAGTCCCGGTTATATCGATACTATTTCTATGCACGCACGGAGAAAATTACATGCAAACAGGGTCGGACATAACGATAGTCCCGGTTATATCGATATTTTTTCGGACTCCCTTGAATATCGATATAACGAGACTTTACTGTATATATTATGTGATATATACGTATTAAGTGATTTGATGTACTGTACGTTCAACATATAGGAAGGAACTTGATGCTTCCCCCCACCCCTTACCCTATGAGCCATTTTCTGCTACAGCAAATATATGACCTGTGGAAAAAAGTTCAAGGAAATTTCCCAGTTTCAGAATGCTACTGAACCCTCTGCACCCTGCCCACCACCTTTTCCAGCTACTCCCCTCAGACAGGCGCTACCGATCCATGCATTCCAAATCCAGCAGACATTTAAACAGCTCCTTCCACCTAGCCATTGACTCTCGATACAGTAACGCGAATATAACTGTGTAGTGCAGGAGTGCAGGATCCGTGTTGATGGCGAAATTAGAAGGAAAACAAAAATAACGCGATGGTGAATCCTTGT
Organism: Hippocampus bargibanti; assembly: GCF_051943395.1. Lineage (NCBI taxonomy): Eukaryota > Metazoa > Chordata > Actinopteri > Syngnathiformes > Syngnathidae > Hippocampus > Hippocampus bargibanti. Next base: position 14,389,627 of record NC_142750.1, read on the forward strand.
GTGTTGTGACAAAAATGTTGAGTCATTTCCACACGGAGCTTTGTCGCCATCTTCTGCCTTTTTTGGGTGCGACAGCCCCCCCCCCCCTGATGCCTCAAAATGACACAGAATAAATTCTTTAATCGATTGCAAACATGTATGCTGTCCTCTTCAGAACTATTTGAATCATATTCATAACTGGATGAGTAACAAAAAAGCATCTTCTCCGAATCTGAAGCCATTGTTTTGATTTGAAGGCAAGACGTCTTGACGTGACAGCACGAACAAGGGGGCGAGACCTTCTGAAACTGGCCACTTCCGGTTTTGATTTTTTGCAGTTTCAGCACACATTAAGTCATTTTTATTGGTGTTTTGCATTTGACTAAAAATATCATACTGCGTGTTTTGGGTATTTTCGATGCTATAAAACATTTTCTGATGTCAGTTAGTAAACAAAAAAAGTGATGTCGGTTGTCCTTTAAATGTAGTCTGTGCAAACCTCATAGCACAGTAAGAACACTACAACCAATTTTGGATTGGATTGGATTTGCCTTTATTAGTCTCGCAGTATGAGAAATTTACATTTCACAGCAGCAAAGGGATGAAAGGGATGTTTTTTGATTGATTTATTAACAGTCTTTCAAATGTGAAAAATAGCCCTTATCAGTTCATACATTTGTCTCAAGGAATATGCAAGATATGGCGTTTACATACTACTTAGCAGACACTGGCAAGAGGAAATGGAAATAGATTAAAATAACATACGCACTGTGATTCATCAAGATTGCATCTGTTTCGAATGGGTTTCAATCGAAAGTGGAAAGTTAAAGAAATCAACATTTATTGAAAAATGGAATCACTTTCAACATTCAAAACATATCACACAACGAAATACTCAAGCTCAATAATATCTACTTGTGTTAAATTCCGCAAAATCATGGATGGATTATCCTTACCGCGCTCTACAAACTCGCCACGGACGCCCTCGTCGTCACGCGCAAACACCTGCTTCGTGCTTCGGACTTTCCCAAGCATTATAAGGTCATGCATTTGCATATCATTTTCCAAAGTAGATGCACAGAACCTCAGCCCCAGAAGAAAGATTCAAAAGAAGCTAACAAAATTTGTGATGCTACAAAATGTAAACTTGCATTATACCGTGACTGTAAAGTGTACTTGAGAGTTATGAAAGGCGCTCAGTGGCTTGTAGGAGCCACACATTGTGTTCCGCACAAAACGTTGCCTAAATGTAGGCAAAAAAAGGTCTTCAAATTAGGCTGCCTATCAACAAAATCCTTTTTTTTGCATGTCTTTCACAATCCACGTTCTCTTTGCAGACCTATTCTGGGCTGTTCTGTGTGGTCATCAACCCCTACAAAAACTTGCCCATCTACTCGGAGAACATCATCGAGATGTACCGGGGCAAGAAGAGGCACGAGATGCCACCCCACATCTACGCCATCTCCGAGTCAGCTTACCGCTGCATGCTTCAAGGTACGATTTTTAGAACTGGACGTTGCTACTCTGCTCACAACCGATCAACAGTCATTTTTAAAAGCGGATCAAAAGTTGGGTTTTTTTAAAAACTTTTTTTCCTTTTCTTTAGTCAAGAAATGTGGTCACCCCTGTGAAAGAATTTAGTTCCCTTGCTGGCAGCATCGGGTTTCCTGCATACTCCAGGAGATTATTGCCTGTTTTAAAGTGTGTGAAAGGTCACGTGGTCAGAGGATTGGATTATTTCAGAGAAGTCCAACACATTGTGTGATCCTCAACGTTGTTATTTAATTTCTTTTATTTTTAGAGCACATCTGCATTGGCATTGATAATTTACTCTCAAAGATTTCAGATGGCTGGAGGAAGGTGTGACATCTTTGAAATCAAGCACCTAAATATCAATGTATGGTAACCGCATAATGACAACATAAAAAAATATAATGGGATGTGTGTGCGCTCATGCAGAAGAAAGGGCCACATTTTCCGGTGTATAAGGGCCACCTAAAAGCCTTGATTTTCTTCAAAAGATGACCTTATACGCAGGTGCGCATTATATGTGTGATAATACTCAGCCATAACAGGTCTTGCAACTACTGTCAGCGGCCACCGACTCCATTTCCCCTGCACCACCTCAGAATGTGGTGTTCCTTATATTTGGTAGTTTTATTTACAGTAATACCTGGGCTTACGAACGCTTTATCTCACCAACTTTTCGCCTTACGAACATTAAATTGGCAAGAATATAATCTTGGCAAACGAACCAAACCACACAGTTGCTGGCATACTGGTTTTCGGTGGATGAACACGGCTGAACAGCGCCACGGTGGCTGGCGGACTAGTTTTCCACACCCCGTTTGAGTGCAGCCGTGGTTTGCTATTGAGTGGAGTCCTTTTGCAATTTTGATAACGAAAAAGACCCCACCGCAGGCTTGTGTTAAGCCAAAGACGACACAAAAGAAAATTACGGTCGAGCAGTAGAAGGAGGTCATCGAAAAACACGAACAAGGTGTGCGTTTGTGTGGCTAAGGTTGTTTCTGTGTTGTCTAAGCAACGGTCTCAGGCAATAGAAAAGGTTTAAAAACTTCTGTTGATTTGGATTAGCCAAAAGCAGCTAGCAGGGGACATTGTGAGTGAGGGTATTATTGCTGAGAAAGCCCGGCAACTTCACTCAGATATCATCAAGAGGCAACTACATCAACCACCATCACAAAGGTCAATAATATGACTTTATCATACAGTACAGTTTATTTCTTTAATTACAATACAATAGCACATTTGTTGTACATAAAAGAAGGTATATTTTGTGTCATTTTAAGGCTTATTTAGTAGAGAATTGTATTTCATGGGGACCTGGAAACGGATTATTATTTTTCATTGATTCTTAGGGGAAATAAATGTTTGGCAGATGAACATTTCGCCGTACACACACACTTTCTGGGAACCAATTAAGTTGGTAAGCTGAGGTATCACTGTATTTATCATTTGGATTTTTTAATCATTCATTGAAGGTGTCCAGTACGCCTTATACAGTATATGGAAAAAATGTGAAAATAGACCATTCAATGGGAGTGCGCCTTCTACTCCGGTGCAGCTTATACGCAGGAAAATATTGTAATGTACCAAAAAATGCTGATACTGTACGTCCGTTCTCATATTTATGAAAATGTTCGATTACATATTTCAACCTATCTCTGTCCAATAACACGATGCAAAACATTTGCCCTGGTGCGGATCAACTCCGGCGCCACCACTACTTAGTCGCAATTTTTCTTTCCACCCCGCAGGAGGTTTCATTCTTTTGAGCCTCACAGAGAAGGGGCCCAGTAGCTAGCTAGTGGAATGAGGTTATCACTGTCCCCCCGATAAATACCCAGCCGCGCTAAATTCTACACTCTGAGTCACGGTCAAGTTGTCTCGGGAGCGTTCTGTTACCCAGTATGACATTCCTTTAGGCAGAAATGCATCGCCGTGGATGCTGTAGGTGTACGTATGTCGCTTGTGAGCAACCAAAATAGCCATCCCTCCCACCCTGTCGCTTTCCGTGTGAGTGTTTTAGCAAGATGCAAAAGAGGGGGCTTTTGTATTGCACAATCTTCAATCCACTTGTTGATTTCAGAAAACTCCTCGGTCTCGAGCTGATCATTCACTGACAATGTGCAAAAAAATGTGTCCAGTCCAGTGCCAGGGCTTTTGTCATTTTCACTCCAATTCCACGACCCACAGACTATTGAGTTAGGACTACATAAACATTCAATGTAGCGTAAGAAACCAAAGACTCTCTTCTTTCAGTAGAAAAAAAAGAGTTAACTCCTAAGTTATCTAGGTCTGGAGTTATCTGAGCTTGAAATGGGGCCGGCCGGCTATACAAAAGGCAAATCCTGCCCGTTCGGACGAGGGAAAAACATTGCCAGAAGGCTGACCCTCACTTTATCACCCCCTCGACAAGAAAAAAACAAACCCCAAACAAATTCAGGAATGGTGCTCCACGAGAATGCAGTTAATGAGTTGATGTGTTTTTTTTCTCATCCAAATCAAATTCCAAATAGTGACTCGACCTCATTTTTTTGCGTGAACAGCTGATGTCTGTTTTTCACTCCAAAATGGTTTAAGTCCTCATTGGTTCGTTTTCCTACAACAAAATCCCCCGGCTTGGAAGAGAGGAATTTCCCACATCCTTGAAGGCATTTTGCTTCCCCCTCACTTGACATGAAAAAAAAAAAAAGACAACCGCAGATCTGCTGGAACTGTTCGAGTTACTCTTTAGTTTGGATTTTCTAGCCTTTCTGGAAGAAAACATAGCAAGCATAGCCCGGAATGTTGGATTTGTGCCTTTTAGGATATGGTAAATGTTGCTTCGGTCGGGCCCCTTGGTGGGTGACAATGTTGCACGGTGAGGTCAACGCTGGCCCTCTGCCATTCCCGTCCGGATCGGATGGGACGGTACCAATGTAGTTTGGGACAAAGTAGTCCCCCCTCCCCATCCTGAAAGCATTGCATCCATTTAGCAACTCTCATTGAAAAGATTTATGAAAGCTCATGACTAAATTATTTCATCAAGGAAGATGAATGAGCGGAGATGTTGAGGAATGTCCATTCTCAAGCCTTTGGGCGGAAGCCCCCTGATTGGTAGTTTTGGAAGCAAGTTTAAATAAACTATTTGGTGGAGAAGGGAGGGGTATACTTGAAGCTGTCTGGAAGTGCACGGCACCAGAGACGAGGAGTTATGCAAAAGCAAGAGAGGTTAGAGTTATGATGGGGCTCGAGGGTCGATGGGGAAATTCAGAGGGGGCAGCCAGCATTGTGCTGCACAATGGAGCCTTTATGCATTCCAAAGGGGGGTTGAGGGCTTGGGACCCGTTTGCTGTGTGCCCGCGGATGCAGACGGGTACTGTGTGGCCCGGTATTCGAGTTTTTTAGCGCGCTCAGGTTGTGAGTTCTAGACCGGCCTTACTGTGTGGAGCTTGCATGTTCTCGCGTGGGTTTTCTCCCGGTCCTTGGGTTTCCTCCCACATTTGAAAAACATGCATGACAGGCTACGATAGAACACTCAAAAATTGTCCCTAGGTGTGAGTGTGGGAGCGAATGGTTGTTTGTCTTTGTGTGACCTGCGATTGGCTGGCAACCAATTCAGGGTGTCCCCCGCCGAGTGCCCGAAGACGGTTGGGATAGGCTCCAAGACCCCCGTGACCCTCATGAGGAATAAGCGGTACAGATAATGGATGGATGGAAATGGGGCCTTCCTCGAGGGCGGCGAGGGCAAGCAGAGATAGTGGAAGGGGGACACGTTTCGTTTGAGCGACAAAACAGGTGTGCACGTGTGTGTGTGTGTGTGTGCACGTGTGTGTGTTTAAGGAAGGAGAAGTGTCATCTTCAAAAGGTCTGACCGCACACTGAGCATTTTCAGGAGATGACTTTCAGACAAATGTGAGGCCTGTTCAAACAGTCTGTCTCTTGCACACGCACGCGTTGTGTAAAACAAATTGGCAGATGCGTCTTTTACGAGCAGACATCTGTGCAAGTCATAAAGCATGTGGTCATATTTTCACGATGATTTTTTTATAGCTTCATTCTGAGTTGCAGATACATTACTCAGCATATGCTTACACCTCAATGTTGCCCCTGCGGTCGTTACCGTCTTGCAAAGAAATTCTCAAAAAGGGTCTTCTCTGCTTTTCCAATGGGCGTCAGATCATCAACTGTGCCTTTCACGTTAACTGTCAGCCGTGCGTATGTCGATGGCCTGCAAGGCTGAGCAGAGGTGACCAACCGAGGGGGAATCAAGCCCAAAATCAGGCGGCTGTGAAAACCGACCGGCCCAGTTATCCAAACACGCTGACCCATATTACAATTGGCCTAAATAAATGCCAATACCTGAGATCAGGTGAACAAAACTCAGAGTGCATATCATCCACTCACGAGGGGCCCATTTGTTGATTAAAAGTTCTCTAGTTGATGAAGTAATGTCATGGGCAGCATTTGCACAGCTTTTTATTTTCTACAGCTTCATGTTTGCTTTCAACATTTAGCTTGCAGCAGACACTGGTGAAAAGGACACTTTGATCCTCTCCTTTTTCATCTAGAACTGCTTCATTCAACAAAGAGCTTGCAGAAAGTGCTTTAGATTAAATGTCTGCCTTTTGTGTTGTGTCAGGTTATTTAGTGACATTATTTATTTAGCTTTTGTTGTTGTTCTGACTTCGAGATGGCGCCGCGAGAGTGGCTGCCTTTACAGCAGGTCCTGTGTTTTGTTTTTCTACTTCCTCTTTTCCGTTCCTTTCCTCTTACTTTCATAACTTTGTTGCTGTGAAATGTAAAATGCTCAACTGCGAGACTAACAGAGGCCAATCCCAGTAGACCTTTAAAAATGATCTTTTGGCTTGGCCTCTGTACCCTGTTGATATTGCAGAGTTCAGTCGAGGTCTTAACGACTTTCAGGGATCTCACAGAAAAACAAGACCTAACTTCAGAGTCAATATTTTTGCAAAATTGATCCCACCATCAAAGAAGGTACTCATCTACTTCTTAGCTCCACATTTTGGAGTTAAAAAGCGCTCCTCATCCTTCTTGATCGGATTTGGCTGTGCGGTTGTACTTGGTGGCGCAGTGAGTGAACGCGCATATGCAGAAGTGGTTCAAGCGAGCAAAAGTGTCGGCAGGAAGAACAGACTGAAGTGTGACATCATTACGTCTGTTTCCACTCTCTCTCTCTCTCTGTTTCGGCCCTCGCCCCCCAACCCTGTGCGCGACAGATGTTATCCACCCCAAAGGCTTGTGATAAGAAAGCGCAGCCGTGGCTTTCTCGTGTCTCATTATAGGACGTACGAAACCCTTAAATGACGCCCTCGCTGCCGAGGCGGACGAGTGAGTCATCGTGAAATAAAGCCATGACATTTCAAAGAGCGGATTCCTCCACCTCATGATGTCCTGCGTCCCACCGCCAGTAACTTTGTCACCACATTCAGAGCATTTCACCAACGTGCTTGCTGGACATTTTGAAAAGGGGAAAAAAAGCCTATATGCGTATTTAAAAGTAATCATAAATTGAACAAAAAACAAGAACTGCGCAGTGGACATCCCGAAACTTTGAACGTCATTAACTCAATTCACTGCCAGACAATGTGCAAAAATGCGTCCGCTCCAGTGCCAGGGTTTTTGTCATTTTCATTCAAATCGCAAGGCCCACAGAATATTGAGTTTTAGGATGACATAAACATTCACTACAGCATTAGAAACCTTCAACTCTCTTCTTTCATTAAACGAAAAAAGTTCATTCATAAGTTAAATGGGTCTAGAGTTATCTGAGCTTGAAATGGGGACGGCTGAACAAAATACAATACATACATGTTGATTTATATCGCGCTTAAACAACAGCTGAAGCTGTAACCAAACGCTAATATGGAAAAAAAAGGCAAATGCTGCCCCCTCGTGGAAGGGAAAAACATTGCTAGAGGTGTGACCAGCGCTTTATTGGCACCGCCGCAAGAAAAATCAAAACCGAACAAATTTGTGAATGACGCTCCATCTCACATTTTTCAATTCCCGAATACATTTGAGAAGATACCAGTTTGTTATTTTGTATTGATTTTTTTTTTCAGAGCAGCGTATAATTGGATAAGCTGCCAATGGCTTACTCATGTTCCTCCTTGTCATTGTGGGTGCGTAGAAATCTCCCCACCCGGCACAAAGCGGGGGTCCCTAACTCACTGTGCTACGTTTTTGTGAGGGGGTGGACGTTTGTTCACCAACTCCTGATGACAAACTATTTCGGTCTGTGGTCTCGGCTGGCAGCTGCTGTCACAAGTCCCAACGCGGAAACAACCATAGGGTTTCATCGGCAAGTATGGCAGCCAATGACCCCCCCCCACCTCGTTCGGACCATCCCCACCTCAGGAGTCGTTTGGTGTCTGATCCGTCACCTCTTGAAAGCGTGCCACATTCCTCCCGTGTTAGAAATGTCACGCTCATGTCTTCCCTTTTGTTCATCAAGTGCAATGATGTCGTTGTTATGCGTCAGCGTTTTTGTCTGATTGGCACAGAAAACAAACCAAATGAGGTGGTTGAGGAAACAGCATCGCTAGCTGAAAGCCATCAAAGCGGACTAATAGGTGGACGTTTTGTTTCCCGCACACCTGCTGCTCATTTCCCCTCAACTTTGTCGAAAAGGCCGCCCGCTCTGCACCCCCTGGGGGTGGGGGGCTCCGGGGTTGCTGATAGACAGCGCCTGTTGAATTCCAGCACACCCGCACGCATAGATCGGTCCGCACAAATGGCTCGTCCGTGGCGCAGCTGGTCCGACGCCGTTGAAATGACTCACGCTAAGTCATTTATTTGCGCGCGGTTAGCAAAAGCCACAGCCGGCCGGGACTGAAACCCGCGCAGTTTTGCCTCAAATTCTTCGAAAACCAATTTGGAGCATGTCACTGGGACACTGTTCCTGCAGTCATGCCGCATTTTTCCCTTCTTTCGCCTTTGGAATTGATCAGAATCAGAATCATCTGTCATGGCCGCACGTGTAGAACACACAAAGAGTTTGTCTTTGGTAGAACCTGCTGCACTAATATCATCATCATCCACCTTCATTCCTTTCGTCACTTTGCTGCTGTGAAATGTCTCCACTGCAAGACTAATAAGGGCAAATCCAATCCAATCTAGTCATCAAAAAGACATGACAAATAAGTATGGAGGACACTCATAAAGGCTAATCTAATCTAATTCCGTCATGTAACTGGTACCTCGCAGGAACAACTGTGAGACAATGTGCAAGGTATCAAGCAGAGCTAAAGTGGTAGAATCAAATTTGATAACGGTTGTACAGCTGGTGCAGAAAATCGATCGGTGAACCATTTTTAAATGATGAGTCGCCGTATTTGTAGTCTAACAAGTGTGCAATTATGCTGATGTCCCTCGTGTCGTGCAGATGTGCCTCAAAATGTCTGGTGCTGGAGATTTTATAGGTCAGTAACAGTGGTTCAAGTTCAAGAGTGAGAGCTACAATGATTATAACGCAATGCTGGTCCACAGGGTTGTGCAAAATTGCAAAGAGGATTTGGATGACTGTTTAGAGAGTTAATGGCGACGGGGGAAGAAGCTGTTCAAATATCTGCTGGATTTGGTCTGCATGGATCGGTAGCGCCTGCCCGAGGGGACGAGCTGGACAAGGTTGTGGGCAGGGTGCAGTGGGATTTTCCGTCCCCTTGTCTTGGTTCTTGCTGTGTGCAAATCCTCGAGAGTGGGTAGGGCGGTGCCAATGATTTTTTTTCTTTCCGTCCTAACAAACCGTGACGGAAGAACACATTATTGATTCGATAATGCCTTTTTCAAAATGATCTCGCCTGTGGTGTGATTTATCAAGTCACTCTTAACCTCAATTTGATGTGTCGTCATCTCTTTTGTTGTGTTTGCGCAAAATCATCAAAAGGAATTGGCGTCAAGGCGCAAAGTATTACATTTATGTCGAAGAGCCCAAATGATACTTTGGTCTTGTTTTGGATTTAACAAGGGCGACTGGAGTGCCGTCGGGTGTGCAGCTGTGGCTAAAAGTCACCGAATCTCATCTGAAACGTGGAGTTGTGGCCCTCAGGATTTCTAATGTGGGCAAAGTGGTTACCACGGCGATAGACCGGCACAGCATTCAAGTGCGTTTTACGACTTCTTTTATCAAGCAAATTGTGAGCTTGAGCAGCAGTGTGGAAGAAATGTTTTACACCCATCTTGTTGGCAAGGACAACAAAAGGGGCTCGGAGGGGGCAGTCTTGTTTCCAGCCGTACAATGTCCACAAGTTTGTTGTTACTATTTATATATTTGTGTCCCAGCCATGGTGCTGCAGATGCACTTTGATTTCTTTAGGCACGAATGGAAATCATTTGGACTTTGATTGAGGTGGAGGGAGACTGGGAGCTCTCCGGAATGTGAATAATGAAGGTTGCCTAATCCCTTTTGGGAATTAATTATTAGCAGCTAAAGGAACCCTGGCATCCAAGACACGTTGTGAAGCCCAAGTGCTTCCGTGACTCCTTTCGTGATCACTTTAACGGGGCCATAGAGTGTTGAGTATCTAGTTTGGTGTTGGAATATTCATTCTCCCTTCTGACATGACAGAAATCTTCAATGACTCAAAATCTTGCGGAGAGGGATTAGAGTAAAGGCGGCAGTGTATTATTTGTTTTGGGTGCTCATTGAGGTTTTCATCATCTGGCTTCACTTCATACGTGCAGACGTGTTGAGGGAGAAGTGGCGTAGAGTGGGGAAACGAGAGGCGCAGACAGAGAAGGAACGAGAGAGATTTAGTGAGGAAGTTATGAGCTTCTAGAAGGAAAGAAAACGTTTTATTGAGTCGTAGTTTGCCTGCATAACATCCTGGGAAAATAATAATAATAATACATTACATTTATAAGCGCCTTTCAAAACTCTCAAGGTCACTTTACAGTCACAGGATAAGTTTTTCTGTGGGTGAGCAGCGGCAGCCACACGCGCCAGAGTTCACTCAACCCGGAAGTAACTCAAATAATTAGAAAGCTAGCTAATAGCTAGCCAGATAGAGAGCTAATATATAGCCAGATAGACAGATAAAAGATAGCAATAGGTAGGTAGCTAGATAGTAAACAGCTATCTAGCTTGCTAGGTAGCGAGCTAGATAGCAAACAGCTATCTAGTAAACAGCTATCTAGCTTGCTAGGTAGCGAGCTAGATAGCAAACAGCTATCTAGCAAACAGCTATCTAGCTTGCTAGGTAGCGAGCTAGATAGCAAACAGCTACCTAGCTCACTAGGTAGCTAAAGTCATTGGTGTGCTAAAAAAGCTCGTAAATTGCAAAAAATAGGACCTAACCAAGAGCTGCCAACTGGGTCAAGTTGGACCAGGTAGACATTGTAGGGATTAGAATATCCAAACACCGACGACGTGAAACTAGACTCCAAGAAATGTGTCTCATTTATTTAGATAGGTGCCGTTTTGGAATATCCCAAATCGTTTCAGACATTTTGTGATGGATGGCGTTTTTCAAATTCTATTTCGTGAACCAAAGTTTGTCTCTTATCGGACAATCCAAAAATGAGGTCAGCTAGTTCAGAATTTCGACTCTGACATCAGCCTGCCCAGGAAGCCAGTCAGCGGCGCACAAGAATGAACGTTTTAAGTGCTACGTAGCAAACCTCGGTCGCATTACAAGTTTATTTTGGAATCAAATAGGAGACTGGGTGCATTTTGGTGCCGATTATATGCCAGGGGTCAATTTCCCCACTCAAAGAACATCAACTGCTTCACATGTAACCATGGACTTTGTTGATGCCATATAGCTTTTGGTGGAGCACGGCAGCAGAGACAGGCTGCAGCGCCACACACATGATGGCTGATCTGAACGATCTGTTGAGTTTTGGGGGTTCGGGAGGCGGGAGTGGGCTGCTTGGGGCTGAAGAAAGCGGCAAGTGGCTTTGGTGGGCACTCGAGTGTGGGCTGTGGTTATGGATATGGCGAAGGGACTCATTTAAACAGACACGGGCTGTATTCGATCCGGTGCTGCAATGACGAGTCCTCGAGACTTTGTTGGAAACTTCAACATCCCGTCAATGAACCAAACATGTCGGCGCTAAGAGTCCGGTTACAATGTGTGCTGCTTGTTGCTCAGACATTCAAGCGCGACTCGTTCAAAGTACGGCAACAGATTTAGATGTCGCCACGCGGTTTAGGCAGGAAGCTTTCCTGACCGCACATCTCAGTGAGTAAAATTAATCCAGTTGGGGAAAGTGACGAGTGAAAAAGCCAAAGGTTTTGACTCGCTGCTCCGTGTGTCACGGAGATGATAGTTATGTTGCAAGACCACCCCGAGAAGTTTTATGATAACTGTCTCTCATTTGTCTCTTGGATTTGACATTTGGATTTCCAAATGTTTTTTGAATGTGCAAAAGAAAATAGAGAGAGATGATGACCCTTTTTTTCTCAACCCAACAGATCGTGAGGACCAGTCAATCCTTTGCACGTGAGTATTCTGACTCTCCTTATAACACAGGTGTCAAAGTAATGGTCCGGGGGCTAAATATGGCCCGCCACATCATGTTATTTGGCCCGCGAATGCAAATCAAGCATGTTAAGTGCCATGATGCATTGCTAAATCTGAACCAAAATTTCAAATTGACCCATGTAAACCACAATAACAGTAAGTTGGAAAAACAGAAAAGGTTGAAAAACTGGTTTGGATGAATGAAAAGCAGCTAGCAGGGGACAGTCCTTATGGAAGGTGACTTTCCTTCCAAACAGTAAGTCCCTCCCTCCCTCCCTCCTCCCCGTCCATTCCATCAAGCCATCAACGACTATCACAAAGGTAAAAAAAAAACAACTTTATTATATAGTACAGTTTATTTCTTTAATTACAATAGTACATTTATTATACATAAAATAAGGTCTAATTTGTTTAGTTTTAAGGCTTATTTAGTAGAAAAATATGTTTAATGGGGACCTGGAAACTATTATTCACATTTTTAATGGTTTCTTATGGCAAATAAATGTTTGGCAGACAAACTTACACACACTTTCTGGGAATCAATTAAGCTCGTAAGATGAGGCATCACTGTATGTCTCGCAGCCATTTAAGCTGCTACAATGGCCCAGAGTGGATGCAAGGGCTTAAAAAATGTTGGAGGACTGCTGCTTTTGACAGCAAAGCTGTCTCTCATGCTGAAAAAAAGAGACTTCCTTCGTAACTGGATTGGATGTGTCACACAATCCTGCTGAAAATCTGGCCTACATTTTGCGATGTAGAAATGACTGTTGTGGGGAAGGGTCATGAAAACAACAAAATTTGTGGTGTTTGAGGAGGGGGGGGGTTGATCTGTACTGTTTGAAGAATGTTACAATTTAACTTTGGCATTTTACACAATGAGCGTTCGGCCGTTTCTCATTTTGCTGCAAACGCTTTCCCGAGTTGGCAACACTTTTCGCTGCAATTTCTTCAGGGTTTACTGCACCACCTCTCGCCCAAACTGACGTGGGATAAATGGAAGGATGCAAAGTTGCCCACCACAGATATCGACATTTCCTATATTGCTATATAGATAAAATTCATTTCTTCAATTCTGCTCTTGGTTAGACAGCAAATAAATTAATCATCACACTCGTATACGGGAATCGAAAGGAAGACTTGTCAAATATCCCAGACGGCAGTAAATCCAAATTTCTGCCCCCCATTCACCGAAGGGTTTGATTTACAGCCCAGATGCTTGTCTAATGCAAAATCAAAAAACACGACGTTGGAGGAAAAAAAGCGCCACATGCGCCCTTATTTCTATTTGCTGCGTTTTTGAAACATGACACAACCCGACCCGGGTTGCGACACCCGAATGGGATCCGTTGACCTACATTGCCCTGTTTGCATCCAGCTTTTGCTCGCTCGCCAACTTTGCATCCCAATGAAGAGAAGCTAATGACCTGCTTGACTAAAGCCACCGCTATGTTGCGGCACGTCGAACTGCTGCACCTCCTTCTGTCCTGGCCGTGGATTTTGCTCTCTGGGACGTTGGGATGGTCCTCTCTCTCCACAGCTATCATTAGAAACTCGCCTGGAAACTTTGGAGACAGCTCCACAAAACCTCACGCTGGGCCATGAAAACCATTTCGGCAGATGGGAGGCGAGTTGGGGGGGGGGGGGGTATTGAAAACAACAACACATGCCTGCAGAAGTTCTTTTTCTTTCTTCATATTTCCTTGATCTTTTCAAGGTTCAGTTTGCATATTTTGTGTATACAGTGATACCTCAGCTTACAAACTTAACTGGTTCCCAGAAAGTGTGTGTAAGGCGAAAAGTTCATCTTCCAAACATTTACTTCCCATAAGAAACCATTAAAATGAGAATAATCTGTTCCCAGGTCCCCATAAAACATAATTTTCTACTAAATAACCCTTAAAACTACACAAAATATACATTATTTTATGTATAATAAATGTGCTATTGTATTGTAATTAAAGAAATAAATTGTACTGTATAAGTCATTTTATTTTAAGTCATTTTATTTACCTTTGTGATGGTAGTTGTCAATGGATGGTAGCAATGGTCGACTTAACGTAATGGTACTGGGACAGCTAAGTCACACAAATGCACACCTCATTAGTGTTTTTCGATGATCTCCTTCTGTTCAACCGTAATTTTCTTTTGTTTGGCTTAACACTAGCCTGTGGTGGGGTCTTTTTTGGTCCCATAATAGAAAAAGTACTCCACTCTATAACGTCTGCACTCAAAGACAACTAATCCGCCAGGCACCGTGGCGCTGTTCGACCGTGTGGTTTGGTTTGTCTGCCGAAAACTAGTTCATTAGCCAAGACTGTATGCTTGCAAATGTAACGTTTGTGAGCTAAAGCGTTCGTAAACTGAGGTATCACTGTATTCAAAATGGACGCCTTTCCACAATTTCAACCTCCCTTTTTCATTTTTCCAGAGGTGAATCGGGGGCTGGGAAGACGGAGAACACCAAGAAAGTAATCCAGTACCTGGCCCACGTTGCCTCCTCGCACAAAGGGCGCAAAGACCACAACATTCCAGTAAGATCCCCTTTTTGACTTGAGCGTTTGCCAAGATTTCTTCCCCCGTCATCCATGTTCTCAATTTAACCTCCAAATTGAATCGTCATGCTGACTCCATGATTACACCAAAGTGCCGCGCTAATCAATAGCTAACTTGATAGCTTTGTGTGTCGCTTGTTCTGTGTTTATGAGGGTGGCCGCTTGTGTCTGACATAACGCTTGCATTTGTTTATCCATAACAAACAGCCAGAATCTCCCAAAGCATTCAAGCTCCAGGCAAGTGCATCTCCCGCTCCATCGATACGCGTTTGTGCATGTGCATGTGTGTGTGTTTGCATGCCCTCGTCTAAAGACGCCTGCCGCTTCCAAAACGACTGCATGATTAATGGAAGCTTCCTTCTTCATGAGGTATTTGTTTGTGCTGGCTTCGCTTCCCCTCAGCATTATTTGAAGCGCGAGAAATCGACAGACGGATAAAATTAAAGGCCAGAATCGAGTTTTAGTAGAAACACATGTCAAATGTGCTGAAAAACATCTCACTTGTCCGATCGGACATGTGACGTTGGCATTTCTGTGGATTTGACATCTGTAGCATTTCAAGCCACCACTCGCAATGATGGGGTGGAGGTCGAAAGGATGCACATATCTTGACTAACCATTTGAATTATCGCGTACATCACAGGGGTCAAAGTCAAGGCCCGAGGGCCAGATCTGGCCCACCGCGTCATTTTATTCGACCCGTGAAAGCAAATCAAGCATGTCAGCTTCCAAGATGCTGGCTAAAGTCTGAGCCAAAATTTCAAATTGTCCCACGTAAACCACAATAAGTCATTATTTTTTACTTCAAATTGAAAACTAGTCATTCATCAATTTGTTCTGCGCTCTGAATATAATATGTGAAGGGGATGAAACATTCTAATGGCTTCCCCAAATTCAAAACAGACCTCGAGAGGAAACCATAAATACAATGTGGCCTGCGGCAAAAAAAGTGAGTTTGACACCCTTGGCATGTTTGCAGCACAGAATACCAAATGGAAACTTCATTTGCAAGTTGACCATCGTAACTGCTGCATGGACGACAAACCAAAAACTGGAATCCACAAACTGAAATCTCCCTGCATGCCATACTGCTTTTAATGCTGTCTGGAAATAACTGTTTGCTCATTAATATCCCCCCACCCACCCAACAGAAAATACTATCTGCATCTGTCTGTTCTTAATATAAAACAGTATCAAGGTCCCTTGTCTGCCGCTTTCGAGGCCAACAAACAAAGAGAACGTGATGCCGTGAGCTAGTCATTTGTAAACAACCCCGTGCTCCGGGTGCCATGGGTCTGACCTCCGTCATGCTGCTCTCCTTCTGCAGCACATTATGGCTGCCGCTGAGCAAAAGCCAGAGGAATGCGGACACGCCGATTGAGGGGGAAGAAACTACGAGGTCGTGGAGAAAAGCGCCAAATCACTTGGGAATGTCTCTTCATTCCCTAGTTGTACATGTACTGATTTTTTGAGTGACTTTACGTCATTGTCCGCTTTGAAGGACACTGAGTTGTTGCCCGTCACTGCTGATTTGGGTGTACACATACATAAACTCAAAGGGCGTCTTGGAGCTAGGGCAGGCATGGGCAAACTACGGCCCGCGGGCCACATACGGCCCGTTAGGCTTTTCAATCCGGCCCGCCGATCTTGCCCAAATTATAGTACAAACAGTGACTAAAACTCATGACAAAAAGCTAGCGAACAACAGGGCAGATAACTGAAAAGTTGCCTGCCCCATTTTTCCCAACTTGAAGCAAAATGAGACCAATCCCAATAAGAAACATTGTCACAAAGTATAAAGTTTTTTTTTAAATCAAGAATGCACCAACTTCAAATGCTACCTTGCTTAATTTACATCAAATGCGCATGGCTGTAAATTTTGCTACAGTAGTCGATTGTCATCGTGGTGCACAATGCAACGCTTGCATTGATTCCTACGAGCCATTAAGCCCCTTTCATAAGTCTCACGTACACTTTACAGTCACGGTTTAATGTAAATTTACGTTTTGTAGCGTCACATATGTTGTTAGCTTCTTTTGAATCTTTCTTCTGGGCTGAGGTTCTGTGCATCTATTTTGGAAAATGACATGCAATTGCACGACTTTGTAACGCTTGCGAAAGTCCGGAAGAAAGAAGCAGGCTTCTGAATGGCTGCCGAGCCGAGTATGCAAATTTCAACTGCAGGTAGTCTATGTTTGTGTGCTCGGCGACGGTACACGTGTATTGTTTGCGCGTGACGGCGAGGGCGTCAGTGAGGAGTTTGTTGAGCGCGCGGTCAGGACAAACCATCTATGATTTGGCGGAATTTAACACAAGTAGGTATAATTGAGCTTGAATATTTCGTTGTGGAATAATATGTTTTGAATGTTGAAAGTGATTCCATTTTTCGATAAATGTTGATTTCTTTGCCCCTTCGATGGAAACTTAAAAACAGACGCAATCTTGATAAATCACAGTGCATATGTTATTTTAATCTATTTCCATTTCCTCCTCCAAGTATCTGCGAAATAGTCTGTAAATGCCATATCTTGCATATTCCTTGAGACAAATTTATTAACTGATCAGGGATATTTTTCACATTTGAAAGACAGTTAATAAATTGGGTTGTAGTGTTTTTACTGTGCTATGAGGTTTGTACACACTACATTTAAAGGACAACCGGCACCATTTTTTGTTTTTGTTTCCCACTGACATCAGAAAAACGTTCATAGCATCTAAAATACCCAAATCAGGCAGGCTGATATTTTTAGTTAAATGAAAAACACCAATAAAAATGACTTCAAAATGAATCCGGAAATGGTCAGTTTCAGAAGGTCCCACCCCCCTGTTCGTGACGTCACGCCATGACGTCTTGCCTTGCTCGAGAATCAAAACAATGGCTTCAGATTCGGAGAAGATGTTTTCTTGTTACTCATCCAGTTATGAATATGATTCAAATAGTTCTGAAGAGGAAAGCAGACATGTTTGCAATTGATTCAAGGAATCCTCCCATATCAATTTGAGCCGTCAATGACAGCAATGTAGCACCCAGAAAATGCAGAAGATTGCGCTCAAGCTCCGTTGGAAATGGGCTGATTTGTCAGCTGGGAATTTGTGCCAGCGAATATCAAATCGTTGTCTTGGTGCAACACACAACGATTCACCATGGCGTAATTTATGTGTTTTCCTTCTAATTTCGCCATCAACACGAAGTTTTCAGACCAAACAAAGTACCCAAAATGCATTGTGTGTCGCTTTCTCGGTCAGGGGCGGTCCAAACGTGACGTCACATGGGGATCGTCATCAACTCGAAAACAAGACTTCATGAATATTCAGCGCAAGTCTTAAAACGTAAACTATAGCTATATGCTGTGGAATCTTTGTAAAATACGCTCAGTCGAAGTCATTTGAAGTGATTTTATAAATTATGGACATAACTTGTTCGGAGTATTTCCGGCCCAAACACTCCCTCCAAATGCTCCTGGCCCGGCCCTTCTGTCAAATTTTAGAACCCAATGCGGCCCGCGAGTCAAAAAGTTTGCCCACCCCTGAGCTAGGGTCTTGTATGTGTGGCTTGCAGTGTCTGTTTCATCGATTGGAGGAGCTTTTTTATCATGTTTGAGAGCATTACGGTAACATGTTTGTGTTTTTTATGTGTTTCATGTAACTACCAGTGGCGGGCTGTGCGTATCACCCCTGGGCCTTCAGTAGTGTTATGTCTGCATCCATCCAAGCTGCGACTGTAAATAAAGTGTGGTGTGTTTTATTTACTAGAAGGCCCTGTTGGCCAGAAATTAATACTGTACTATCATTAAATTGTTAGTTTTTACCATAAGCACGTGGATTCATGCACGATAGGAGGTCAGAAGTCGCTCCTTCACACCGCAGAGAAGATTGAACAGGATTGGGAAGCATTTCCAACCTTTCTTAAAGATGTCCATTTTTCTTTGAAAAGTCCATCTTGAAAATGGCTTTAAGAGTAACTCTGTAAGCAAATCCATTTCTTCTCCTCCTTCAGCTATTGTGTGTCGACCAAACCGCAAATAAATGAATACAACAATAGTTGTATTAAGTTCATCCTGTCTACTTGATATCTAATTTAAAACAGATTCTTTTCTTCCAGACAGTGTTTTGTAGGTGTTCAAATGCCTGACATGTTTGGGCGTCTACTTCCGCCGTGGTCAGAGTGTCACGGATGTTGTTGTGACGCGCCTTTTTTCAGCTGGTGTTGCTATGAGGGCGTGACTTGCCTGTCAGATCTGACAGAGTCATCCGCAACGAAGAAGAAACAAGAAAACATCAGCGCTGGATCAGGGAGGCCATTGAAATCCGGAAGCGAGAACCAAGGACCATCAACAGGGATGAGGGAGCCGACGTGCTCTCGACCACCTGGAGCAGTATCTTGGAGGGACCAGCGGACAGCGGGGGGCGTGACTTGCCTGTCAGATCTGACAGGTAGGTCACGCCCTCATAGCAACACCAATTGAAAAAAAGGCGCGTCACAACAACATCCGTGACACTGACGAAGACGGAAGTAGACGCCCAAACATGTCAGCTATTTGAACACCTACAATACACTGTCTGGAAGAAAAGAATCTGTTTTAAATGGAATACAACAATGTATTTTCTGATGCAGCTCTGGCCAGTATGCTCTTGTCGCTAGCGGCTAGTGATACTATGATTGACTGGTGGCTAGCCAATCAATTTGCATAAACTCTGACGTGACCAACTCGAAATGTGATTGGTTAAAGCAACAGACATTAGTTAAAGCTACTGAGTCATTGACACCGCATTTAATGCCAAAGGGCCCACAGAACTGATTGTGAATGCATCCGGGTAGATTTCGGACCCTAGTAACACATTATGGCTGAAATGTGATTGGTTAAATGCTTAAATACAAAAACACTCATCTGGAAGTAGCACAATAGGGGAATAGCAATGAAAGGAAGCCGAGAGACAATTTGGACTTATTTATAAGAATTTATGGACAAAACATAATTACAGTCTGTGCTTCAGGTATTTTGAGGCCAGCGGAAAAGGCCTTGCAGGCCCTGACAGGAATTATAAATGCAATATGCCGTTGAGTTATTTTTTTCTGGTGAAATGTGACAGCGGTGGACATCATTTTCAGCGTTTGGGTGAAAGCCTTGCAGTTGTTGGCCAGCCAGGTGACCTCCGACCTCGTTTTCTTGCTCCGCAGGGAGAGTTGGAACGCCAGCTCCTCCAGGCTAACCCCATCCTGGAATCGTTTGGCAACGCCAAGACGGTGAAAAATGACAACTCCTCCCGTTTTGTGAGTTGACTCGTCCACGGAAGCCATTTTTGTTTTGACGGTTGAATTTGCGCGCGGGAGCAAATGATGCACTCGTTGGTGATAGCCGCAGACCACATGCACGCGTGTCGGAAACTCACCGGTTGGAGTTTTGAGATTTTCTTGATTTCTATTCCCGAAACGGCGTCCAATTATGTTTTGTCCACCGCATTTGTGATTTTCAGCGCATATTCCTCAACTGTGACTTTTAATCCTCTGATTGATGTTCCTTTCCGACAGGGCAAGTTCATCCGCATCAATTTTGATGTCGCAGGCTACATCGTTGGGGCCAATATTGAAACCTGTATCCTTGTTCCTGGAAGAGAGATTGAAGATGAATGCCGGTTGGAATCCACTTTGTGTGACTGTAATGCATGTGGCCTGGCGTCAAAAGTGTCTGGTTGCGGGATTATATCACTGAAAAGATTGCCGGCAAGGCGTTTGGACACAAAGTACATTCTTGAGTCGCGAGCCAAATCTTGTCCATTTGCCATCTAATGGTTGCCGCAGCAATGTTCTCATCCCACCGTCAATCCTGAATGACCACTGTCAGACCTTCTGGAGAAGTCGCGTGCAATCAGACAGGCCAAAGATGAACGAACTTTCCACATTTTCTACCGCTTGTTGGCAGGAGCCGGAGAGCATCTCAAAAGTGAGTTTATTATGTAGCTGGCATCGCAGTCATAGTAATTTGTTGACTGTTCCGGCAACTTTAGAATGCGGGTTTGAAATACAGATGACTTTTAACTCATTCACTGCCATTCCCGAATTTATTCGGGTTTTTATTTTTCTTACGGGAGGGTATCGATAAAGTGGTCGTCAGACCTCCGGCAATGTTTTTCACTTCCACGAGGGGGCAGCATTTCCCTTTTGTCCATGTTAGCGCTTTGTTACAGCTTCAGCTGTTGTTAAAGCGCTATATAAGTCAATATACAGTAAAGTCTCGTTATATTGATATCGGTTATCAGAATCAGAATACCTTTATTCGTCCCGCAATGGGGAAATTTGCAGTCCACAGCAGCAATTGAAGAGGGATATATATTGATAATACTGCTTATTACGATACTATTTTCATTTCCCGTGCACATTTCTAGTCTTTTTATGTATAATTAGTTCCGTTTAGTACGATTCGTGGTTATTACGATAATCCGGTTACTACGGTGCTCTTTTTCCATCTCCCGCCGGCCATGTTGCTTTGTTTATATCGATACAAAAGATACTTGAGGTGAATCGATATTTGCTTACGGGTCTCTATACAGTACCACCATTATCGAAATCTGTATCGGTCGCGCCGTTGGTCACGTGACTTGGTCACATGACTAGCTCCCGTGCCTTGCGCAGTGTAGCAGACACCATTTTCTACCAGCTTCCGTGTTTTGAACTGTCATACGCGAGCACAATAAAAAGGCGTAGCAGAGCTTATATACAGTACTGTTGTTCAACACCAATTTAAACCATGGGGAAACGTAAGAATTGTGATCTCGGAACGAAGTACAAGGCAATAGTGGCTATCGAGGAGAATCCAACAAGGAGCAAATCCTCCATCGCGAAAGAGTTCGACGTGCCGCAGAATACTTCATCAACGTAACTAATGTAAACGTTGCAGTTTTCGTTTTTCCGTACAGGTAATTAATTTTGTTGTATTCAGATATCTTTATCGCTTGCAACAATCACAGTTTTTCAGATGTTTGTACATGCTGGCGTTCGTGGTTTCGTGTGTGTAGAACAACGTGAGGATTTTGCATTGGTTGCATTTTTTAAAGGAAATAGTCATTAAAAAAGTGTAAAGACGTTTTTATTTTATGCATATGTTTATTTTTCACTTCACTACTGTACAAAAAGCATGCTAGATACGCAATCCATGAACCCAATGATAAAATTACATGCCATACCAAAGATCCCCCATTTACGTATTGCCCCCCCCCCCCCCCCTTTAATGCAATTCGGCGTACGGATATATCGATAGTACGGTTATATCGACATTTTTTCTGACTCCCGAGAATATGGATATAACGAGACTTTACTGTACATGTAATGTATTGAATTTTGTACAGCCGCCCCCATTTCAAGCTCAGATAACTCCAGACCCATATAACTTAGGAATTAACTTTTTTCTGATGACAGAAGAGACTCTCTAAGGGTTCTTACGCTGAATTGAATGTTTATGTCGTCCTAAAACTCAATATTCTGTGGGTCCTGGAATTCGAGTGACAATGACAAAAACCCTGGCACTGGAGTGGACACATTTTTGCACATCGTCTGGCAATGATTGAGTAAACTTTTTTTGACACTCCCCTCCTCAAGAAGTATAATACTGTCCTGTTTTATTCCCACAAAAAAATTCTTGTGGCATTCAGGTTGTAACACCCCATGATTTAAAATTTGTCCAAGCATGGGTTTCAAACTCATTTTTTGCCGCAGGGCACATTGTCGTTAGTGTTTCTTCTTGGGGGCCGTCATAAATTTGGAGAAGCCATTAGAATATTTAAGACCCTCCACATATTACATATAGAGCGCACAAACAAATTAATGAATAACTAGTTTTCAAATTTGAAGTAAAAAATAATGACTTAGTGTGGTTTACATGGTACAATTTGAAATTTCAGTTTGGATTTTAGCAAGAATCGTGGAATTTCACAAGTGTGGTTTGCTTTCACGGGCTGAGTAAAATGATGTCGCGGGCCAGATTTGGCCCCCGGGCCTTGACTTGAACACCTGTGCGTTAAAGTGTCAATTTTGGGCAAATGTTGCCGTTTTTGTCAAAAACGACATTTGAATGAAATGTATCCATTTCACCCAATAATAGTTTCCTCATGACTCTATGCAAATGTTTGTAAGATGTTATTTATTTGTAATCTTTCTCTCCCATAACAGCTGAGCTGCTCCTCGAAGGCTTCAACAACTACCGATTCCTGTCAAACGGCAACCTTCCCATCCCCGGCCAGCAAGACAAAGAAAATTTCCAGGAGACTCTGGAGGCCATGCACATCATGAGCTTCTCGCACGATGAGATTGTCTGTGAGTCGTCGTATTGTTGTGCTCCGCTCGGCTTCTCTCCACATTTACAGACCACTATTTAGCTGATGTTCCATCGCTCGAAGATCAACGAATGTTTGTCTTATTCGTGTCAGGCATGTTGAAGGTCGTCTCGGCGGTGCTGCAATTCGGCAACATCATCTTCAAGAAAGAGAGGAATACCGATCAGGCCTCTATGCCCGAGAA
Organism: Hippocampus bargibanti; assembly: GCF_051943395.1. Classification (NCBI taxonomy): domain Eukaryota; kingdom Metazoa; phylum Chordata; class Actinopteri; order Syngnathiformes; family Syngnathidae; genus Hippocampus; species Hippocampus bargibanti. Next base: position 14,412,660 of record NC_142750.1, read on the forward strand.
CACCGGTGAGCTTTCAATCAGCAGCCAGGCACTCGCATATAACAACTGTCAACACTCAAAAATGAGACGACGATGCGCTCTCAGCTTTCACCACGACAGATGTTCCAAAGCCTTCTTGCTCCGTTCCACACCAGTAAATACCAAGAAGACAACCGGACATTTTAGCATGTTTTAAAACAAGAAGTTCATTTGTCTTCTTGGTATTTAACGGTGTGACGTTGCGATGGGTCTTTCAAGGGTCGCCAGGCCGCATTTTGGAGTGTCCGTGTCAAATCCAATATTTTTCCACAAGTCAGGCACATATTATTCAATGAATAGACTGACGGAGAGTAAATTCTCAATCTCTCTTTTCCTTCCTCCTGACATCGTCATCGATTCATTTCATTTGTACATTTTAAATCCAAATTTAAAATGCAATTGTTAAATGTGCAGTATTATCGTACAATATGTTGAGGCTTCTGTTTTTTTAATGTATCTATTTATTAATGTACATGTATTCATTTACATATTTATTTGGTTATCTCTATTTTATTTTAGTTTATTTTTTTCCTGTCCAGTGAGACCTTGGCTTACGAACTTAATTGGTTCCCAGTGTGTAAGGCGAAAAATGTCTATCCCAAGAAAAAATTCCCATAGGAAACCATTAAAATGAGAATAATCCGTTCCCATCCCGTCTCCATAAAATATAATTTTCAACTAAATAAGCCTTAAAACTACACACAAGATACCTGATTCTATGTATAATAAATGTGCTATTTTATTGTAACGAAAGAAATACACTGCACTGTATAATAGTCACTTTATTTACATGTGTGATGGTCGTTGATGGCTCTTAATTGACACCGGTTGCTTTCTGACTTGTAAGGTCTTACGAAACTGAGGCATCACATGATCATTCATCATGTTGATGATTCTCATAGCCTTTTCTGGATGGAACTGTTCAATAAAAGCCTGCACATCATTCAACTGAGCAAATCAAATCCTGTATGTTGAGGACCTCATTATGGTCAGCAACAAGCTCCTCGATGCCATCTGCATCCACTTTGCGTCCCATGTTCTGTCCAATGGAAACACTGTCGTCCAAAACAACAGAGTCATGAGGATCAAATCCTTCAAAGTCCCTCTCAAGGATGCATGCGGGCCACAAATTCTTCCATGCTGCTTTCAAGGATCAAAGAGTAACATCATGTCAAGCCTTTTTCTATCTAATGATACACATTGAAATGGACTTAGCATATCCGCTAAGCGGCTAAATCAGACAAACGCACACCTCGTTCGTGTTTCTCAATGATCCCCTCCTTCTCCTCGACTGTAATTTTGTTTTGTGTCTTCTTCGGCTGAACACAAACCTGTGGTGTCTTTTTCGGTCCCAAAAAAGCAAAAGTATCTGTAAAAAAAAAAAACTCCTTGGAGGCGATCGACGTGTGTCGCGCTCTCTCTCTCTCTCTCTCTCTGTTTCTCTTTCTCTCTCTCTCTCTCTCTCTCTCTCTCTCTCTCTCTCTCTCTCTCTCTCTCTCTCTCTCTCTCTCTCTCTCTCTCTCTCTCTCTCTCTCTCTCTCTCTCTCTCTCTCTCTCTCTCTCTCTCTCTCTCTCTCTCTCTCTCTCTCTCTGGATCGACGTGTGCATTCAGAGAAAGGGGGTGTGGAAAGGCAGGCGCTGAGGCGCTGTTCGGTCATGTGCTTTGGTGTTCTTCCGCGGAAGATTACTCCGCCAGCCGTGGTGGGGGTGTGTATCGCGAAAAGTAGTGCGTAATCCAAGGTTTAATTTTCATAAATTTAACGTTCGGAAACCGAAAAGTTCGTAAACCAAGGCGTTCGTAAACCCAGGCCCCACTGTATTTGTTTTTATTTCTGTATGTGTTTTTATCTATCTACTATTTATTAGCAGTATTTTCAGGTGGATAAGTATGTATAATAAAAGCCTTTATTTTCTTCAAAAGATGACCCTGCACCCTATACGCTGATGCATCTTATACGTGCAGTAATATTGAGCCACAACAGGTCCCGCAACTCCTGTCAGCAGCCACCGACTCAATTTCTCTCTGTAGAAGAAATAGTGCCTTTATAATGTGTTGTGCCTTATATTTGGAAACTTTGATATATTTAGAAAACCTTTTACATTCATTGAAGGTCCACCTTATACTCCAGTGCGCCTGGTATATGGAAACTTTGAAAATACACCTTTCAATGGGGCTGCGCCTTATACTCCAGTGCGCCACTGGAAAATACTGCGTCTATTTATGTATTTTTTTATTTTTATTTTCTTTCTTTCTTTATTTATTGGTCTTTCAGCGGCACAGAAGCTTTGCCATCTGCTTGGAATGAACGTGATGGAGTTCACAAGAGCCATCCTCACCCCCAGGATAAAAGTGGGACGAGACTATGTACAGAAAGCGCAGACCAAGGAGCAGGCATGTTGCTCGTTAGTAGAAAACGTGTCGTCGCAGGATGAGGAGACGTGTTGCTAGACCTTGATTCGTTCTGGAGATTGTCGCAATCCAGTTGTAAATTTGGTGGCTTTCGCTCATTGCGCAGGCCGACTTTGCTGTGGAAGCTTTGGCCAAAGCCACATACGAGCGCCTGTTTCGCTGGCTGGTCCACCGCATCAACAAGGCCCTTGACAGGACCAAACGTCAGGGGGCGTCTTTCATCGGCATTCTGGATATCGCCGGCTTTGAAATTTTTGAGGTGGAAATCAATCTCCCGCGTGCATGGCCATCTTGCGCTCCCGACATCCCATTTAACTCAGCTCCCCACCCACCCCTTTTCAAGCTGAACTCGTTCGAGCAGCTGTGCATCAACTACACCAACGAGAAGCTGCAGCAGCTCTTCAACCACACCATGTTCATCCTGGAACAAGAAGAGTACCAGAGGGAGGGCATCGAGTGGAGCTTCATCGACTTTGGCCTCGACTTGCAGCCTTGCATCGAACTCATCGAGAGGCCGGTTTGTGCTCCTCGCTCGTTTGCTCCAAAACGTTCCCCCTTGGTCCCATTTGTTTATTTGTTTGTTTTAAACACGCCATGTCACCCCCCGCAGAATAACCCACCCGGTATTCTGGCTTTGCTGGATGAAGAGTGCTGGTTCCCCAAAGCCACAGACAAGACCTTTGTGGACAAAGTGCTCCAGGAGCAAGGCACCCACACTAAATTCCAAAAGCCACGTCAACTCAAGGACAAAGCGGACTTCTGCATCATCCACTACGCGGGCAGGGTAGGTCAGCGCAGTCAAGTTAGACGTGTGGAATGTTATTCTATGAGAGAGGAGATGGGGGAAAGGTATCGTATGACGACGACTTAAAAATAGATGTCACGTTTATCCCTGCCTTTACGTCTGGCTAATGTTTTAAGACTGATGAGTTACATCATTGCCTTTGTACAATAGCCCAGTTGTTGTGCCCCCGCCTCCGTTGTGGAAGGAGTCTCACATCTGGTTCACATTGATACGAGGCAGACGGCGTCGCGCGGTCGTGTTGACACAAATTTGCAGTTTTCACCTTTGCGTGGTGCGCAGTCACGCGTGAAGAAAAAAAAACCTGGCTTACGATCCGCGTTTTCCTCCTGTGGAAGCTTGTCTGTCAGAGCCAATGATTTCGGAGCCTCTCGAGTTTGAATCGGACTCAACTGCCGTGTCCTGCCGTCTTGTTTGCTCATTTGAACAGAGCTCGTCACGCCAAACACAAGATCATCAAATGTTCACCCCCTCGATGCGGCATTTCATTTCAACGCGCTCAAATAAATCCTCCGAGACAGACAAATCCTGAACAGGAAAGTATGTGCAAACGGTGTGAGGTTGCTTTTCCGGGATTCTGATGAATCCCAGATGGCAGAGCAGGCATTCCTCATCTCAGGTTCCTCACCGTGTCGATTACTTGCTCTGCGCGTGCGTGCGTATGTGAGATCCTGCACTTTTTTTTTCTCGCGAATCAGGCATCACGGTGTTATGGGCTGATCCAATTAACATAACACTAACCAACATGGACACGGCGACCCGTCAGTCAAATGAAAAGAGTAGACAGGAACGAATTGAATTTGGTCACCCCCGTTGATGCTTTGTGTGATTTAAACACGAGCACCCCCTGGTTAGTTTAAGTCCTACACATTCTATAGTCAAGTGGAAAAGTTGTGGTCCAAATAACACTGTTGCGTCGTACCCTCAGGTGGACTACAAAGCTGACGAATGGCTGATGAAGAACATGGATCCCCTGAATGACAACGTGGCCACGCTACTCCATCAGTCCACTGACAAATTTGTGGCCGAACTCTGGAAAGATGGTGAGATGTGTTCACTGCGTCGCTTTGGCTTGATTCTTGGAGATGAAATAATCATCCAATGCATCATTAACAACGTCGTCGACATTTGTCGTCACCAGTGGACCGCATCGTCGGCCTGGACCAAGTCGCCGGCATGAACGAGACAGCATTCGGCGCCGCGTACAAAACAAAGAAAGGCATGTTCCGCACTGTGGGTCAGCTGTACAAGGAGCAGCTGTCCAAGCTGATGGCTACTTTGAGGAACACAAACCCCAATTTTGTCCGCTGCATCATTCCCAACCATGAGAAAAGAGTGAGTTACTAAGACCTCCGTCGCCTTGTTCGACTGCACCATTTGCCATTTCCTACAGTAGATACCACAGACAAACAAAGGAGGTTAACATGCATTTAGTATGATATCATGGACTGTAGAAAGAAATAGAAATCTCATGCCAAGTCATGCAGTGTTTCAACTGACGCTGCCAGATCGCTATAAAATTAACAAGATGTGAATTGTGGTCAAAGTTTATTTCCTGTTTGTGCCTCATCCAGGCAGGAAAACTGGATCCTCACCTGGTTCTGGACCAGCTAAGATGTAACGGAGTCCTGGAGGGCATCCGTATCTGCAGACAAGGCTTCCCCAACCGAATTGTCTTCCAAGAGTTCAGACAGAGGTGCTTTACTTTTAGTCTCTCAGCTTCTGTTCCATCGTGGATAACGTAACCTCGTCCATAAAAAGTGACCTTGAAGAAAATTCTTGATAAATTCAGCAGGTTCATACCCAATCGTCAGCGGTTTTGCCCCTCCACTCTACCATTCCCTTCTTTGCTCAGGTATGAGATTCTCACCCCAAACGCCATCCCCAAAGGTTTTATGGATGGCAAGCAGGCGTGCGAAAGAATGGTCAGCAAACAGACACTTCCGACCTTGTGATGAGCTGTCAATCATGGTCTCGGTGTTGTTTCAAATATTTTCTCCACTTTATTAGATTCAATCCCTGGAGCTTGACAACAACCTGTTTCGCATCGGCCAGAGCAAAATTTTCTTCAGGGCGGGCGTGCTGGCCCACTTGGAGGAAGAGAGGGATCTGAAGATCACGGACGTCATTATTTACTTCCAGGCCGCTTGTCGCGGCTACCTTGCGCGCAAGTGAGGGGACGCCGCCCGCATCGCTCAGCTGTCTTTAGTGGACTTTAGTGGCAGCCATGATCCGGCATCCGTTTTGTTTTTAATTCTATTTTTCCCTCTCTTGTCCTACTTCAGAGCCTTTTCCAAGAAGCAGCAACAGCTTAGCGCGCTAAAGGTTCTCCAAAGAAACTGCGCTGCGTACTTGAAGCTGCGTCACTGGCAATGGTGGAGACTCTTCACGAAGGTTTGCTTTTTCTGGACACATCCCCGCCCGCTACTGCCAATGAGAACCAAGAACAAATTCTCGAGCAAGTGACAACTCCTTCCTTCACTCCGAATACAGGTGAAGCCCTTGCTGCAGGTGACCAGACAGGAAGAGGAGATGCAGGCGAAAGATGAGGAGCTGGTCAAAGTGAAGGAGAAACATACAAAGGTCGAAGGACAGCTGGTAGAGATGGAACAAAAACACCAACAGGTCAGATATGTTTGCTTAGATCACGCTTAAAAATATACGGTGATATCTCGGCTTACGAACGCTTTAGCTAGCGAACTTTTCGCCTTACGAACATTAAATTCACGAGAATATAATCTTGGCATACAAACTAATTTTCGGGAAACATGTGGAGCACCACAATGGCTGGCGGACTAGTTTTCGGCGGAAGAACACCAAACCACACGGCCAAACAGCGCCACCCCGGCTGCCGGACTACTTTTCCACACACTCTTTCTCTGAGTGCATACGCGGCATATGTGCTCTGTTATCAAGGATACATTTGCTATGATGGGATCGAAAAAGACCTCACCACAGGCTTGTGTTGAGCCGAAGAGGACACAAAAGAAAATGACGGTCGAGCAGAAAAAGGGAATCATCGAGAAACATGAACAAGGTGTGCGTCTGTGTGACTTTGCATCCCAGTGACAGTGACAATCTGACAGAACCTTTTGTATTTGCAATAATAATAATAATCTTCTTTTCCTTTCGGCTTTTCCCCTCAGGGGTCGCCACAGCGAATCAATGTCCTCCATCTATCCCAGTTTTGTGCATCCTCTTGTCGTACACCAGCTACCTTCATGTCCTCTTTGACCACATCCATAAACCTCCTCTTCGGTCGTCCTCTCGGTCTCCTGCCTGGCAGTTCAAGGCTCAGCATCCTTCTCCCGATATAGTCACTCTCTCTCCTCTGGACATGTCCAAACCATCTCAGTCTGACTTTCTCTCCAAAGCCTCTAATATGAGTTGTCCCACTAATGTACTCATTCCTGATCCTATCCAACCTGGTCACTACCAAAGAAAACCTCAACATCTTCAGCTCTGCTACCTCCAGGTCTGCTTCCTGTCTTTTCTTTAGTGACACTGTCTCCAGTCCAAACATCACGGCTGGTCTGACCACGGTTTTATACACTTTTCCTTTCATCCTAGCTGAAAACCTTCTATCACACAACTGACATTTTTCTCCAGCCGCTCCAGCCTGCCTGGACACGCTTCTTCACCTCTTTTCCACACTCTCCATTGCTCTGGACAGTTGACCCCAAGTACTTAAAATCCTCCACCTTCTTTATCTCTTCCCCCTGTAGCATCACTCTTGCACTTGGATCCCTCTCATTCACACACATGTATTCCGTCTTGCTGCGACTGATCTTCATTCCTCTCCTTTCCAGGGAATATCTCCACATCTCTAGTTTCTCCGCCACCTGTTCCCTGTTCTCGCTACAGATCACAATGTCATCTGCAAACATCACGGTCCAAGGAGATTCTTGTCTAACATCGTCTGTCAGCCTGTCCATCACCATAGCAAACAAGAAGGGGCTCAGAGCTGACCCCTGGTGGAGTCCCACCTCCACCTTGAATTCCTCAGTCACACCGACAGCGCACCTCACAACTGTCTTACAGTCATGATACATGTCTTGCGCCGCTCTGACATACTTTTCCGTCACTCCAGACTTCCTCATGCAATGCCACAGCTCTTCTCTGGGCACCCTGTCATACGCTTTCTCCAGATCTACAAAGACACAATGCAATTCCTTCTGACCTTCTCTGTACTTCTCTATCAGCATTCTTAAAGCAAACACTGCATCTGTCGTACTCTTATAGGATTCATAGGTTTGATTCGCATATTTGTTTTGGCAAAATATTTTACGTCGGATGCCCTTCCTGACACAACCCTCTGTATTTATCCGGGCTTGGGACGAGCTCAATAAAACACTGGCTTGTGCCCCCTTGTGGCTACATTCAATAATAATAATAATACATTACATTTTACGCGCCTTTCAAAGCTCTCAAGGACACTTGCTCTGCTTTGATCCACATAGTGCCCCTCTGTCATGCGGTGTTCCGCAGGGCTCAATTTTGGGACCGATGCTGTTCTCACTATACCTGCTCCCACCGGGTTCCTCCCTTACGAAACATGATATTTTCTTCCACTGTTATTGGATATTGGATATTGGATATGCCTTTATTAGTCTCACAGTGGAGAAATTATGAGTTATGTTAGTTAGTTAGTTTGAGTTATGTAGAGGACTATCAAATCTATGTGCCCCTGAGCAAAAAAGACACTTTTTCGTTAGGGCCACTTTTTTTATCCTGCCTGGAAGATTCAAAACCTGGATGGCACAAAACTTCTTGAACTTCCATGAAAAGAAGACAGAAGTTATATTGTTTGGTCCCAATGGCTGATGCTGTAGACTTGGTCGCCCTGGCTCCTTATCTGAAGTCAACAGTCTCAAACTTGGGTCTTAACCTGGACAGTGACTTTCAACTTGACCGATAAATTGCTGCTGTTGTTAAATCCAGCTTCTTTCATCTTAGGCAACTGGCTAAAATAAAACCTCTCCTTTCTCGTGAGCACCCTAAAGCAGTAATTCATGCCTTTGTCACACCTCAGCTCCATTACTGTAATGCGCTTGACTTTGAGTCAGCCAATCCTCCATGAAGCGTCTCCAGCTGGTCCGGAATGCTGCTGCTCGCCTCTTGACTGGTAGTTGTAGGAAGGGGCACATCCCTCCACTGGCTCCCAATATATTTTAGAGTTCTTTTCGAGATCTTATTGTTTGTCTTCAAATCTTTAAATGGCCTCCCTCCTCCTTACCTCTCCGTGCTCATCCACCCTTATACACCTTCCCGGCTCTCAGGTCTGCTGACCAGACATTATTAGATGTGCCAAAAACTAAACGGAGGCTCAGGGGGGATCTAGCCTTTTCCGTTGCTGGTCCCACTCTCTGGAATGACTCTGAGTCCCCTCCCTGGCCATCTTTAAAATCCGCCTCAAAACGGACTTGTCCTCTTTGGCATTTGACTCAGCATGATTCAGACTTGATCTAGGTTTTACTTTCTGGTGCTTGGTTTTACTTTATGTTGCTTCCCACTATCTTTGTGACGCTTTATTTCCTGTATATGATAGTTGTCCGCTTTAAGCACTTTGTTGCAGCTTCAACTGTTGTTGAAGCGCTATATAAATCAATATGTATTGTACTGTAGTTAATGGAGGAGAAAAACATCCTGGCGGAGCAGCTGCAGGCGGAAACGGAGCTGTTTGCGGAGGCCGAGGAGATGAGAGCTCGCCTGGCTACCAAGAAGCAAGAGCTGGAGGAGATACTTCATGACCTCGAGTCCAGACTGGAGGAAGAAGAGGAGAGATCTCAGGGCATGGTCAATGACAAGAAGAAGATGCAATCCCACATCCAGGTAAGCCCTTAAGAGATTCAAATGAGGAAAAAAAATATGCCGCAAGTTGGAATCCAACCCTGCACACTGTGTGGTGGAGGTGCGAAACACTTTCCACCATTCCACCGTTATTAAAAGATTTCACAAAGCTTGACAAATGTTTTAGATGTCTGCCGCCACTGTGTGACCTTTCTGCATTTGTCTTTGAATGTTTTTCCATCTCCACTTGTGCGTTTGTGTTGGTAGGACCTGGAGGAACAACTAGATGAGGAGGAGGCTGCTCGGCAGAAGCTGCAGCTTGAGAAGGTGACAACCGAGGCCAAAATGAAGAAATATGAAGAGGATATTTTGCTGCTGGAGGACCAAAACACTAAGTTTGTCAAGGTGAGATGCTCAAAGGTTGCTTTACCTTGTGCCAAATGAAAGGTCACATATCCAAGACCAAAACAAAGCCAACCTAAGAGTTTATACATGGGTCCTTTTTAGGAGAAAAAGTCACTGGAGGATCGTATCAATGAGATGACCGTTTTCCTTGCCGAGGAGGAAGAGAAGGCGAAGAACCTGGGAAAGGTCAAGAACAAGCAGGAGATTATGATGGGGGACTTGGAGGGTAAAGGAGATGCGCATTTCTCATGCAAAAAAAGACCACGACAACCTCTTGGGTCATCTCATGTTGTCCAATTTTTTTTTTTCAATTCAGAGAGGCTTAAAAAGGAAGAAAAGACCCGCCAGGAGCTGGAGAAGGCCAAGAGGAAGCTCGATGGGGAAACCTCAGACTATCAGGACCAGATCACGGAGCTCCATGCCCAGATCGAGGAGTTCAAAACTCAAATTGCCAAGAAGGAGGACGAGCAGCAGTTACTTCAAACAAGGTGAGGGGGATGAGTCATGGTGGACTTTTGCCAACGCTGTATGCTTCAGTCTGGGCATGATAAGCCTTTAAACGCCACGGAGTGCTTCTAGCATGATGAACGTGACTTCATCATTGTTGCCGTCACCCCACAACTGCCCTTTATTTGTGCTGCGTATCATTGGACTGACGGCATCTGTAATTATACACATCGAGTCTCATCACCTGGGTCTCATTCAACCAAGTATTTTTTTGTTATTCTTACTGTTCCGGAATGTGCCATTGTGTGATTGCTGTACTCTATGGATCTCGTACGTATTCCACGGATGTGGCGATGCAATTACAGACTTCTTTTCCTTTCGGCTTTTCCCTTCAACACAGCGAATCAGTGTCTTCCGTTTTCAGAGGTTTGATTCGGCCAAGCTTTTACGTCGGATGCCCTTCCTGACACAACCCACTGTAGGGACCGGCACAAGAAGACACTGGCTTATGTCCCCTTGTGGCTACAGAACTAGCAACTCTATGAACTTAATAAAGATTAAGATGCTCAGTAAATGGCTGCCAAACACAAAATGGTCATCGGCACAGCAGCGTTGAAACAAAGCAAACTCCCCATTTGATGACAATGCTCTGATCTTACCGTGAAATGGGCCTCTCTTTCCCTACATTTCATCACAAACAGAACTTCAAAGTCCTTTGAGATGCTTTACATGTGCATGATATGCTGTATAATCATCACGGTGGCGAAGCAATTGCAGAAAGAACCAGAAAATGCTTCTAACAAAAGACCAAGCAGGAGGTGAGGGGGTAAATGTGTTCCGTAAGATACAAAGCCAACTGCGCCGTTTTGACGATAAAGTCAATGTGACTCATTCATTCACCACCAATGACGACTGAAGTGGGGGTTAAGCGTCAGTCAGAAGTCAGAAGGGATTTGAGGCAAACGTCTCATCCGAAAAGAATGCAAATGTCGTCCATGTATAACTGTAAATGCGTCTCTGCTGCCACCTGGCGGCGAAGCTTCAGACCAAACTTGAAAAATGTCACTTTACCATGCCGCTCTTCGGCCACGCAAAAAAAAGTCGCTAGGTGACGACATTCACTCGATGTCCTTTCTTCTTAGCCATGCCACGCGCTGACGGCAAAACTTAGTAGCTCCACGAATTTCACAAAATCAGAATTCTGAGAATAAAGTCAGAATCTTGCCAACCATCTCTTTTTCAGTGGCCCTAATCCTCTTCCGTTGTTGTGTCCTCATTCTATTTGATTATCATAGTCAGCAGAACATCTACCTGATGGGTATTTGGTTACGTTTGCATTTTCATCCCAGACGAGATAAACATATAGGTCACCGACAACCTGCTTGATGTTTGGCAGGGGCGAAGATGAGGTCAACCAGAAAAACAATGCTCTGAAACAAGTGCGAGAGCTTCAAGCGCAGCTCTGTGAGCTGCAGGAGGACATGGAGTTGGAGAAACAAGCTAGGAACAAGGCGGAGAAGCTTAAGAGAGATTTGAGTGAAGAACTGGAGGCTTTAAAGACAGAACTGGAGGACACCCTTGATACAACCGCTGCCCAACAGGAGCTCAGGTAAACATTTTTGGAGTCACCCCACCCTATCAGGACTCGAGAAGGTTGAGATGTTTTTGTACTTTTTTTAGGACCAAGAGAGAGCAAGAAGTTGCGGAGCTGAAGAAGGCCATTGAAGATGAGATGAAAAACCACGAGGCTCAGATACAGGATATGCGACAGAGGCATGCCGCTGCTTTAGAAGAGATCTCTGAGCAGCTTGAGCAGGCCAAGAGGGTGAGGTGCCTTCCTCGAACACAGCCAGTCCCACGTGGGGGAGGGGGGCACTGCGGAGCTCTGAATATTAACGTGGCCGACAACCTTTGTCCAGTTCAAAGCTAATCTGGAAAAGACCAAGCAGACCCAGGAGAGCGCCAACAAGGAAATGGCCTGTGAGGTCAAAAGTCTTCAGCAGGCAAAGACAGAGTCCGAACACAAGAGGAAGAAACTGGAGGCTCAGCTGCAGGAGGTCACAGCCAGAAACACCGAAGGCGAACGGACCAAAGGCGAGCTGGCTGAGCGTGCGCACAAACTGCAGGTGCGCCTTTGCAAAAGTTACAGACGGAAACATCATACGTTCCAAATTCTGCTCGGCGTAGTCAACAACACCATTTCTCCACGTAGGCTGAGCTGGACAATGTATCCACCGTGCTGGAAGATACAGAGAGAAAAGGCATCAAGTTGAGCAAAGATGTTGCAGGACTGGAGAGTCAGCTCCAAGACGCTCAGGTTCTCTACACGCTTTTTGGCCAAAAAGCAATGAAGGTTTTTGTCGTTCGATTAGCTTGAAAACAGATGCCGTTTTCACACAGGAGCTCCTCCAAGAGGAGACCCGTCAAAAACTGAACCTGAGCAGCCGCATGCGTCAATTAGAAGAGGAGAAGAATGCCCTGCAGGAGCAGCAAGAGGAAGATGAGGTGGCTCGCAAAAATGTAGAGAAGCAGTTGCTGACCTTACAGGCTCAGGTCGGTCGGATCTTCTGCGGCACGGCGGGGTGTCTTTTGCTTTTGATCCTTAATTTGAGTTCTGCTTCCTCGTTCTCTTCGCAGCTATCCGAGAGCAAGAAGAAGCTTGAGGACGATGTGGGAACAATCGACGGCCTGGAGGAGGCAAAGAAGAAGCTTCAGAAAGACTTGGAGATGTCAGGCCAGCGTCTGGAGGAGAAGACCGTCGCTTTTGAGAAGATGGAGAAGACAAAGACTCGTCTGCAGCAGGAGCTGGACGATCTGACCGTTGACTTGGATCATCAGCGGCAGAGCGTGTCCAACCTTGAGAAGAAACAAAAGAAGTTTGACCAGGTAAGAGGCGAACTTTGGGATATCGTTTCTGTTTCTGTTTTGGACACAATGTCTTCGTCTCCGTAGTTACTGGCTGAGGAGAAGAGCATTTCAGCCCGATACGCTGAAGAGCGTGACCGGGCGGAAGCTGAGGCCAGGGACAAAGAGACCAAAGCTCTGTCCATGACCAGAGCGCTGGATGAAGCTCTGGAGGCCAAAGAGGAGCTGGAGAGGGTCAACAAGCAGCTTCGCGCCGAGATGGAAGACCTGATGAACTCAAAGGATGACGTGGGCAAGAACGTGAGCCCGATCCCGCCGGTCAATCCTCTTTGCCGAATGAACAGAAAGCATCATGATGTTTTCTGCTCCCCTCTTGGCTGAAGGTCCACGAGCTGGAGAAATCCAAGCGCACCCTGGAACAGCAGGTGGAGGAGATGAGGACTCAACTCGAGGAATTGGAGGACGAGCTGCAGGCCACCGAGGACGCCAAGCTGCGCCTGGAGGTCAACATGCAGGCCATGAAGGCTCAGTACGAGCGGGACCTTCAGGGCCGCGACGACCAAAACGACGAGAAGAAGAGGGCCCTCACGAAGCAGGTGCGGCTTCCGGTTTGGCTCTGACACTCCGGCATTCCTGCCGACTGAATGGCCTCGGCTTCTCCTTCCAGGTCCGAGAGATGGAAGCCGAGCTGGAGGATGAGAGGAAGCAGAAAGCTTTGGCCGTTGCCGCTAAAAAGAAACTGGAGATGGATTTGAAGGATGTGGAGGGTCAGATCGAAGCGGCCAGCAAAGCTCGAGACGAAGCCTTCAAACAACTGCGCAAGTTGCAGGTGCGCATTTGGATCGCGTCCACGTCGTCCATTTGTCCTCTAATTCGCTTCGTATCGCAACGCCGCCATTTTCTCGTCAGGCCCAAATGAAGGACTACCAGAGGGAACTGGAAGATGCCAGAGCTTCCAGAGATGACATTTTTGCACTGTCAAAGGAAAATGAGAAGAAACTGAAGAGCCTGGAGGCTGAGATTGTGCAGTTGCACGAGGTAACCACCCCACCCCCCGTCTCCCCATGAACTTGAAAAGAGCCAACTTGATCATTTTTGTTTCTTTGTAGGACCTGGCGGCGTCTGAGAGAGGACGACGCCACGCTGAGCAGGAAAGAGATGAGTTGCAAGATGAAATCTCCAACAGCACATCCGGAAAGTACGTTCCTCTCCTCCTCTACGTACCTCTTACCGCGTCTTGTTCTACGCTAGGAGTGCCCAACCAGTCAATCGGGGGTCCGCCGGTATCCCGCAGCCTCCTTCTGTAGCACTCTGGAAGGACCATTTCTCCAATTGTCTTCTTGTAGTTCTTCTGGATGTAGCACCCCCACAACCCCCAACTGTAACTTTCCTCCTCAGCCTCTCTCTCTGTCTGCTTGCCTCCAAGGACCGCCCTGATGGATGAGAAGAGGAGGCTGGAGGCTCGTATTGCCCAGCTGGAGGAAGAGCTAGAAGAGGAGCAGGGAAATATGGAACTTCTTAATGACCGCTTCAGAAAAACCGGCATGCAGGTGCGGGCATTCGCCTTGGAATTTCGCAAGATTAGAGAATTGCACAAATTCCCTCGGCGGCATCTCCTTCTCTTTTGTCTTATCCCCCCCCCCCCCGTAGGTGGACACGCTGACCACAGAGTTGAGTGCGGAACGAAGCGCGTCGCAAAAGAGTGAAAACGCCCGGCAGCAGTTGGAACGTCAAAACAAAGAGCTGCGGGCCAAGCTGGGCGAACTGGAAGGTTCGGTGAAGAGTCGCTTCAAGGCTTCCATCGCGGCTTTGGAGGCCAAGATTGCGCAACTGGAGGAACAGCTTGAGCAGGAAGCCAAGTGAGACTCTCCTGAATGAAATTTGCCACGGCGGTGGAAGGTGTCAAACCCGAAACCTTGACCCATTTGCCTTGTCTGCAGGGAGCGAGGAGCAGCTAACAAGTTAGTGAGGAGGACCGAGAAGAAGCTGAAAGAAATTTGCCTGCAGGTGGAGGACGAGCGCCGCCACGCAGATCAGTTTAAAGAACAAGTACGTTTCCGAACATGCTCGCCCAAAAAAGTGATTAAAAATGCGCGTTTTGTTTTTGTTTTTGCACATCTTCCTGATTTGTGTTTGTGTTTTTGCGCGTGCTCAAGGTGGAAAAGGCAAACTCTCGTATGAAGCAGCTCAAACGACAGCTGGAGGAAGCGGAAGAGGAGGCCACGAGGGCCAATGCGTCACGAAGGAAGATGCAGAGGGAGCTGGATGATGCCACCGAGGCCAGCGAGGGTCTCAGCCGCGAAGTCCACACGCTGAAGAACCGACTCAGGTACTCCTCGCTTACTTACACAAGGTTTTAGCAAGCAAACGTGGATTGGATTGCACTCTATTAGCCTTAATTTGTCTCGCAGTGGAGAAATGTACATTTCACAGCAGCAAAGTCATGAAAGAGGAAAGGAGAGGAAGAAGTAGAAAAACAAAATAAAGGACCTGCTGTAAAGGCAGCCACAGTCGGTCATTCAATCTTAAGCACTTTCTGCACCCTCTTTGTTGCATGAAGCAGTTCTAGATGTAAAAGGAGAGGATCAAAGCATCCTTTTCACCAGTGGATCATCGACATCATGGTGAAATGTGCACGACTGCTACAAGCTAAATGTTGAAAGCAAACATGAAGCTGTAGCATCCATTGATGAAAAATATTGTCTCGCATCTCCTGTCCCCACATAAATCCGCTACAATTCCAAGCCGCGACGGTTCCACATACGCATCGGCGCTCTGCGCTGGTACTCCATTCTTCTTATCGCGGGTTCCTCAAGCCATGCACCCAATCTAACAGCGCCAACCTTTCCGATGAACAAAATGGGTCTGTGAAAATGCTGCCCATAACAGGCGCAAAACAGCACAGTTGTCCTGAGCTGTCCAGCGATGACAGTCAAAATGGCACCAACATTGCTCCAAAATCAAAAACAGTGCTGGCACATCTGTGCAGTCCAAAAAGGCAGAGTATCCTCCTTGACGAATGTCATGGCCAAATGCTGAAAAGCAATCCGACTGAAAGTGACAAAATAAAACACAAAAACAACAAGAAATAAAAAGCAAGGCTCGTGAGAGCACTTTCTGACGGCTGCCTACTCGGGCGCCATCTTGGACTTCAACTGTGTGTGAACATCTACCGTATTTCCCCAACACGTGCAAAAATGTTTGACGCCGCCACGAGTGTCAACACGAGTTGTAGGTAGGTTGCATTTACATGAAACGTTGTTCCTGCTGTAGGCGCGGAGCCCCCATCAGTTTTTCTTCCAGTCGCTCGGGCAGACGTCAATTGCCGCTTGAGGGCTCGTCTCTGGACCTCCTTTCTGATGATGAGCTGGAGAACAAGGTCACGGACACCAACTCTAACGAGACGCCCAGCCCACAGCAGGAGTAAAGACGGCCACACGCCTTCATCTGAAAGCTTCAAGGAGGAAATCTGTCGGCTTCTTGCGTGGAAAAAGGCCTTTTTCCTTTAAAGACACCAGCGGTTGGAAATCCCGACATCCTCTTTCTTTGCCTTTTTGCTCCTGCCGAAACGTCATTCATCTCATCCCTCAATCCCAGTAGCTGCATTTTGAAATACATGCATAAATTATTGTGGATTAAGGGATCGTTATCCAACCCTGCGCGAGAATGCTTTGCTTGTGTCTAAAAGTAGAGATTGAACGCGGTCCGTGTACTTTGTGATTTGCAATTAGCTGGCGCTCAACTTTTGTGCCTTGTTCCACTCCTTTCGAATGCATTTATGCCAGGTTCATGCATCGTTTTGTGAAGATGTATTTTAATAAAACATTCGTATAATGATAATTTAGAGAGATATTGGTCTTATTTTGTTTCTACCGCCCCCACGAGTAACTGAAATAATAATAATATATTTCATTTATAAGTCCCTTTCAAAACTCTCAAGGTCACTTTACAGTCAAAGTTTTTCTTTGGATGAGCAGCGGCAGGCACCTGCGCCAGCGTTCACTCAACCCGGAAGTAACTCAAACAGATGGAAAGGGAGCTAATTGGCTAATATAGCTAGCTAGCTAGTTAGCTATTAAGCTAATTTGACCCATTCAAACACACCCGATACATCCAAAAAAATATCAAACAAAATAATCAACATAATGACCAGATGAACAGGATGTGAGTAGGCTTGACCAGACAATGTAAATGGTACTCACATTTTGAAATGACTCAAGTAGTTCTGCTCACTGCTTTTTTTTTTCGTGTGACGGGCACCTAAAGAGTTTGATGGTTCTCTTTATTTGTAAGTAGGTTCGTTGTCAGATCTCCCAGGCAGGTGACGCGCAGAGCTTGATCGTGGCGTGGAGTTGAGCAAGTCGTGCCGTGATGTCCGTCCGACGCCCGGCGCGAGCCGGGCGCCTGAGCGGGTCCGTGCAAGTCTCTTTGGGTCTGTGAGTCCGAGATGATTCTGCCCCGTGGTTCGCCCAATCTCTCTGTCCCGCGACAGCTCCTTTTATACAATTTGCAAGCGTGTGCTATGCGTCAGGGTGATACGCACAACAAGGAGATCAAGGAATTGAAAGACATGAAAGTGTTGAAAGACGCACTTCAAAATCATACACTCGTGTGACGCAACAGGGCTCCCCTCCTGGATCCGAAGTCGGTGAAAACGATGAAGGAAAAAGAAATAAAAACAAAAGTAATTCTGCGACATGGTGAGGCCAGGCAAGATGACGGTCACCGGGCGTGGCAGGCGTCGGTTGGGAGGTTGCCGAGGAGGTTTCGTGGTGTCTGAAGTCGTTGTACGGGAGCACGGCAAAGAGTGCTCTACGACTGCCAGTTTGAGTCGATCGATGGAAACTTTCCTCGCGGCCGTCGAGTCGATGCCGGAAGGTCTTCTCACCGTGAGTTGTCGGAGAATCGATGAGGGATTGTGAGGACGAAGGTGCGTAGGGTTGGCCATGCTGCCGGGCACGGACAGGCCGGTCATCGGCGACGGTGGCGATGATCGCGTTGCCATGGCGCTCTGCAGGACGCTGAGGAAGAACGCTGATGTCGGCGGCCGTGTCGGCCATGAAGCGTCTTCCCGAAGTCCGATCGTGGACATAAGCGATGTCCGACGATGTCCGATCGTGGACATACAGTAAAGTCTCGTTATATCGATATCGGTTATAACGATAGTACCGCTTATTACGATATTATTTTCATTTCCCTTGCACATTTCTAGTCTTTTTATGTATAATTAGTACCGTTTAGTACGATACCCGGTTGTTACGATAATCCGGTTATTACGGTGCTCCTTTTCATCCCCCGCCGGCCATTTTTGTTGTTTACATCGATATATCCGTCGCGCCATTGGTCAACTTGGTCACGTGTCTTGTTACGTGAGCAGCTCTCCCAAGCAGACGCCATTTTCAGACGGCAGCTCGTGTGTATCAGACGGCTGCTCGTGTGTCGTCAACAATGGACTGTTTTGGATGCCATCAGAGCAATTTCCAAAGCGTGGAGCACGGTGTCCGAAAACACCATCAAGAACTGCTTCCGTCACTGCAAATTTGAAAATCCAGGGTGCAGTGAGGAAACATCTGCAGCTAACGAAGAGGATGACGACAACATTCCTCTTGCAGTGTTGGCTGAAAAGCTAAAAGTCGCCGACATTGCATCGTATGTCGCAGTCGACAAAGACATTGCGACATTCCCAAGCTCATCAGATGCGGATATCGCAGCGGAGGTCAAAGCCAAGTATGCCACAGTAGATTCCCGTGATGATGATGATGCTGATGACGATGAAGAAGTAGCGACTGAATGCACACCTTTTGCAACTTCGACAAAAGTGTTGCAAGGGGTTGCGGACACGCGATCTTTCTTTGAATCCGTAGAAAATGCATCCGGTTTTTTAGAAACGTTAAACAAGATGGAAGTGTTCATATTAAAATATAAAAATGGGAAGCAGAAGAAGATTGATGACTTTTTTAAATAGCTTACATACATACTAATTGCAGTGTTATGTACATGTACTGTTACATGAATGCAAGCGTTTTTTGCAACAATGTTTGCTGTGTTGTCTGCTGAAGCGTCATGATTTTGAAAATGACTGTACATTCCATACTGTGCATTAAAGGGCAACCAACATCACTTTTTGTGTTTCTTGAGTCAGTCAAAAAGCTGTTGTAACGTCACAGCTGCGCGCCGGCATTCTATTCAGCCACTCTCGAACGTCACGTAAGTTATGTAAACGTTGCAGTTTTGGTTTTTCATCCATGTACAGTATTTAATTGTGTTGCATCCAGATATCTTTATTGTTTACAACAATCACTGTTTTTCATATGATTGTACATGCTGGCGTTCGTGGCTTCGTGTGAATAGAACTTGACGATTTAGCATTGGTTGGTTGCATTTTTGAAAGGAAATAGTCATTAAAAGTGTAAAGACGTTTTTATTTTATGCACAACTTTATTTTTCACTTCACTACTGTACAAAAAACATGTTAGATACGCAATCCATGAACCCAATGATGAAATTACATGCCATAACAAAGATGCCGCATTTACGCCCCCCCCCACAGGATCGGATATATCGATGTTTTTTCGGATTCCCTTGCGTATCGATATAACGAGACTTTACTGTATATGATGTCCGATCGTGGACATATACGATGCAGCTAGTTGCAGAGTCGCCAGGCGAATTGGACGATGTCGGCCATCAGGGTGCGGCAGGTTTCACGATGGGGTCGGGGCGCCCACGGGTGGTGGCGGCCCATCGGGAGCTCGGCTTGAGGGGTCTTGCTGTGAAGATGCCGGATTCACGGGCGGCTGGGAAATCTGGGTCTTTTCATTTGGAGAGTTGATTGGGCTGAGGAGGATGAAAAAAAAATCCTCCTGGCTCGCTCGCCAATAAAGAGTTTGGTGGTTCTCTTTATTTGTAAGTAGGTTCGTTGTCAGATCTCCCAGGCAGGTGACGCGCAGAGCTTGATCGTGGCGTGGAGTCGAGCAAGTCGTGCCGTGATGTCCGTCCGACGCCCGGCATGAGCCGGGCGTGAGTCCGAGTTGAGTCTGCCCCGTGGTTCGCCCCATCTCTCTGTCCCGCGACAGCTCCTTTTATACAATTTGCAAGCGTGTGCTATGCGTCAGGGTGATACGCACAACAAGGAGATCAAGGAATTGAAAGACATGAAAGTGTTGAAAAGCGCACTTCAAAATCATACACGCGTGTGACGCAACACACCCGTGGCGCTCATAGCTGTTCCCGAGTGGGATGCGGTTGGAGAGGAAAACCACCCTCAGAGGGGAATCATTTATGATTTTCTTATCAAAATTGCCCGATTTCTTGCCTGTCAAAATTGCAATTTCCTTGATCATTCCAAAAAAGGAAGAATACGGCCGTGAAGGGTAAAACAAATGTGTTAGCGTGGTTGTTCGGGAAATGAACCAGCAACTGCAGCGAGTACAAACAAATTACTGCTGTGTTCTGTTCTGACCGATTTTCTTTCTATTGAGCGGATAAACTTCAAGACGTGTCGAACATCAGCCGCATTCTATCGTCAAGTTGCCGTGGCACCAAGGCGGTCTGCGAGTGCCCGATCGGTGGCCGTGCCGGCACACATCATCACATTTCACTTAAGATGATCACTGAGTCACAGCAACTCACGCGCCTTGGTTTACAACCAGCTCGCCCACCATGAAACCCTGGAAACCTTTTGTCCGCTGCCTCCCTCGCGTTCATTTCCCGCCGCTTCTCGCAGAGGAGATAAGGCGTCTGTTAATTCATCGAAAACAATTTCTGTAATCCTCCATGATGTGACTCATAGTCATAATCTCCCCATTGTGTGCCGGGACACAGACAGAGGAGAAGGAACCGCTCAGCCTGAAGATCCAAAACACACCTTACAAGTAAGTGAAGACATCTCTCGTGCTTTATATCCGCCAGGGACGTCATATTCTGATTGGCTACCTTTGGTCATTGTTGCTTTCGTGCCACTTGTCTAGGAAATCGTGTTTTAAAGTATGGATATCTGTAATGTTTGTACTTTGGACCTTGGAAGTTCCAAATGTCAAAAGGCCGCCAGACAGCACCCAATGCGAACTGAAATTTACGCAGTAAGAGAGGAAAACGTGCCTTGAATTCCAAACCTACAAACAGCTGCTTCCACTGTGAGTGGATGTTAATGAATGTGAATATGCATATGAATATGCCGGAGGAGGAGATGGATGATTATATGCCTTGCAGAGACAAAAACAAACAAACTCAAATTGCATCCACGCGAGTCCAAACTAACGTGGTGCAAATACGTATGAGGGTGACTCACGGGCGTCTTTTAAAAAGTCCCCGCTTGCGTTTGTCCAAGCGACTCCCGTCGAAGGCCCTTTTGGAGCGCGGAGGGGTCGCGGAGGGTTCCCGGCGGCCTTGAAGTTCGAGTGCTCGATGTCCTCGCTGATCGCTCAGCCCTCGGGCGAAGCGGCGCCTCCGTTGCCGTCGGCATCGCCCGGCATCCAAAGGAGACACACGCTCCCCGCCAGCGAAGTCAGACCCCTCAACACGCAGGATGCCGTCAGTGTGTTTGAAATTGAGCGAGAAGGTAAGGCGTCTCCTTGCTGTCCTTCCAACTCGTCTTTCTATCAATCGGCATTTTGGCGGCCATTGCAGCCCGAAGAAGAGAGGATTCGTTTCAAACTATGATTTCTTCAAGTCAACAACCTGATTAAAACCGGTTGTTCAATATTTGTTCAAAACAGCTTGTGCTTTTGTTAAATATGTAGATTTTATTTTCAAAAGGAATCACCGTTAATTAACCACTCAAAAAAAACGTTCCATTTACAAATCTTCTGTACGCCACTCATAGAATGACCGTCAAACATCAACTTTTTCTTTACCCCAGAAAATTATTGTAACTCATTCTAGATGCATTTTATTGTATTATCTGCCGTTTAAATCACGATGCTTGTGATTGTAAATCAAGTTTATTGAAGTGTTTTTAAACATACGGCCTCCAGAAGGAACACAAGGTCACAACACACAAACTGCAAAATAAAAAAAAGATTGACACCACTGTTTTAAAATCAAAGTATTTGTATTGGTTGACTCAAATTTACTAAATATGTTTACATGCCTCCCAAAAGGGCGATTTGTGTTCATTGATAAGTGTCGTTGAGTAAACTTTATTCCTGATTAACCAAAAGTCAGTGTTACAACTAACTTTTATATAAGATCCCTTCGCAAATTTACCCCTATCGAGTTGTAGAAAGACAAATGCTCATGAAAAAAAACTAGACCAGCACATAAAATCACAAGCCTTTTTACTCATTCACTGCCAGACGTGCAAAAATGTGTCCCCTCCAGTGCCAGGGTTTTTGTCATTGTCACTCGAATTCCAGGACCCACAGAAATATTGAGTTTTAGGACTACATAAACACTCAATACAGCGTGAGGGGAAAAAAGAGTTAAGTCCTAAATTATATGGTTCTGGAAATATATGATCTTGAAATTAGGACGGCTGTCAAAATGCAATGCAATACGTACATATTGGTTTATATAATAATAATAAATTTCATTTCTAAGCACCTTTCAAAACTCTCAAGGACACTTTACAGTCACGGAATAACATTTTTTTTTCCTGCTGGTGAGCAGCATCAGCCATTCGCGCCAGTGTTCACTCAACCAGGAGGTAACACAAACTCACGCCACTAATGTGAGTGTGTATATAGATAGACAATACAATACATCCTAATTTATATACAGTGGGGCCTCGGTTTACGAACGTTAAATTAATGAAACCGCAATCGTCTTCAACCATACTTTTGCTGTTATTGTCACAGGTTAAAAAGTACCTTATTTAGTATTTTGGTTACATTCGCATAGTTACATTAGTTTACAAATGATATATATCTCAAATGTTTATTTAAACAAGGAACGCCTGCTTTGTTTAGTGTTTTGTGTCGGACCGATTTAAATTGTTGGACAGGAAGTTGTTATAACTCCGTATCCCTTACCATAGTGGAGAGCGCAGCATTTTGGAGGCACCGCTGGATATTTTGGTTCGAGTGTTGTCTACCAGCCGTGGGTTGTTGCTGACCATAAAGAGGTCCTCAACCCCACATCAAGTGAGAACATCAAGGCAATGTTGGAAAAGTGGAATGATGTGCAGGCTTTTATTGAACAGTTCCATCCAGAAAAGGCTATGAGAATCATCAACATGATGAATGATCATGTGATGCCTCAGTTTCGTAAGTCCTTCCAAGTCAGAAAGCAACAGGTGTCAATTAAGAGCCATCAACGACCATCACAAATGTAAATAAAGTGACTTTATTATACAGTGCAGTGTATTTCTTTCATTACAATACAAGAGCACATGTATTATACATAGACTAAGGTATGTTGCGTGTAGTTCTAAGGCTTGTTTAGTTAAAAATTATATTTTATGTAGACCTGGGAACGGATTATTCTCATTTTAATGGATCCCAATGGGAAATTAATTTTTGGGATACACACTTTTTGCCTTACACACACTGTCTGGGAACCAATTAAGTTCATAAGCCAAGGCCCCACTGTACTTTCACAACAGCTGCGGCTGTAACAAAGCGCTTCACATAATAGTCAACACAAAACAAAATAATAAACAACAGGAATATAAAACTATGGACAGTTATGCAATCTTAACGACTTTCCCTCATATAGTGCCTTAACAGCTGATGCTATAGACCGGTGATAACATGAAAGAAGGGGAATGCTGCCCCCTTGTGGAAAAAAACATGACATTTACGGTACCCAAACATGAAAAAGCAAAAGGTGAGCAATTTTGGGAATGGCGCTCTACATCATATCTTCAATTCCCAAATACATTTGTGATTAGCAGTGAATAAGTTAAGGTGGTTTACAATGAATGAATAAAAATGTGTGTGTGTGTGATTTTGTGTGTGTCACGCTAGCGTTCATCTCCGTGTCAGGCGAGTGTCCGCTGCACCTGGACGAAGTGCGTCACTTCCTCACTCTGTGTCCAGAATTTTCTATGGGCTGGTTCGAGGAGGGCCGACTCGTGGCCTTCATCATTGGCTCACTGTGGGACCGCGACCGGCTGGCCATTGTGAGTCTTCCGCGGGGGAAGGGAGGGGAAGTCATGTCACCATTGGGCCGAATGAGTGAATGGACGGCGCATCCGCTAAGTATTGGCGGCGCTTCGCCTTTTACGCCGTTTGTCCCATTGCTGCTTGGAAAATGGAAAGCCCAAATTGAGCGCATATCAACACAAGATTCCAAACGCAGCCACATCTCCAGTGATGAAACGATGTGTGTGGCGCCCTTGCATCCACATTATCCTCCTGCCAAATATGTCTTCTTTTTTTTGCGATGGAGTTGAACTACTTCCGGGTCATATCCAGGCCGAGTCTCCGGTTTGTCTAGCCCCGGTCAATGTAAGCAAAGCTGTTTTCCACAGGAGGCCCTAACGCTACATAAACCGCGCGGCTCCACCGCGCACATCCACGTGCTGGCAGTCCATCGCACTTTTCGGCAGCAGGGCAAAGGGCCCATCCTGATGTGGCGCTACCTCCAGTACCTGCGCTGCCTGCCCAACGTGCGTCGGGCCGCGCTCATGTGCGAGGACTTCCTGGTCTCCTTCTACCGCAAGATGGGCTTTAAGGTGCTGGGCCGCTGCGCGGTCACAGTGGGCGCTTTGACCTTCACGGAGATGTGGTACCCAATCAGCGGCCACGCTTACATGAGGCGCAACAGCGAGGCCATCCGCTTCCCCAACGCTCCCTTGACGTTGCCGCCCGACCGCACTGACCGCCATATCGACATGTGACGTCATCGTGAAGGCCAGACGTCTGTTGCATTCGTATCCAAAGCCTTATAGATGTTATTCACATACTGCGTGTGACGTGTAGTCTGTTTTTTCCAAGCTCTATCATTCCATTTTAGTAATGGCATGCAGGAAGTATTTACATACCAATCTGAGTCTGACATCTGATCTAGTGTAGGTATACCCAACTCAACGAAGTATGTGGAAGCACACGTTGGTTTTTTTTCTGTGTGTGAGTCATGATAAGCCGGGTCGCGCGTCTGTAAATAGGCTTGAGCTGCTCAATAGCAGCTCCTTAGCTCGCGTCAACAATGGGGGGATTTAGCAAGCCGCCCATTCTGTCCTCTTGAGACACAAAATTAACAAAACATTCGATGATATCGAGCTGTTTGTGCGCATGTTGCTATGAAAATTCTAATAAAGTCACGTGCCCATGTCAGCAGAAGATCGTCTGTCACATTTTGAGTTTGAAATATTTCACGCATTCCGTAACTTAAAAACGCATGCTGTCCACTGTAGTAACCTCTCTCCCTGAAAGGGTTAATTGCTCGCATCCCTCTGATCGGCATCCGTGATATCAAGTGACTCTTCTTCAGGCCATGCCTCTGACCTTGTAGTCAATGCGTCATATCTAATCTGTAGTCTTATTCCAATCCTCAAAGCGTATGTCTCACAAGCATGAACACGCCTTTGCTTTTAAGTACAGTGGGACCTTGGCTTACGAACTTAATTGGTTCCCAGACAGAGTGTGTAAGGCGAAAAGTGTGTATCCTGAAAATTAATTTCCCGTAGGAAACCATTAAAATGAGAATAATGCGTTCCCAAGTCTCCATAGAACATAACTTTCTACTTTCTAATTTTCTAAGTCTTAAAACTACACAAAATATACCTTATTTTATGATTAAAGAAATAAACTGTACAGTACAATAAAGTCATTTTATTTACCTTTGTGATGGTCGTTAATGGTTTAATGGAATTGTGTGTCCCGTTTCCTCAGCATTAAACACTTGATGAGGAACGTAGCCTTCTTCTTTCACCATCTTGCGGAATGATCCCTTGTAGGTGCTTTCTCTGTGATAATTGTATCTAGTTCTTCATCAATTGTGATCTGTTTAGCTGGGTTGATAGCTTTTTGCATCGAGTGTACAGATGACTTGTGCGGGATATTTGTGCAGCCTGAACAAATGTGTGAAAGTGTGACAATAGTGAGAAAATGGATAGAAAACAGTTAAAATATCATTGTGGCAGCTCCGTGTGTATCCCGAAAAATAGTTTAGTGACAATAGTGACAGACAGAGGGAATCGCTACGTGCTGTGTGCAATGGACTATTTTACCAAGTGGCCAGAGGCATACGCACTGCCAGACCAAGAGGCGGAAACAGTAGCTGATGCGCTACTGGAGGGCATGTTCTGCCGGTTTGGAACTGCAGATATCATCCACAGTGACCAAGGCAGAAATTTTGAGTCCAGGGTGTTCGCTGCTCGGTGTGAACGCCTTGACATGCAGAAGACGCGCACCACTCCCTTGCATCCGCAGAGTGATGGACTTGTGGAACGATTCAACCGCACCATGCAACAGTAGCTCGCCATCCTCACCTCCACACACCAACGTGACTGGGACAGGCACATCCCACTGGTGCTGATGGCTTATCGATCAGCGGTTCAGAGTTCCACCAGCTGTAGCCCTGCTCTGCTGATGCTGGGCCGGGAAATACGGACACCGGCAGAAATGGCGTTTGGAAGACCACCAGGCGACCCAGAGGACCAGCCGGGGCTGGAGTATGCCCGTCGACTGCAGGATCGGCTGGAGGCAGCGCACGCATTCGCACGGGACCAGCTGGAGAAAGCCGGAGCACGCCAAAAGAGGAATTATGACGTGCGGAGCAAGGGGCGAGGCTTCCGGGCCGGGGAACTGGTTTGGGTATAGGTTGAGAAACCGTTGGCCATACGTAGAAACCGTTGGCCATACGTCTTAATGGTGGTGCGGTTGGCAGCTTGCAGGGACACTCCAGCGTCAGGGTACCAGCGCTCCGCAGGGGAAGGTGGCAGAACGCTGATGTCAGCAGCCGAGTCCACCATGAATCGTCTTCCCGATGTGCGGTCGCGGACATAAATGATGTGGCTGGTTGTGGAGGCGCCAGGCAAGTGGGAACCCGTGTTCACTCCCTGGCTGGGCCGTTTCCCGACCTCTTGCACGGCTCACTGCATCGTTTGGCCCGGTCACCCCAATATTGGTGGTACCAGCACAGGTCGGGGTCCGCGCTGGATGGATTCCGGTCGCGGCTTGGGCTGCACTCTCGAATGGAGCGGCGTCCGCGACTACGGCGGCGCTCTCGACTGTGGCTGCGTTCCCGGATTTCCGTTCGCAGGGCACGCATCTCGTCAACGAGCAGTTGCAGAGCATCAGTCGAGGGCCCTGGCGTCGGAGGACGCTGCATGGCAGAAACGGTAGGCTGCCCCGCGTACGCCTCCGCAACTTTGTCGGCGAGGGCGGCCAACTCCTGCAAGGTAGAATCGGGTGGTGTGGTCGCCAGGGCTGCTTTGATCCTCGGGGGCAGCTTCTCTATGAAGACATGCCGCAGGAAAGTCTGGTCCTTGAGGCTGTTGCCCGCCACCGTCTCGAGGCGTTGCAGGAGCTGGGAGGGCCGGCTGTCCCCCAGCTCAACGTCATGCCTCAAGGCTACATACCTCTGGTGTTCCGTGAGGGTGGTCTGCCTCAGGATTTCCTGTTTCAGGGCAGAGTAAGGATTTTCAGCCGGAGGATCGAAGATGACTCGCCGCACACGGCCAGCCAACTCCGGAGTGAGGGCAGCGATCGCATAGTGGAATTTGGTGATCTCCTGGGTGATGCCCCGGTTGACGAATTGGGAGTCCACCACTTGGAACCAGAGGTCCATGTCATTGTGCCAGGGGGGGGGGGGGGGGGGGGGGTTTGAGGGAGACGGCGGAAATCTGGTCTCTTTCCATTCGGAGAGTTGATTGGGCTGAGGAGGAGGGAAAAAAATGCTCCTGGCTGGCTCGCCAATAAAGAGTTTGATGTTTCTCTTTATTTGTAAGTAGGTTCGATGTCAGATCTTCCAGGCAGATGATGCGCAGAGCTTGATCGTGGCGTAGAGTCGAGCAAGTCGTGCTGTGAAACTCTGCGAGCGGTGCGTCTGACTGGGTCTGAGTCCGAGATGAGTCTGAATCTCCCTGTCCCACGACAGCTGCTTTTATACCATTGTCAAGCCTGTGATATGCGTCAGGGTGAGACGCACATCAAGGAGATCAAGGAATTGAAAGACATTAAAGCTTAAAGCTGCGGTGCGCACCGGTGACGCCACATATACGCCCAAACGGAAAAAAGGCCGCTGCCCCAAACTAGACAGCCACTGGGATGGCCCTTGTCGGGTACTCGAGCGGGTGGAGGAGGTTGTTTATCGGGTAGCGGTCCCCCCCAGGGGCAGGAAAATTGCTCTACATCGGGACAGGTTGGCCCCCTACCGGGGCAGCGCTATTCCTGTATTTGAGGCGGGGTCTGCTTCATTGCCGCCAAATGGAGCGTATCAGACTTGACCATTTGCTGAACTGATGCCCATAATCAGAATCCAAATCAGAAATCCTTTAATAGTCCCACAATGGGGAAATTTGCAATCTACAGCAGCAACATTGAAGGGGGGGGGGGGGGGGGGTTTAAAAAAAATTACAGTGATACCTCGTTTTACGAACGCTTTAGTTAACGAACTTTTCACCTTACAAACATTAAATTTGTGAGAATATAATATTGGCATACAAACTAGTTTTTGGGAAACACATTGAGCGCCACAATGGCTGGCGGACTAGTTGTCGGCGGAAGAGCACCAAACCACACGGCCAAACAGCGCCACCGGGGCTGCCGGACTACTTTTCCACACCCACTTTCTTTGAGTGCACTTAGTGCAGATGTGGTTTGTTATGGAGTGGATACTTTTGCTTTTTGGGGACCGAAAACCACTACAAGCTAGTGTTAAGCCGAAGAGGACACAAAAGAAAATTACGGTCGAGCAGGAGAAGGCTATCACCGAGATACTAAAAACGCCTTCCCATCCAAGGCCGTTTTTTTTAAGCCAAATATTGCTTGTTTTGTTCAGGCCAAACTGCCTGACTATACATGGCCTTTTTTTCGGGCTAAAAATGGCTTACATTGTCTTTTTTTTTTGTTGCCAAAAATGCCATACTCACAATGGTCTTTTTTCAAGCCAAAAACACCTTAATACACATGCTTGTTTTTCGGGGCCAAACACATCTTTTCTACGAAAAATGCCTTCCTGTACATACTTTTTTTCGGGCTAAAAACGCTTAAGACACGTGGTAGTTTCTTTTTCGGCGAAATACGCCTTACTCTAAGGACCAAAAATGCGCACTCATCTTGAACGTCTTTTATTAAGTATGTATATAAAGTATGATTCACATTCATGAAGTAGACATACATATTTTGGAAATACATAGAGTATTGCTTTTAAAAAAACAGGTCTGTATAAACCAATACATGATGTGTGGATTATTGGATTTGACTTCAAAATGTTGAATGGAACAACAATCATTACCCTCATTTTTCCAGCTAATCCCCAAATCATACTTTGTATTCAAACGAGATCCACAATGGGGTTATAAATATTAGTATATTTATGTAATCTCTTTGTGACCAGTACCACAAACCATCTCGCACCGGAGGCTGCGGCAAAAAAAAAAAAAATCATTCCTCTTTCAACTCAGCATCTAGATTCTGTTGTTCGAAGAAATAAAGCGAAAGTTGGAGTATGACGGTGAATCCGTTTCATCACTTGAAGCCGCGGGAAGGAGCAACAGTCCCGTGCCTTTGTCAACCTTGCACTTATCCATCGCTTGCTTGTACGAGATTTTGTCTTTGCGGATGGGGTCAACCAAAACCTTTGCGTAGGAGGACTCATTCCTCAGCTCTTTGGCCGTCTCGCTGTCGATCACGTTGGACGCTTGGGCTTCTTGGAGGGTGAGGCGGCCAGCTTTTGTGGGATCGACCAATCCGCCGGTCAGGTATTGCGCCTCGATATACCACCGGGCGTTTTCGAGGGGGAGGTAGCCTTTTTGAGCCGCCTTTCCCACAGAGAGACGTTCTTTGGTCAGAGGATCCTCAATTCCGGTGAAGGCCTTCTGAGCGTTGAGAAGTTTGTACATGTGGGCGTTGTCGATGAGGCCCTGTTCGGCCGCTTTGTGGACCGACAGTTTGTCCTTCCGGTTGAGATCAACAATCCCGCCGGAGGCCGCCTGTGCTTCCAGCAGCTTCAGAGCCGTGTCGGCATCGATGAGCTTACGGGTCAAGGCGCTCCTCACCGACATGCGGCTTTCTGTGGTCGTGTCAAAAATACCAGAGATGGGGAACTGCTCGTCACTCAAAGCAAATACGTTGTCCGCGCTGTCGCTGTTTAGACTGGCGCGAGGGGACACCACAGAACTCGGCGTGGAGTTTAAAGGAGAATTTGGGATGGATTTGATGGGGGATTTGGGGCTTGGAAGCGGGGGAACAAAAGGTCTTCGAGATTCCCCCGCCACAAGAAGAGCAAACTCTGAGATGGGCATTTTCCCTTCCTTGTAGCACATCACGTCAAACTGGGTCAAGCGGCCATCCCTCAGGGCGTCTTTGACAGCGTACTGCGTGCCACTCTTCCGATCCTGCAAAACCGTCGAGTCGCCGTCTGGACCGGTGGAGGTGATTTCTTCCCAGTCGCACTCCAGTTCCGACAGGTGGATGTACTGATTGCGGTCGATGAGCCCTTTGAGGTAGGCATCGTAAGGAGCCATGTCTTTGCCGGTATCGGGATCCATGATGGTGATCCTGGTGGAGAGGTTGGTCTCCCTCGTGTGAGTTTCGACTTGATCTTCCTTCCTGAGTGCTTCCTTCAGCTCCATAATGAGCGCTTCCTTGTGGTGGATTTTGTCTTTTTCCTGGAGGATCTCTTTCTCGAGGCGTTGCGCTTCGGAGGACGCCTTGAGACTCCGCTGCTTGGCTATCTGGGTTCGCTCGCTCATCAGCTTGGACTGCTGCTGGAAGGTGACGCTGATGTTCTCCCTTTGAGTGTCGAGCAGTTTGAGCTGTTTGAGGAGGTCTTCCTTCTCCCTCTGCAAGTTGCTCCTGTTGACAACCAGAGTCGTCTCCTCTTTGGAAATGATGGATAGGGATGTCTCCAAGTGGGACAGTTTCACTCTCGAGCTTTGAAGGTTCTCTTCTTTGTCGCGCCTCATATTCCTCTCCTGCGCAAGGAGATCCCGCCAATGCTCTCTCTCGGCTTCCACCGCCGGGTCCTTCTCCACTCGCACAACTTCTCGATAAACAACCTTTTCGGTGGTCTTTTCTTTTTCCAGGATTTCCAACTTTATCTTCAGGCTGCCGATTTCCCTCTGGAGACGAATGAGGTGGTTTGCTTCTCCTTCCATTTCAAAGCGAATCTCGTTCATGAGTTGCTCGAGCTTTGGGTCCCGCTCCACTTTCAGGACTTCCTCAATGACAATCTTTTCCTCGACGGGTTTGGGAGAATGCTCAAGCTCGTGAATCTGGGCTTTGATCTGCCGCACCTCCGACTCGATTTGAATCTTCTTCTGGCGCTCATCCATTTGAGCGACCGTGTTCTGTTTTTCTTGGATCAGGGCTCTCAGCTGCCTGACTTCGATTTCCAGTTTGCGGCGGGCTTTGACCTCGTCGTCGAGGGACTTGTTTAACCTCTCATGCTCCAGAATCTGCTTGGGGTCCTTCTGAACACGAACCACTTCCTGGACCACCGTCTTCTCCTCCGGCTTCTGGCGCTCAAGGACAATGTACTGGTTCTGAAGGTCAAAGAGGCATTCTTCCACGCTGCGCCGTTGTTGAGTCTCTTCTCTGACCGTCCTGCG
The DNA here is from genome assembly GCF_051943395.1 of Hippocampus bargibanti. Taxonomy (NCBI): domain Eukaryota; kingdom Metazoa; phylum Chordata; class Actinopteri; order Syngnathiformes; family Syngnathidae; genus Hippocampus; species Hippocampus bargibanti. The sequence continues at coordinate 14,444,058 of NC_142750.1, forward strand.
GAGTCTGTTCACCTCTTTTTCCAACAGGGGGTCGGTCTCGTATTTGATCACCTCTTTGCTCACAAGCTTGGTCTCCACTTTTGATTTTTCAACCTTCAGCTCGTCTCTCTCTTTGCGAAGGTGCAGCAGCAGTTCGAGGGTGGTGTCGTAGTTGACTTTGAGACGCGACACTTGGTTGTTGAGTCGCTGTAACTCTCTCATGACCTCGGGACTTTTCTCTTCCTTGATCACCTCCTGGCTGACTTCCTTGTACTCAATTTTAGGCTTCTGAGTCCGCAGCGTCGTCAGCGTGGTCATCACCACCTCGGTTTCTTGCTCTATCGCTCTGCGTTTTCGGCCGCAGTCCTGCAGGTCCATCTTCAGACGCTTCAGGTGGGCTTCTGTCTCAGGGTCAATTTGGAAAATCTCATTGATCACCTCTTTAACCTCCAATTTGGGCCGCAGTTTCTCCACTTCGCCGTATCGCAGCTGAAGCGTGGTGAGGTCCTTTAGCAAGATCACATTCTCGTCTTTCTCCTCTTCCAAAGCCATGCGCAGTTTCTTTGACTCGCTGACCAATTCTGGATCTTGTTGGACTTGTTTCACCATCTTGGTGACAATTTTGGGTTCAACGGTGGGTATGATCCGCTCCAGCGAGTTGATCTCGCTGCGAACGCTGAAGATGGTGTTGTTGATGGACAGACATTGGGCTTCTTCTGCTTCAATCTCCTTCTTGAACGTAAAAACCGCTTTGATCATCTCGGGATCCTTTTCCAGCCTGACCACATCCTTCTTTACAAGCCTCTCCCTGAATTTGGGTTTCTGCTGCGCCAGGAGACTCAGCTCCTTTTTCATTTGAACGATCTTCGACTCTTTGGTCTGGATCTCCACTCGTATCTTCTGCATCTCATTGCGTATCCGTTCCACTTCTTTATCGACCTGCGGGTCTCGCTCGTATTCGGTGACAACTTTGTTCACCAGTTTGGGTTCAACGCCAGAGAGCTGCTTTTCCATTTTAATGATTTTCTCATTGATCATCTCGATATTCGAATGGGTTTGTGTCCTCTTGTATCCTTCTTCTTGAATACTGCTTTTCTGGGACTGGAGTTCCGCTTCCAATTTCGGATCGCGGTAATACTGCACAACCTCCTTTTCCTCCAGCCTCTCCACCCCTCTCCTGCTCTTCAAGGACAAGTACCTCTGCCTGTATGTTTCCAAATCCTTCTCGGCATGTAAGCGACGAGACTTTTCCTCCTCCAGTTCTTTGCCGATCGTCTCAGCCTCTTCCGCGTCGTTCCTCTGACTCTGGAGTAGCATCTGCTGACTGACGACGACACTGCTGACTGTGTCTTCGTTCTGTCCGTGGATCGAAGGACAGAAGGAGAAATGGTGACATTTGTTTCAGGGCTCTTGTCAAAAAGCCAAAAAGGACATACAAGAGTCTGCAATGCCTTCTACTTTACCCTGAGAACGATGTTCCTGGCAGTCCCCATCTGGCTGAGAAGCTGCTCATTCTCCGCAGACACCTCAGCGAAACGGTTGAGTAAATCCTTTTCCTGAGGGGGAAACGGAGCTCAAGCCTCAACAAAAAGTGTCTGCGACGACAACGCGAACGTTTGATGCCGTCGTACCTTCCTCTGCACCGCCTGAGCCATCGTTGAAGTTTGCCGCTTTTTCAGAATGGGTTCGTCGTCTTCATCTTCGTCCTCATCGTCATCGTCTTCATATAAAACGCCTCGGTACGAATTTGATTTTGTCTCGTATTCCTGAAAAGAAAAATTTGTTAAAGAAGCGCCGCATGTCCGGTGGCGGTAAGGAAGGACATCAATCCCAAAGCTTACAATCAGGGTGTTCTGAAGCTCTCGGGAGAGATCCTTGATCCGCCGCACGTCACCCGACTTTCTGTGAATGTCCTCCAGCACTCGCTAAACATCGCAGACGAATCCAGAGCGAGTGAAAAGAGAAGGAAGGATGACAAATTTCACAACCATTTTTGTAAAATGACATTGGCGCTTACCTTCTGAGAGTTGTGCTTGGCTGTTATCTCGGCCACGTCGTCGCGAGGTCCGATGCCGTTATTTGGCAAATTGACTAAAAAGAAGTCCAGAGACTGAGCGGCATTCTGGAAGTCTTGGTTTTTATTGCTGGCTTCCTGGATGAGGGTAGACCTAGACACGAATAACCAGCGCCATTTTTCAGATGTCATCAAAGGACACCCGCACATAGCAAGGAGATGATTTTTTGCAACTCTCACCTGTCCTGCAGCTGATTGGTGACACTGGCGAAGCGGTTCTTGAGACGTTTCACTTGGCTCTCCTGGCGGCGGATGTCCGGGCAGTATTCGTTGAAATTCCGTTGCAGGGAGCTGCACGCTTGCTTGGTCAGGTCCAAGTCTCGGCCTAACGTGTTCAAGTCATCCTTCTTTGAGGAAACTTCCCGCCGAATGTCCTGTTTGATGGATGACGCCATTGGTGAATTTGGCTGTCACCATTTTTGTGTGTCGTTCAGTTTTTCCTCACCTGCAGCTGGCGGCTACGACTCTGCAGGGCGTTTTTTTGATTAGGAATGACGCCGTCTTTCGCGAGCTGGTGTTCTAAAGCGGAGACCACGCCTTCCACTTTTTGCATCTGCTCCTCCAAGAACATGGAGGCTGAAGCCCTGCGCCAAAACGAGAGCAGAGGGACGCCCTGTTGCTCAAAAACGAAACGTGCGGTTGGAGTGCCGCGGCGTCGCAGCCCCGCTCGTACTTTTTGTCATAAAGATCGAGAAGAGAGGCGATGTCATCCAATTTGGCGCTGGCGGCGGCAAGCTTGAGCGGCAAGACCGAGGCGTTGGCTCCCGCCGCTTTGTTGGCCGCCAGGGCTTCCATTTCTCTCTGGATGGCGGCCTTCTCTGACTCGAGGCCCCTCGCCGTCAGGGACGATTTCTAGAGGCGAAGCAGCGGCGGAATAAAGGGACACGTAATTGAGTTAGGCCGTGTCATTCGTTCCCACTTTTCAGTAGGCGGGGGGCACCCTGAACCAGTTGCCGGCCAATCGCCAGGCAGAAACCAAATGAAATCCAACCTTGAGATCTTGCAACCTGCTTTCCAGGTCACGTGCTGGGTCGCGGCTGTCCACGGGGACCCTCTGTCGTTTCTGCGTGTCCGTTTTGCAAAGATCCAGATTGCGGTTAAGGTCATCCATTTGTCTGGCGAGGAGAGTCACTTTGGAATCCGAATCAGAAACTGGAATTCAACGAGGGAAGCACATGGACAGAACGTAAAAGGCTGCCCTATACCGGGGTTAGCAAACTATTCCTTGTCACACCTGCACGCTGAGGGCGCTCGACATCCACGGCGTTCTTCTTCAGTGAGGTCATCGTCGCCGATCTCTGGCTCTTCAAATTTAACAGCGTTTTCTCAAACCTGAAGCCCCCCAAAAAGCCCAAAGCCCAAAAAAAAAAAAAACAAAAAAACATTGTCGATTCAAGTCCACCGAGTGATGGACGAGCCCGCTTTTCAACAAGAACGGCCAACGTAAACCTGTTGACTTTCTCCAGGGCCTCGGTGTCCGGAGGCGGCAGCATGAAACACGCTCCCGGGAGCCTTTTGCTTTTCTTGCTGCTATCCTGCAACTCCCACGTCTGATGATCGTCGATGGACTTCAATGTCAGCTCATCACCGCGCCTCACAGCTCCCTGAAATCGGCGCAAAGCGGTTGAGAACGAGCAGGAAACACGATGTGGTGTTCTCTCAGGTTTTGTTTTTCGTTGTAAAAGGCGACGACTCCTCCTCACGTTTGTATCTTCCCAGTCGCACAGAGCAACGACTTTCGTAGCGTTGGCAAGATTGCTTCGACGAAGTTTCAGAGGCGCGATGTTGCGACTGAGCTCCCTGAGGGCTGCCAGCCGCTGCTCGTTCCTTTTGATGGCTGGCTCGTCTCCCTACGAGGCAGAAAATTACCCACCACTGAGACCAATACCGGAAATGCCACTCAAACATATGCATCCTTTTTTCACTTATATAGGTATAAATAAATCAATGCATGCATAAATACATCAACAAAATACAACAAACACAAACAAAAAAACTTTTTCCATCAATAAATGAACGGATAAATAAATAAAGAATTACATAAATACATACTCATGTAAAAAAATGCGGCATAAATAAATAAAACCACAAATAAACCAACAATCAAACAAAAAACGAAATAAATATAACTAACTAACTAGATAAATAAACAAATACATTTAAAAATAAATAAATAAACAAATACCTAACTAATGTGGGTTTGACGGAGGACAAAGCGTCGTCATCCGAGCAAACCCGCTTTTCAAAATAGACTTCTGGGAATGTCAACATACGCCACAAACTTGGAAGAACCTGAATCGAAGGACTCCCAACTTGCCCTTCTGTCACGTTTACTCAAGCAAAGTTGCTCTCAAACAAAACAAAACAAAACAAGCCGATGGTGTCGTTGTGAATGGGAATGTACTTTTTTTAATCGTGTCTCGTCATTTGTGCAGGGATGAGTTTGGGAAATGTAAAAAGTGGGCCAGTTGGCGCGCTTGTGTCTGAAAAGGGGGCCAAATTCTAAAATTGATGAGCCCGATTCAACTCGATTGCCAAAGTATACTAAACAGATTGAAATAAAGCAAAATACATTCATTGGAGCATGATATTTCTATATTGCAAATGAAAAAACATGATTTGATATCAACAAGATTTTCGCAAGCACACATTAGACGACAATGAGGTGAAAATCTTAGCGAAAGAAAATAGATGGTCTGAAAGGGGAGGATTGTTATAAAACAGCAAAACCCCTTCACTACCTAGCCGTGGTGGGGTGAGGTTTAATTTGGGTTACCACTTAGGCTTAGTTATGCTGATGAGGTGATACCAGAGCAAATGGGGCAAATGGGTGCATTTAACGTTCGTAAGGCCAAAAGTTTGTTAGCTAAAGCGTTCGTAAGCCGAGGTATGACTGTCATTTGAAAAGTTGATGACAAAAAAAGAGGGGCGGGAGGGCGTCGAGCGATATTTCGTATGATAGGAGCCAAAGCACCTGCAGTTCCAAGAGGGCCTCGGAGTCGCTCTTCCCCTCCAACAACCTCGGGTCCAGATTGGAATGGAGTCTGTCCAGGGACTCGGACAAGGTCTCGGCATCAAGCTGGAACTGGAAGAAAAGCGCCGGCGCTGAACGAGGAGCCGTCCCAACGGAACAAGTCACGCCGCGCGGCGGCTTACCTTCTTGTAGTCTTCAACATTGTCCAGGTGGATTTCCTGCGCCAGACACAGGTTGAGGAACGACTGCCAACCGCTCTGCACCGCCTCTTTGTGGGCCTGTTCGCCGCGTTCGGAGTCAAGTTAGGGCGAGAAGGACAAGAGGCCGATCGATCGATCGATCGGTCGGCCGATCGATCGGTCGGTCGGTCGGACGGGAGCCAACCGTGATCGCCGAATCGCCAGGATGGCTCGTGTCGGATAGACGATCGCCTTCCTCCAGGAGCTGGTTGATCTCCCCCTCGTGGGACAGCAGCCCGTTGCTTTTGAATTTCTGAGCGCAAACAAATGGCAACAACAACGTCATCACGGCGCGGGCGCGTTTACATGCGACGGCGGCGGCGGCGGCGGCTAATAGAGTCACTGCTTGTACGTGTTTGCAGCAGGGCCCCTGAGGCAAGTTGACAAACAAAAGCAAACTTTGGTGTGTTTTTATGTGTGTGTTTGCGTGCGTGCGTGCCTAACTGTCATCGTGGCATTTGTGCGAGCTGAAAAATATCAGGACGTATTTTGTCCGCTTGAAAACTATATGGTACCGGAGGCCATCTGCATTTGCAACATATAACATCGCTCTGCTGGTCACGCAAAGCTCATGACAGATATTGAGTGAGAATCCCCGAAAAATCAAGTTGCTGTAGCTCACAGGTGTCAAAGTCAAGGCCCGAGGGCCAAATCTGGCCCATCACATCATTTTGTTCGGACCACGAAAGCAAATCAAACTTGTGAAATTCCATGACGCTTTCTCCCAAACAAGTCCCAAACAAATTTTCAAATGGGAAATCACAGTAACAGTCATTATTCTTGACTTCAAATTTGAAAACTAGTTATTCATTAACACATTCACTGCCATTCCCAAATTTATTCGGGAATTGAAAAGTGTGACGTGAAGAGCGATTTCCGAATTTGTTCAGGTTTTGGTCTTTCTTGTGCGGGGGTGCCGAAAAAGTGCTGGTCAGACCTTTGGCAATGCTTTTCCCTTCGACGAGGGGGCAGCATTGGCCTTTTGCCCCTGTTAGCGCTTTGTGACAGCTTCAGCTGTTGTTAAAACGCTATATATACATATATCCATATGTAGGTATTGCATTGTATTTTGGACAGACTTCCTCATTTGCACCTCAGATAACTCCAGACCCACATAACGCAGGAATTAACTCTTTGTTTTCTGATGAAAGAAGAGACTCTAAAGTTTCTAACGCTGCATTGAATGTTTATGTAGTCCTAAAAGTCAATATTCTGCGGGTTCTGCAATTTGAGTGAAAATGACAAAAACCCTGGCACTGAAGTGGACATACTTTTGCACAACATCTGGCAATGAATGGGTTAATTTATTGTGTCTGTAATATGCGGAAGGGATGAAAGAGTCCAATGGCTTCCCCAAATTCATCACGGCCCCGAGAGGAAAGCAAAAGTACAAAAAAAATGAGTTTGACGCCCGCCCTTCCTGTAGTTTGGATGAAAACAGGACTGACCTCATACTCCATGCGAACGCTGGGCGGGTCAACCATCCGATCGCTCCAGTCTCTTTGCAGGATCCTGTTCTTCTGCTGAGAAAGGTAGTCCAACTCTTTTCGGCAGCTTTGCATGTAGTCGTAGAGCGAGGCCAGGTGCTTGCGCCTCGTTCGTGAGCTCTCCTGCAAAGATGGCGGAGCAAAAAAAATGTCACAGGACCAACCCACCGTACACAAATAAGGGACGCCACTCACCACAAGTTGATTGTACTTCTCTTTCAGGGTGGCAAACTGGCCCTGTTGCAAACGGAGTGCAAGGAGGTGAAAAGAGGCCTTCGTCCACTTTGTTATGTGTGAACCTCATTGACTTGCAATTCGACACCGAAAAAAGCAACGTGGGTTCATCTTGCCAGTTGATTAACTCAATCTCTGCCATTCCCAAATTTATTTGGGAATTGAAACCTGTGACGTTGAGCGCCATTCCCAAATTGGTTTTTTTCTTGCGGGGGGTCACCGTAAAGCGCTGGTTAGACCTCTGGCAATGTTTTTTCCTTCCATCGCTTTTGTCAATGTTAGCGCTGTTAAAGCGCTATATCAATCAATATGTAGGTATTGTACTGTATTTTGTACAGCTGCTCCCATTTCAAGCTCAGATAACTCCAGACCCGTGTAACTTAGGAATTAACTCTTTTTTTCTGGTGAAAATGTTCTGTTTTTTTCTGATTGATGTTTATAGAGTCCTAAAACTCTATATTCTGCGAGTCCTGCGATTTGAGTGACAATGACAAAAACCCTGGCACTTGAGCGGAGACATTTTTACACATGGTCTGGCAGTGAACATGTTAAAAATAACAAGAAATTCCACGTACGCACTGCATTTAATCAATCTTCCGCGAGCCAGAAAATGACCTTCTAACACCAACATATCAACGGATTGCGCGCTGTTAGCAGTTTGACCAATCCACTTAACTCACCTGTTATGTAAATCGGAGATTAAGTACTTAGTCATGTTTTATGTTTTAATGTCGCTGTGTGTGTGTCTACATGTCTGGGGTTGGCCGGTGTAATATCCCGTCTCCACTTTGCAAAGGGGAAAAAATGACGTCAATTATTTCTGTCTCCGTTTGAGCCCGTCCTGTCAGCGTGTCCAATATGCGACGTGGACGCGCTTGCCAATTTGAGATAGGTGAGTCAATATGAAAGAGTGACAAAACTCAGATCAACAAAAGAGGCTCGATACAATTTCGGGACATCGTGCAACGTTTCCATTTGAGCAGCGACCTGACAGGCCACTTTAGTTAACTCATGACGACGACTTTGTTAGTGAGAATGCGTGAATAGAAATGATGTCAGGCTAACCTGTGACAAGGTTGTGCCGGGCGTCAGCTGCTCACTGTAGGCCTCGATCTCTTTATGCAGGATGTTGTGAGCCGCAATCTGTTTCTCGATGTCAGAAAGAGTCTGACCGTAGCCTTCCGTGTCTAAACGCTTCTGCAATCGCACCATAAACCGAAACAGAGGACAAACGTGAGCTGTGTGTGTGTGTGTGTGTGTGTGTGTGCGTGTGTGTGTGTGTGTGTGTGTGTGTGTGTGTGTGTGTGTGTGTGTGTGTGTGTGTGTGTGTGTGTGTGTCACCACAGGCTCCAAAGGACACCTCCGGACAAGTTGTGTCCATAATTTGTTAAATCACTTCAAATGACTTCTACTGAGCGTATTTGACAAAGATTCCGCCGCATATAGCTAGATTTGACCTTTTAAGACTCGCGCTGAATATTCAGGAAGTCTTGTTTTTGAATTGGTGACGAGTCCGTACGTGACGTCACGGTAGGTATCGTCACTGACCGAGAAAGCGACACACAATGCATTTTGAGGTACTTTGTTTGGTCTGAAAGCTTCGTGTTGATGGCGAAATGAGAAGGAAAACACATAAATAACGCAATGGTGAATCGTTGTGTGTCGCACCAAGACAACTATTTGATACTGGCAGACAAATCAGCCCATTTCCAACGGAGCTTGGGCGCCATCTTGTGCATTTTCTGGGACGCTACACATCAGTCCTGACAGCTCGAAGGACTTCTTTAATCGATTGCAAACATGTATGCTTTCCTCTTCAGAACTATTTGAATCATATTCATAACTGGATGAGTAACAAGAAAGCATCTTCATTGTGCTTTTTTTGCGCCTGTAATGGGCAGCATCGTCACAGCCTGCGGTTGGATGAGGAGCCCGCGATAAGAAGAAAGCAGCGTCAGCGCAGAGCGCCGATGCGTATGTAGAACTGTCACGGCTTGGAATTGAAGCGGATTTGTGCGGGACAGGAGATATATTGTCGTCAATGGATGCTACAGCTTCGTGTTTGCTTTCAACATTTAGCTTGTAGTGGACATGCAAATTCCACCATGACGTCCCTGATCCACTGCAGAAATGGACGCTTTGATCCTCTCCTCTTTCATCTAGAACTGCTTCATGTCATCAAAGAGGGTACAGCAATGAAGAATGAATGACTCTGTGTCTTTTTGTTGTCATATTTGTTATTTTTGTTTTTCTCAAGATGGCGGCGCGTGAACACGCAGCGGCTCCCCTCTGCCGGCAAAATGGCATTTTCATGTTTGTTAAAGTCATTCTAAGTGCTTTGCACGCTGGGTCAGAGAGGACAGTCATTTCATCTGTGCTGTATGTCATGCATATTAGCATCTTTGACAAGAAAGCTGACTTTGACTGTTTTGATTCTCAAGCAAAGCAAGACGTCTTGGCGTGACACAACGAACAAGGGGGCGGGACCTTCTGAAACTGGCCACTTCCGGTTTCAATTAGAAGTAGTTTTGAGACACTTTTATTAGTGTTTGACTAAAAATATCAGCCTGCGTGTTTTGGCTATTTTAGATGCTATAAAGCGTTTTTCTGATGTCAGTTCGGAAAGAAAAAAATGGTGTCGGTTCAACGGCAAACCTGTTTTTCATCCAACGCCGGACCCCATTGGATTCTCGACTTGGGCGTCAAGTCTTGCACCTGCTCATACAGTTCCCTGTAGGTGGCGCAGTCCTTCACCCAACGGTCATGCAGGTTCCTCACGCTGCAAGTTGGAATCAGAATCAAGGAGCGTCATCGCCTGCCGTCGCCTTTCTGGATTTTGCCTTCCATAGCCACCGATCAAAAGCAGTATTATATTAACAAACTGGCCACTGGATTGAGATTTTCTCACTCGGTTGGTTATGTTGCCATGAAGTTTGCTAAAGCGGCGCTAGCTTGCTACAGGCTACAATTGGCCCGTGCTGCAATTTACTGTGAAAGCATTTTCAAGATGGACTTTTCAAGAAAAAAAATGGACGTCATTAAGAAAGGTCGGTCAGTTATTTCCTGGCTAAGGATGCCCTCTAGTGGACTCGTAGTAAATCACGCCAGACTTTTTTCAGTCTGGATTGATTGGGACAAAGCACTACCGAAGGCCGAGCCGTGAAATCAAGAAATATCACATGGGATTTGATCAGAAAGACGCGGCGGCGGTTTTCCTTTCATTGTTTTCAATTCGCTGGCCCGCACGGAACATCCGCTGACACAAATTAGCTTCCTTGTCGGGACGAGGTGGGCGGAATGCGGAAGGGAATGCGGCGGTGTATCATGACGTGAAAGTATGCGAGGTGTGTCTGGATGTCAACATGTCGCAGAGAGTCGACTGCGGTCAACTCACTCGCGCTCGATCTCGTTGGCCTGCGGGTGCTGCAGGCGCTTGGTCTTATCGACGTCCATGAAGAGCTCCTTCAGCAGACCTTCGGCCTCTGCCAGGTTATCTGCAATTTCCTTCTGTTGGACCGGAGCCTGGTTCTTTGCTTCACGTTTAGCGTCCTGCAACGCAAGTCGACTTCAATCTCTCAAATCCGTTTTGCGAAAACGATTGAGCCTTTCATACCGCAACCAGCAACTCCTCGGCACCCAGGATGTCCTTCTCGACGCGGTCCGCGTTGGTCTGCATGCGAGCGATGACGAGAGCCAAGTCGGTGGCCTGGCTCCTGCGGAGAACACGACACACTGACGTTATGCTTAAAAACGTATCCGCAGGCGGCGAACTGACTTTTTGCTCTGCAATCTTCTCCAACAAATGCGTCATGTGGCACGGTCAAACATAATTGGGTTTTTAAGCATTCCCCTTGAGAATGGACGCAGTTGGGCCACTTAAATTTCCAGCGCCAACAAACAAAAAACAAGGGGGAACGAGTTCTCCTTCATTCTTGCCCGCTGTGCGCTTTTTTTCACCATTTACACTGCGATGTTGGACGTCCTTTGTGTCGAGTGAGTCAATTCTTTAGGTAGGGGTGTGATACGGGAAGTTAAGCGCTGAGAAAAAAAACACATGCACAAGCATACAAATTTTGAGTCTAGAAAAAAAAAATCACAATATACGTATTTCAACGTGTGAAAAAAATGTTGCAGGAAAGACTGACATCAGATGAGCAATTATTTGCGCCGGAAGCTACAAATGACAGCATACAACCAGATCAGGATAAACGACTCTGTTTGCTAAGATATTTTGGGGCTCCGCCATCAAGACCGATGTTGACTTACTGGCCGCTTGTTACGGGTGTCCCCGCGCGAGCTCATCAAAGTCAAAGTCAGCTTTCTTGTCAAATATGCTACGATGCATGACATACGGCACAGATGAAATGACTGTCCTCTCGGACCCAGCGTGCAAGGCACTTAGAAAAAGACATCCAATTGACAACAGACAATAAATACATGTAATTTCTGAATGAATGTAGAGTGAGGTAGTGTCGTATGTGAAGTGGCGCCATAAAAAGTCAAGTGATTGACGCGCTCACGAAGGCAGCATAACTGTTTGTTGTGCACATTTCCTGTTTGCATCTGTCATTGGATTGTGCGGCGAATGTTCCATGCCATCCATAAAGATTCTTTATCAAGGCGTCACTCACAAAGTGGTGACCCGTTGCCTCTCTTGGCGCGTTTGCTCTGTCGTTCACTCACTTCTGCGATATGAAAAGCAAGTATGCGTCCTGACACACCCCGCGGCGGGACATTGGGGGGCGGAGGGGACAGTACGCCATCGCCGCCCCCGTCACGTTAGTCACCTGCAAGAATGTTGTCGAACTGAAATGTACACGAATGGCAACATTCGTGTGCTGTACAGCAATGAACAGAGATACAGAGACGGTCAAAGTCGCAAGCGAAATGCTTGCTAAGAATAATATCCAGTAGCGTTGAGGAATCGCAACATTTTCACTATCGGCCGTTGGTTGACCAAAAGAAATGGTCACGCGCGCAAATACAAAATGAAAAGGACGCTAACACTGAACCAAGTGAGTGGTTTCTGACCAGAGAGTCATTATTGAGTCGCTTCCTAGGCCAGGACCCCTCACAGAATACTACAGCGCGTTAATTACCTTCCACAATACCCGTTTATTTCTTGGTAGGCGTGGAACGGATTAATGGTGTTGCAATTTATTTCAATGAAGAAAATGCATTTGGTAGACAAATAATTGAAGTCTTGTAAGTCAAGGGTCCGCTATTCAGTAAATGGAATGTTGTGTAACTCAACTCCAGTCTGCTCACACTCACTGTAATTCTTCAAGGGGATATTCAACAACGACCGATCAATAATCAATACGTGAAGAAAAACAAATCATAGATGCTTGGCTTCCCTTCCTGTGGCGCGTTGCCTTTTTATTGCTCCTCAACTTCTTTTGTGTCTACCAATTGCACAAGTTCTCTTGCACCATTTAAACATTAGCCCGACTGTCAATGAAGATAAATGGACTATGTATGAATCATCCCGCGTTCAAGACCTCCGACATTGCACGGGCCTCCCAATTTCACAGGTCACGTGTTTTTACACAAGCGAGACCTCTGGCGTGCACCCACCCTGGAGAAGGGTGACAGGTCACATTGAGATAAATGCTGTGTTCACAATGACAACTCATCGCACTTGTTGCTATGAAGACGATTTAAGCAAACACTATCAAAGTAGAAAAGCTGGACTTTCAAATAAAGGTTGAATGACATTTTTTGTCGTATGTTGTTGATCGCTAAGTATTTACATTGTGAGTCAGTCCTAAAGCGGCCATTCGATTTCAGGAAAAAGCGCTCTTTGATTCTTCTTGTCATAACTATGATATGCTTATTTCGTCATCGTTAGCAGGGGTGAGCAAATCAAATAAATACATCGCTATCCTATTTTTGAGGATTTCCATTACCATGAGTCTAGGAATGATTTTTTTTTTTACTGATAATACTATTTCATGATACCCCACCACTTGTTGACATGACGACACACACTTGCACTAAGAACTAGCACCGTTTATTTATGCATGCGCGCCATGAATTGACCTGGAAGGAGAGAAACAGATGAATGCACCGGAAAACGACCGGAACACCTGACACGCAAGTCCACGTTCACGGACGTCCACGCTTCCGCGCTCGGTGCTCCTACTCACTTGCTGATCTTCACAGGGCCACTTTCTTGATTCTTCGACATGACGGGAAGCTGTTCGGGCCCGCTCGTGTAACCGGAGTACGAGTGTTGTCTTGGTGTGCTCCTCCTTCCGCGTTTTCCTTCTTTCTTTCCTTCCTTCCTTCCTCTCGCAGCGACCGAGTCTCTAGCCTAGCGGCTTCTTTCTTCACTTCAGGCGCGTCTCTCAGCTCAGCTCCGCCCAAGCAAGCGAGCAGGTGTGTCGCCAATAAAAAAAGCAGTCAGAGCCGAAGGGCAGACCGGCCAGACCTGTTCCGGGCTCCTCAAAGTGCCACATAAAGTAATTCACTCATCAACTTTTTTCATATGTTTCTGAGCCGCACGTCACTATGAAGAAACTAAAGTTAATTTGGATCTGTTTTTACGAGGGCTCGATTTCCCAATTTCTCTCAAAAACATCGAATATTGTGTTCATTGGAACGACCCCCCCCTCCCTAAAAAAGTATGAAAATGCCTTTGTTACAATTAAACCGTGGAGAGCTGTTCGATATTGTTTTAAGTGTAGCATTTGTATGTAAAACTAGCTTTATCAAGACGATGTGAACAAAAAAATGACCTGTCTCAGCCACGAAACGTCGACGATATAAGTGATACAAGGTCTTATTCGCCGAATTAAGGAGCGCGACTGTCGGGTGTCACCTGCAGAAAATTCGATGAAAAATGAGTTTTGGAGGGACTGAAAAAAAAAAAACACGTTTAAATGTTGATTACCGTTCTTCGTAATACAGTAAAGTCTCGTTATATCGATATTCCAGGGAGTCCGAAAAAATATCGATATAACTGGGACTATCGATATATCCGACCCTGTTTGCATGTAATTTTCTCCGTGCGTGCATAGAAATGGTAGCGATATAACCGGGACCATCGATGCATCCGATATCGATATAACGAGACTTTACTGTATATTACAGCAAAAAAAAAATGAGATGATTTATTCAGTCTTTGTAATACAAAGATGTAAAAGGTCCACCCCCCCCATCAAATCAAGATGTGACATATTTACAAAAATGTGGACTTGCACGCATACCCCGTGGAATGTAGAAGAACGAGTCACTTGGCAGCCGAATATACGGAATACTATCAGCAATTGACATGGCAGCTCATTAGTATTCTGCGGTCTTGGTATTTTTGTGTTCTTTGGGATGAGCATTAATGAAATAACTTGTACACACAAAAGAAAGCTCATTTGTGGAAACGAGGTTCTTGGGGCGCTCGCAAACACCTTGGCCACGCTCAAGTAATCCAATTGACCGAGACCGACATCTTTTCCGCCGGGGAGGGGGAGGGTAGCAATATTGCAACAGAAAAGTCAATTCGTCAAAATGTTCACACAAACGTCCAAGATTGCCCAAAACCGAATGTGAACTCGAGCATGCAGGCCTGGCTCGTGCTTGGCGTAGGTGCGTTCGCAACGAGCTCTCTTAAAACCACACCCGCATTCAGTCACTGGGGCGGCCAATAAAAGTAGGAAGTGACGACACCCAGTGGGCAATTATGGAAACATATTTAAGGCTTACCCGCACAAAAGCCAACACACCAAAGTCCAATGGTTTTTGGTTTTTATTGTAAAGATCATGCAGTGCACTTCCATGGTGGGAGGTAACATCACTTTCAAGGATACGCGTAGAAAGACAGTACTCCTGAAATTACTTAGTACAAAACATAACTAAACATTACCGAGGAATGTAACAAATTAAATAGCGAGAGCGGCAGAGGGAGGAGAAAAAAAATGCAACAGTTTGCACGGCAGATCGTTTAGGTTAGATGTTTGTAACCCTGTCGTGTAAATACAAATCCAACCTATATTGCGATGGTAATTGAAGAGTCAAAGAAGCAATAAATTACTTAGCGTGTTTACTGGGGGAATTGCGTGGCCATTTGGTAAGGCGCAAGCTGTTGCTGAGAGGGCTGCGCTTGGGGGAAAGGGAACGGGGGTTGAGCCGCACCATTCTGCTGCGCTTCAAAGTTATTCTGAGGCGGGAAGGACGCGGGCTGGTTGTTAAAGGACTGTCCGTTTCCATTGTAGCCGCCGCCGTTCGCCCCGTAGCCCCCATTCTGAGTATTTGCGCTAAAGCTATCGTTTGGTCCGCTGTCGTAGCCTCTACTGCTATCCCTGTCCCTAAAATTGCCAAAGTCTCGCCTTCCCGAAGAATACCGATCCCTGCGGTCAAAATCACCACCTCTGCCTCCCCTTGAATGACCTGCAGAGATCAAAGAAGCATAAACGGGACCCCCCAGGGGGATGTTAAACAAGCAAATGTACCCTTAAAAAAATATATATAAAATCAGCCTTAGGGATAGGAATAAAATGGCTGCGTTTGACAGCACAGTTTCTGTATCTCACCAATTTGATTTACCTCCTCTGATTTCACCCATTTGGAGGAGCTTAGGGTTGATGGCCTGGTTGGCCTCGCGGAGAACAGAGATGAGGTCGCTGGCTTGTCTCACGTTGTTGGGAGTGAAGAAGGTGTAAGCGGTGCCCGTCTTTTGGCTACGGGCCGTTCTGCCAATGCGGTGGATATAGTCCTCAGAGTTGTTGGGGTAGTCAAAGTTGATGACAAATTTCACGTCCTCAACATCTGCAAGATTGTGGTGCGGTGTGGCAAAAGGGAAGAGGACAGCACAAAGGCGTGCGCCAGCGCCACCACAACAACCAGATCAAAACAGAGCACCGTTAGTAGAGTCGGGATCGAAACGGCATTCAAACATACGGTGGGACTACAGTGGGAAGAGAGAAACAATGCACACTCCAGTCGCATCTATTTGAGGGGAATTAGGAGGGGGGGAAAAAAAAAAAAAAATACAGATGTCCTCCAAGTTGTGACCGAAACAGATCACGGGCCTTACCCTTCATTGGAGCGTGCATTCGATAGTCCGTTCCCATCGCAGCGCACCCCCAACCCCGACCCCCCAACATATATCAACAATAGGGCCACTACGCTCACTAGCGCCTCCTAGTGTCAACGTACACGGGTAAAGTTGCTACTAAGTCAGACTGCAGTCTCTAGCCAACAAAGAAAGCGGTGATGTGAATGAATCGGTTTGTTGCGGAAGGATGCCCACAAAGTTTATCCCAGCGATCGATCACAGTCTCTCGTCGGCAGGTCTCGACATGACTTTTCTAACGCAGGCAGGCGAGGGAGGAGTGTGAGCTTGGATTTTGTCCAACTAGCATGTCCCACTGTCACCAAAAGCGCCAGTAGCCATGTTACTGCAGAGGTGAGATTCCAATCGGTCTTACAAGCCGACATAGCGACGCCACCCGCGCTTTACGACAGGTCCGCGCAACCGAAAGCACCTTCGCTAGTGTCCAAACAAGGTGACGGACGGACGGGGCTTTCAGCTGGGACGGACGGTTACGGAGCCTGGGTGTGTGACACAGTCCAGACCGTTGCCAGAGAAGTCGAGCGCGGATGGGAGCAACTGCGGCCTTCCCCGCTTTTAGGTAGGCCAGCGCGTGGTACGATGCACTTGGACCTTGACCACCTCTGCTTATGTGCGCGACTGGGAGACCCGTGCCTCGCCAGTCAGGACATCTCCAAGAATCCTCCTTCCCCCTCTGGACACCTGGGCTTGTCATGCCAAGGCCCTGCCATAAACACTCCTCCTTTGGCCCATGGGAGAGACTCAGAGAGAAGCACAAAAGTTAAAGAAAGCAAAGATACTTTCTTTTAAAAAAATGCAAAGACTTTTCAGTTCTTTACGGAGGATACTGACCTAGACCACGAGATGCAACGTCCGTAGCGATCAGAATGGGAGCCTTTCCATATTTAAATTCTGAAACAAACAAAAACAGATACGGTGAGACGCCCTGACTCCTTTCGCTGGTCAATACGAGCCGACTCACCATTAAGAACCCAGTCTCTCTCCTGTTGGCTCTTATCTCCGTGGATTCCCATCGCTGGCCATCTGAACAAGAAAAGAGCATTTCATTCATTCATTCATTCACGCGCTGCCCCGTAGTTGCGCTTACTTAATGGTTGCCGACCTACCCGTCCCGCCGCATCCTCCTTGTCAGGTCATCGCATCGCCTCTTTGTCTCTACAAAGATGATCGTCTTGTTCTCCTTCTCGCTCATAATTTCTTCCAGCAAACGAATGAGTCTTTTTTTTTGGGGAGGGAAGATAATTCAACATTAGGCAAGATTGACGCCAAGAGTTCAGCCTTGTAATTACACGCCACAGTGCCATGTACTAACTTGTTCTCTTTCTCGCCATCATTGCACACGTCAACAATCTGAAGGATGTTGTGGTTTGCACTGAGTTGCAGGGCCCCGACGTTGATTTGCACGTAGTCTTTGAGAAAGTCTTCGGCCAGCTGTCGCACCTCTTTGGGCCAGGTGGCGCTCCACATCAGCGTCTGGCGATCGGGCTGCAACAAAGACAAAAATACCACCATGAAATGGGCCTGAAATTCGCACGCGGAAATGACCAATGGAAACATACTCGGATTTGATCGACGATTTTCCTGATCTGTGGTTCGAATCCCATGTCCAGCATTCTGTCAGCCTCGTCCAATACGAGATAAGTACAACGGCGCAAGTTGGTCTTTCCCGCTTCAAGGAAGTCGATGAGCCTGCCCGGAGTTGCGATGCAGATCTCGACGCCTTTGGAATGAAACAATGAGGAGAACGAAAGATAGCCGCGGCCCCGCGCTCAATTTCATCGACAGCTCACCTCTCTCGAGGTCTCGAATTTGCGGTCCCTTAGGGGCTCCTCCGTAAATACAGGTGGACTTCAGACGAGACGCTCTGCCGTACTCCGCGGCCACCTGTTGCACCTGCTGGGCCAACTCACGAGTCGGGGCCAGCACCAAGCACTGGCAATAGAAATATCAGATTTACTCACAGGTTCAAGCAGCAACGGGTTATATCATACACGTTTTTGGTTGGCGCTCATGCATCCGGACAACTTTTGTTTTTAAACAAAACCCATCCTTACAATAGGTCCATCGCCACGCTCCAGGAAAGGCTGGTGGTTGATGTGAACGATGGCAGGCAACAGATACTGTGAAGAAGACACAAAGCGATTACACGCCTTACAAGAAGTACAACACCTTGCGTTTCATCTCAAATCGCGTCGACCTACTGAGAGCGTCTTGCCAGAACCGGTCTGAGCAATGCCAACCATGTCATTGCCACTCAGTGCTAAAGGCCAACCCTGAGCCTGAATGGGAGTTGGCTCTGTCCAGTTTTGCTTGTTGATTACATCCATAACATACGCTGGAATGAAGGAAAAAACAGATTTAGCCACGTTTTGAAACGCAAGGACTTTAAAAGTCCAGACGGCGCTTACATGGAAAGCTTGCTTCGTGGAAATTCACAATTGGATTGGGGCAGTTTCTCCCTTTCACTGTGATTGCCTTGGTCCTTCTATAATTTTCAACTTCTTGCTATAGCGGGGAAGAACGATGGAAAGGGATTGAATATTGTGGCCGCGTGTGCATTACATAACACCAAACACGTGTAGCAGCTCACACGTGTTGCGTAATACACAGTAGCATCGTGCCGGAACCCACCAAAGGTCTCCTCGTTACGTCCGGGTGCTCCTGGTAAAAGTTCTTCTCAAATTTGGGAAGTTCGTCCAGATTCCAATGTTTCTTTCGCAGGCGCTCACCGGGGTTGCCGAATTTCGACCCTCCTCCTCCGCGGCCGCCACCGAAGCGATGAGGGCCGCCACCGTAACTGAAACATAACAAGGTCGCTCAAAAATTTGCAACGCCAAGCGATTCGGTCGAGGGCATCGAGGGACCGCTCGAAGAAAACCGTCTCAACCAAATCATTGTGAGAACACGTCGCTCTGCTACATATTTACATCCCAGTAGGGAAACAATGGAGAAAAAAAAGCCGGCATTTTGTGCGTGCTTCGCAATTGCCACATGGCCAATGAGCCGACTATCAAGAGCTAACAATGACGAGCGAGCAGTTCAGCAATAGCAAAGAATTGTCACGGGTGTGGAATAACTTTCCTCGACTGATGTGCGTCTTTCGGCTTTGACTGGCTTGGACCGTGTCTCACGAGCGAACAAAGTCCTAGCTTGCAGCTAACGAGTAGCCGCCATATCAGGCACGAGGCCAGCCAGAGCAGGCCCGGACTAAGATAAGACTACAGACTGCCTTTTCGCGTCCAACGTCAAAAACATGACAACTATAGGCACGGATAATTTGTCGGTCTAAAAAAACTGTTCGATTTTTGTCAACATTGAAAAAGTTACGCAGTATTCAACGTTATTTCCGCGGTTCGGTCTGGTCGGCCATTTTCCACGAGGGGAAAGCCGCCTTGAAGAAACGAAAATGCTGTACTTACCCTCGATCTCTGTCCCGGCCACGATCTCTGTCGGAATATCCTGGCATCTTGAGTAGTGTCTTTCTGGTCGTTAATTCGAAAATAAATGATAAATCGTCTTGCTCTGCGTCGTACTCGTGTTAACCTCGGTAGCGGTGACGAAATGCCGGCAAAAGAAAAAGGAGGTCCGGTTATATGGTAAGCGGAAGTTCGACTTTCGTCATATTCATCCGCTGTTTTTTTTGCCCCCCCCCCCCCCTTTAACTTCAGCTTGAAAAAGTAGAAAATAGAAAATTAACTCGTTGCCATCTCAACGTTTCTTTGCAATGTGTGTCTATTAAACGAAATCAAAAAGTGAAAAGATCAAATTTCCTTTCGGCCCTATGTTTCACCAAGTAGCTAACTCAGAAGAACCACCGAAATGGCGGATTAATATGTTCCAAACGAAATCAAGTAATGCGGTGTCTCCTGAAGAAAAGACGTCACTACTAAACCCGCCCCAAACATGACGAAAACGGCATTTCAACGTTGATTCAGTTTAAAATGATTCATTTACTTATTCTCTGGTAAAATTACATTTGTATTCGGACCTAGTCTCCACAAACATGTTCAACTTCCACGTTTAAGCAAAATAAAACGAAATTGTTTCAACCTTTTTATACCACATGATAAATACAAATTAATAAAAAAACATCTACATTATCGCCACACTAAGCGACTATTTTGTGTTCCATTAAGCTTGCATGATTGTTTAAATGTGAGAGGAATCGTTAATAAAGCAACCAGAGAAAAGTAGAGATGCGCAATTCAGAAAAATACAGTGTATGACACAACATGACCAAAAACTGCAAAATGGATGAAAAGATAAGGAAAACCAACCGAAACCATCCCACATAATCCCATTCATTTGTAAATGATACGTGTACTAAAACACATTTTAACAGGTGAACTGGTGTCTTCTAAATTGTAAAATTAATAAGGGCAAACAACAAAAAGTAAGGAAGAACAGTGTTTCTTTGTACAAGGCCTTACGCTGTTAGAAAAAGGCAAGTTTAATTAGAACTAATTACACACAAAAATAAAATAGTTTTACAAAATGGTAGTGTTAACAGACATGAAATTGCATCAGTCAGCTAGGAGAGATAATAGTCCTAGCGGGTCATGCTTAAAAAAAGGAAGAGCTGTAACTCTTAACCTTTTGCGGTTTGACAAGATGTTCAATTCTTCAGTGAGAGGCAGCAATGAGACGGCAATGGGTAAAGTATTGTACAAAGTGTCATCAATCTGCTTGTTCGCCGGACTTTAAAGTGGATGAATATGCCCTTCCGGTCACAATTCGATACCCATAGCAAATTTCCTCTGGTTTTGTGCAACTCACCCCCACCACCAATTGGGATAAAATCAGTTTCTAATTAAGTTAAGCATAAATTACAGGTGGTTTGATCCACATATATGAACAATATTTGTTTTTACTGTACAAAGCACCATGTCGGGACAATCGTCACTTTGCATACACTTGTTTACATGAAAGAGTAACAGAAGTTTTTTTTGGGGTGCGAGTGTATGCAAATGTGAAGAACAGTCCACGGTCAGAGAGATGGCAAAACAGGTAGCATCTATTAGAAAACATCCAATGTTTTTTTGTTGAATTGGGGAAAATAATCTTACAAATGGAACATTATGAAGAGAAGAGTATAACAAGAGGCAATCTCATTCAGGTCTTGTCCAACCAAGCAAGTGTTTCAAAGTGCAACACTTACTGCACAGGTGTCAAAGTCAAGGCCCGCGGGCCAAATCCGGCCCGCCACATCATTTTTTTCGGCCCGCGAAAGCAAATCAAACTTGTTAAATTCCATGATGATTGCTAAAATCTGAGCCAAAATTTCATATTTTTGGATGTCAACCACAATAAGTCATTATTCTTGACTTCAGATTTGAAAACGAGTTATTCATTAATTTGCTGTGTGCTCTATATGTAATATTTGAAGTGATTTAAACATTCTAACGGGTTCCCCAAATTCATAACGGCCCTCGAGAGGAAACCATAACTACAATTGGATTGGATTGGATTGGATTTGCCTATATTAGTCTCGCAGTGGAGAAATGTACATTTACATGTGGCCCGCGGCAAAAAATGACTTTGACACCCCTGACTTACTGTATGCCCAAACAATGCGGACACGCATTACTTCGAAAACAAGGTACAATGGTCAATTTGCTTCTATGTGCTGGTTAAAAACAACAATACAAGGTGAGCGTTTAAACCCCTGAGAATATGTCCAGAGACTTATTCTGTTTATTATTATTTTTTTGTGGCCGGGGGCATCAATAGTGTTTGTAGGCTTTGTTCGAAAATCAATCAGTCAATAGACGCAGATATATGTGGGGGGGTCAAAGTCAGGCAAATGCTGATAGAATTCAACACCGGATGGTATTCAAAGACTTTTGAGTCAAAGAACAAAAACGTGCATTTGAATTCATGCATAAAACCCTATTCGTGATGAGTGATTGATGGTTTAAAAAAACAAAATAAAACATGAGGTGCCTCCAAAACAACATCAAGGGTCTGCTTGGTTTAAAAAAGATTAAACAATGGCTATTTTGGCGTGTATGTGTGTTTTATGATTTACAAACCTCCAAGATATGCCTCCTATTAAAGATTAGAAAGTGTTGAAAAAAAACATACTGGGTTAAAAACCATACTGCTTATTTCTGTGCTTAATTCATTTTATCATTTAATCAATAACATTGTTTTTCTGAAGCAATAGATGGAAATGGGATATATATATATATATATATATATATATATATATATATATATATATATATATATATATATATATATATATATATATATATATATATATATATATATATATATATATATATATATATATATACATACATACATACTGGACTTTAAAGTGGATGAATATATATACCAGCAATAAATTAGATCTACCAGAAATGTATTCTTTTTCTTCCATTAACCCTGTCACAATATAAAAATAAGTAAATGCAAGCACTTGTTTCACGTATACTCGTTGCAAAAAAATCGGTGTTGATGAGCGACAAGCAGAATGCAGCTTGCGCGGCGCCTCACTGAGTTCCTGGCCGCAGTCTTTGGAGAGTGATGGAAATGCGTCCGGCAAATTCAGAGTAGTACGCAGTATCCCCATTGGCCTCGGCATGAACGGCTCGTTCCCGTGTGAGCAGTCCAAGGCACACTCCGTGTGGAGAATTCACGTTTGCAAGTGGTGATGGTGAGCTCAATGAAATTCCCCTGTACTCGAGCTAATGGAGCACGTGTGTATCTGTTGGTTCTGAGTGCTCCTTGCTACATAGATTAGTCGTCCTTTTCAAATGCTTGAATCAACATAGAAAAAGAGGAAGAGTCGACCAATATCCTGCATGTTCCACAAGTTAGTAAATAGTCTGAGTTATTAGCAGCTGCGGGGATTTTTTTCCCTGCCCTTTCATCACAAAAAAAGGCCACCGAGTGTTCGATGCGTGTGTGTATGTATGTAAAAAACACAAGAAAAGGGGAGGGGGGGGGGGGCATCGCCAAACCACGTGACTTCAGCTGTTTGTTGCACGCCACTCTAACGCAGAGTCACTCCACGGCGAAGCCACACGTCTCCTCGATGGCAGTGAGCAACTTGTCATATAGTTTGTCATAGTTTTCATAGGGAGGAATGTCGATCCGATTGAAACTGTCAAATAAAATAGGAGAAGGTGAGAAGGTAAAAAACATGAAGGAGTTCAAGGAAATGCATTTGTTTTGGGAGCATTTTGTCAACGATACTTGAGATGCGCGCTCGATACACTTGTCCGTGTAGATTAGGAAAAAAATGTACTTGTTTTTTGTGAGTTGTTGATGTTTTTTCTTACTTTTGCTACGAAAGAGGTCACAGCGCCTAAAATAAATATGTTTCCTCACCACGTGTGGGCTTTGGGGAGGTTGTTGGTGTTGGCATCAATCTGGTGTATGGTGAATAGCCGTGGTCCAGCCGCGCCTACATTCCAGGAAAATAAAAGAACGCTTCGGTTAAAATGGGCCGACGGACACTGGCAAATATGGACAGCAGTCCAAGTTTTGAAAGGAAAATGAAATGTATTATTATTATTATTTGGATTTCCCATTGGCGTCACTTTACCTTGGAGGGCCTTGAAGCCCTGCAGCGGAACCCTGGAAGAACCCGTGACAAATTGCAGCAGTCGGGCTCTTCGCTCTTCATCAAAAGATTCCACGGCTTTCCAGAACCACTTGACAATGTTACTGTCGGGAGTGCAATGTTTGAGCCGCGTGTTGGACTTCCAGTCAGTGATGTCAATTTTACCAAGGCCGCATACAATCAGCTGCGGGACGAAGAATGGAACATGGTTAATTCACTTCCTAATAAGCGGTAGATTGTCAGATCTATTAAAAAAAAGCTAATAATAGCACTCAGGATGTTTAATGCTACTTCCACTTTGAGTTGTTAAGCTAAACGTCAAACAAAGACCACTGCGGGTTGTTTATTCCCAAAAAATCCAATCATTTTAACTTAGAAATGCGTCAGCTAGCTTGATGCTAATACTTAATGGAAAATGCCTCACACGGGATAACAGATCGCATTCAGGTGTAACAGTAAATACTTAAGGACCTCATATTTAAACTCAACCGTGGAGCAACACTTAGGCGTATATTCTTTATCCTCTGTGAAAAACGACTAATATCTTAGTTTATATTGAGAGTCGCGCTGGCTCTCCTTACTTGTTTGTGTCAATGACTGTACCACTCCAACCCCGAATCAAACTGACGTGACAAATTGAAAGTACCTCAAGCTCTTTCTCGTCAAAAGCCTTCAACAGGTGTTGAGGGATGACTTCGTTGAAGCCCTTCTGCAGAGCGAGGAACTGAGCCTCGATGCCCCTCAGGAAGCGCCAGTTGACGTACAGGCGGACATACTCTTTCTTTGTATCCTGCGTCACGGAGATACTTTTCCCGTTGGGCTTGAGCTCATGCTGGATGATCTCCCCGTAGGCATTGTGTTCTACACAGAAGGTATGGTCCAGGACGCCTGTGATGTCATTGTCCCTGCGGGGTCATCACAGGCTAAATTACCATTTTAAGTCACTAATCACTAATTTAGAGACGGTATCTAATAACACGCTTTTGAACGACGGATTTTAGTTGTGGTCCAAATCCGAAAAGGCGCACTTAGTTTGAATGACATACATGTCCCTTAATAAGTGATGCAAAGAACTCAAAATATAGAACATAAAAGTCCATCTCCCGAGTCCTTCATCTTTGCTCGACATTAGAAGCTAGAGGGTGCTGTCATGCAGCAACCAGGTCCGACTGAGGCTTTTGGCTCAACAGCCAACTGGCTTAAACTCGACATGCTACAGTATTTGTGGGTGAGTTGGACTTAAAGGACAACAGACACCAGTTTTTTGTTTGCTAACTGACATCAGAAAAACATTTTATAGCATCTAAAATACCCAAAACACTCAGTATGATATTTTTAGTCAAATGCAAAACACCAATAAAAATGACTTCAAGTGTGCTAAAACTGCAAAAAAATGGAGCTGCGAATTGGGCATTTTCAGAAAGTCCCGCCCCCAGCTCATGACGTCACGCCAAGACGTCTTGCCTTGCTGGAGAATCAAAACAATGGCTTCAGATTCGGAGAATATGCTTTCTTGTTACTCATCCAGTTATGAATATGATTCAAATCGTTCTGAAGAGGAAAGCATAACTGTTTGCAATTCATTAAAGAAGTCCTTCCGTGTCATTTTGAGCCGTCTGGACTGCAATGTCGCGTCCCAGAAAATGCACAAGATGGCGCCCAAGCTCCGTTGGAAATGGGTTGATTTGTCTGCTGGGAATTTGTGTCAGCGAATATCAAATAGTTGTCTTGGTGCAACACACAACGATTCACCATCACGTTATTTATGTGTTTTCCTTCGAATTTCGCCATCAACACGAAATTTTCAGACCAAACAAAGTAGCCCAAAATGCATTGTGTGTCGCTTTCTCGGTCAGGGGCGTTCCTTCCGTGACGTGACGTCAGGAATCGTCACCAACTCAAAAAGAAGACTTCCTGAATATTCAGCGCGAGTCTTAAAACGTAAAATCTAGCTATATGCGGTGGAATCTTTGTAAAATACGCTCAGTGGAAGTCATTTGAAGTGATTTTACAAATTATGGACACAACTTGTCGGGAGGCGTCGGTTGTCCTTTCAATCTTTTTTTAACATTTCAATGAAATATAAAAAACCCTCAGAGAGATCTTTTTTTCCCCACAAAAACTTATCTCTTACGTACAGAATCCAAACAAGACTGTTGTGCAGGTCCGGGTCGACGGACTCCATGTCGTCCAGGGTGATGGGTTTACCGAGCAGTTGTTTGTAGAAGGGTAGGGTAAAGCCACCATCTATGTAGTGGCCATGGAATACCGCCATCCCCATGATACGACCCACAAAGTGGAAGTACGACAAGTGCTCCTAGACCAAGAGGACACGTGCAAGTTGAACGAAGGATTTCCACGTGGAACGCGCTCCCATGTTGCAGTGGCATTGAAGCGTATTCGACCGCCACATTCTTTACGGCAACAGGAGCCTCGGCTTTTGACCCCGCATTACAGTAAGTATGACTCACGGGGTTGACTGCAGAATCCGGGTTAATCTGCAGCGTGTAGATGTCATCGCGCGAGTACTGGAACAGGCCGTAGTACGGGTTCAACATCTCATGTGAAAGCAGATAGAGCCACTCCCTGGACGGAGAACAAACAAAGAGAAAAAAGTTGACGAACATACTGCGAAGGGAACTCCCGCATATTTACCCTTCAGCATTCCCAAATTATAATCTTCGCGGATAAGTAGTATTATTTTTGAGGGGGTGTCAATAACTTGTGAATGTTCGCTATTCACAGCAAGGCCCGGTCGGGTTTTATCTCTTTCCTACCTGGCCACTCCGCCATAATCAAGTCCTTCTTCTCCCCGAAATTTCACCATTAGCCGTTTCCATAAGTCTTTGGGCCTCATCTTCATCACTTGTCGATAGGATTCCTGTGGCGCAGTAATCCAACCTTATCAAGAACAGTTTATAAAATCCGACAACGTCACAAAACCTGACCAATTGAGTGTGACGGCTACATAAATCAGTCCATAATAATCAAAAATCATCTGTGGCTTTACCACTTCAACTTTCCACGTTCCATAAAACAATGACATGTAAAACTGTGGATTGCATTTCTCCAAAACAAACACTTCTATGTAAATGAATGTGGATGTAAAAAAAAGTGTGGCGATTGACTGAAATGTAGCATTTTATTGTTGATTTGAATTCCATGAAATTTTCAGTCCCATACACAATTGACAATCGTCAACATTAAATCAAGGGTGTCCAACTCATTTTTGGACCTAGGCCCAGGGATCCCAGCCAATGGAAATTAAAAGAAAGGAAAATGAAACAGATCGGCATCAGGTCAAGGGGGCTGTACATTTATGACATTCAAGATTGCATATGAAATATCTGCTATATACTAATTATACAAATACAATTGATTATGTTTATAGAGGTTTTTCGGTTTTTCACCAACTTTGGTCATCCCCCATCAGGTCTTATTCAAGTTACCTAGTTTAGTATTGTTATTATTATCATCATGAAAATAATATGTAGTATACTACAGGTCAAATGTAACAAACATGCCCTATCATAATTTCCTTAATTCGAATAATAACCGGTGAATTCCAATGACTCACCAGGTAGTTTGTAATTCTGCTTTCTCAATCTTTTTTCTCTGCGTGCCTTGCTTCCCTCACAAGGCTCTTTGACTGACAGCCCACCTTTGCGTTTCCACCGCAAAGACTGCAAATGGCTTTCCCGGGATTTGTATGTTTGAGTATGAAATCTGAAAGCGGGCATCCGTCGACTTGTTTTTCTAACCATGCCCAATTCTTTATCCCTCCATCCAGAGACGTCACCGTTCCACTATCACTCTTGTGTGGGATATCTCTCTTCCACGACATCTTTACAATGTGAAAAGTCGTGTGCTCTCCCGAGCGAGCAATCGCACGGAACACGTGCACGTAAGCTTTACATCAAAACAAAATCTCTCGATATATCTAGCCTACACTGTTTATACTATTAGCACATTAAACATAGAAGTACCAAAAAAGTGAAGATGTTTAGCGCAAGGTTACTGGAGAAAAGCGCGGTAAGGGAGCTGCCATATTTGTTTTCTCGTTTCATCGCGCTCAGTCTCGTGGAATTTTACTACCGAGCGATCCCGATCGTCAACGGAAGCAACCGACATCGACCAAAACACACGAAAGCATGCCGAAAGCAAGCACTACGCATTCTGATCATCCTATCACAACAAATGTTTTAGCGGTTGTATACTGAAATAAAAGAAATTTTATATGAAAATAGAAAATATCACTTTGGCGAAAATAGCGAAATTCGGCTAATGTGTGTTTGGGAGTCTGTTACTGAGCGAGTTGCTTGTTCTGTAGCCACAAAGGGACATAAGTATTTTTGTGCCGGCCCCAAGCCCGGATAAATACAGAGGGTTGTGTCAGGAAGGGCATCCGACGTAAAAGCTTGGCCAAAACAAACATGCGGATCAAACCTCTAAAGACGGAGGACACTGATTTGCTGTGGCGACCCCTTGAAGGGAAAAGCCCAAAGGAAAAGAAGAAGAAGAGCGGACGTCTGGGATCCCTGCATATTGTAGTTATGGTTTCTTCTTGGGGGCCATTATGAATTTAGGGAAGCCATTAGAATGTTTAACCTCCTCCACATATTACATATGGAGCACACAACAAATTAATGAATACATGTACAGTGATACCTCGGTTCTCGACCATAATCCGTTCAAGAACCCTGTTCGAAAAGCGATTTGTTCGAACACCGAAACCATCTCTTTGCTCCTGTCACTTGCGAGTTGACAGCGGGGGGCGGGGCTGCCTCTCCCGGCCGTTCTCCACCTGCTGTCAATTCTCTAATCACGGACACGGGGCATTTATACGGTTCGCGATCATGATTGCCTCACCTCGCCACTCTACCGTACCTGGACTCTTCCTTCGATGCGCGAGTGTATCCGGTCCGAGGTATTTTCCCTGCGTCCCCTGCGTAAATTGATGTCATCTTCCGGGATTGCGTCATTTTGCACCCTGGTGTGCCATTTGCTTTTTGGCGTAGTAAGCGGGTCGGATCACCCCCTGAACTTCTTACTCGCTGTGTTTTCTTTGATTTGTGAATAAACATCCTGCTTGGTTAGTACGTCTCTGCCGCCTGCTTTGGGATCCCAAACATTCCACTACGTTCCGACGAGTCAGCTGCCGTCATTCTCGCTCGGGAACGTGACAGCTACAGATGACTCGGCTACAGGATGTTCTTTTCTCTTCAAATATCTATCCAATGACACTTGCTCTCACTCCCACAGCCACATCACTAGATTTCACAGCCTCCTTATTCTTTCATATCGTACTGATCGTAGATTTCGCCATGCTGTATTCCCTAGCCAGATCAGACACTTGCACACCTACTTCATATTTCTTTCTTAAATGCAATAGTTGTACGCACTACTTTTCTTTTTTCACTTTTAGCAGCACTTACTTTCTTCGGAGGCATGATTAGGGGCTAAAACTCTTTGTACACCTATATTAAACGCTAGAGCAAAACGCAACACGTCCGCAAGTGACAACAGTTGGTCACAGAGAGAGTGATACACCCGTACGCCGCTCAGTACCCCACCCTCGCGTACGCACTCATGTGTCGTATTGGCGTTCGAACACCGATTGTTGTTCGAACTACGAAGCAAGAATTTCTCAAATATTTTGTTCGGACTCCGATTTGTTCGAACTGTGAGACGTTCGAAAACCGAGGTTCCACTGTAATTAGTTTTCAATTTTGCAGTAAAAAAAAAATAATGATATGGCGGGCACTAGGACCAAGCATCTCACCCAGTAGGTGCACGGGAGGGGGCGGGTTCACATCACATATATTTCACTGCATTTTCTGTTTGGCTGAGGTCCACTTGTTAGCCGTTGGAATAAACACGTCTCCACATTCAGTCGTGTGTGCTCTTTCCTCAACGGCTACACTGGTGACCCTGACGATGGAAATGTTCATGGTTACAGACGAAGATGTGTCTTCTACGGCCATGTCGCCACGACCGGCGCCCCAACTCGCAGTTGTCGCCTACGCCGCGAAGTTGCCAGAGTTCTGGCACAGCGACCCGCTTCGTGGTTCCAGCATGTGGAAGCGGTTTTCCACCTACGAGGCATCACGACAGATGAGCCAAAATATTACATGGTCGTGGCGTCCCTCGACCAATTGACAACACATCGCATGATGCAACTACTGTGCGTGCCCCCACGCTGCGGGAAGTACGACATGCTCAAACAACTGCTGTTCAGGCGGTTCACGCTATCGGCCTCTTAGAGAGCAGACAGACTTCTTTCCCTTCCCGGACTCAGCGACGGAACAGCAGTGGATTTCATGGACAAAATACAGTCGCTCTTAAATTCGAATGATGGCGGATTCCTTTTCCCCCACATATTTCTTCGCCAGCTGCCGGCCGCAGTGCGCGCCGTGCTAGCTAACTCGACGTGCCTCTCCACCGGCGACTATCATGGTTTGGCGGAAGAAGCAGATCAAGTGCTTCTGGCGACGTGGCGGTTCGTCGTGCAAAGCGTGACGGCCGAACGCCTGGGTGAAGTGACGTCGAGCATCGATCCGACCGTCGTGGGATCGAAGAAGCGGCGCGGGAAAGCCATCTGCTTTTTCCATCAGCAGTTCGGCGCCAAGGCTCAACGCTGCGCACCCCCCTGCTCCTACGAGGCTCCGGGAATCTCCAACGCCCGGCACCCAGTAGCAGCCGTGGGTGCTGCTTTTCATCACGGACTCTTCGTCAGGTAGACGTTTTCTTGTGGACAGCGGAGCACAAGTAAGCCTGCTGACGCCCACCGCCGCGGACAAGACGGCAGGTGGATGCGGGCCTCCCCTGCGCGCACCTAACGGCTCGTCCAGGTCGGTGACTGTGCGCTTCCACGGACGGGAATTCAAGTGGAACTTTATTGTTGCCTCGATCACAGTTCCGATAATCGGCGCAGATTTTTCATGTGCTCACGGACTACTTGTGGACATTGCTAACCGTCGTTTGATTGACGCCATCTCTTTCGCGACTGTCCCGTGTGAGGCTGGAGGGCTCGGAGCGTTAACACACGCAAATTATTTAACGTCAGGTAACGTTTACGAACGTCTGCTGACCGATTTCCCGTCGTTAACTACCCTCGCTTTTTCCAATTCTGATACGAAACACGGGGTAGAGCATTTCATCCCCACGGGCGGCCCGGCAGTTTTTGGCTCGACGCGGAAAATTTGGCAATGGTGAAAGGAGAGTGCGCGACGATGGAGCGCTTGGGCATTGTGAGGCGTTCCAACAGCCCGTGGGCCTCACCATTACACAAAAGTGACGGTTCTTGGCGACCGTGCGGTGAGTTTCGTCGGCTTAATAACGTAACCACACATGACCGTTACCCCATCCCGCACATTCAAGATTTTTCCGCACGTTTGGCCGGCGCCGTGATCTTTTCGAAAGTAGATCTAGTTCGCGGTTATCACCAGGTGCCGGTACAAGCAGAGGATGTGCCAAAAACTGCGGTGATTACCCCCTTTGGCCTCTTAGAATTTCTCCGCATGCCTTTTGCCCTGAAGGGGTTGGCAAAGACCTTTCAAAGACTGATGGACTCAGTCTTGCGAGGCCGTGATTTTGTATTTGTCTATCGAAACGACATCCTTGTGGCGAGCCCTTCACCGGAGGAACACCTGTCGACCTTAACTGAGGTTCGCACGGCCTTATCGTTAACCCTGTGAAGTGCCAATTTGGTCTGTCCAATATCGATTTCTTGGGGCACCGCATTTCTCCACAGGGCGCCATCCCCTTACCCGCCAAAGTGCAGGCAGTGGTGAATTTCCCCCGCCCGGCCACAGTTAAGGAGTTTTTGGGCATGATCAATTTTTACAACCGGTTTCTTCCTCACGCAGCCGACCTCCTACAACCCCTCTACGGCGCCTTGAGAAAAAAGAAGGCTAATGACCCAGTCGAGTGGGCCCCGCAATGAGCACAGTCCTTTCAACGAGCCAAGGAAGCTCTCGCGGGTGCAACTCTTTTGGTCCACCCGATCTCAACCGCACAGGTGGCCTTGACGACCGATGCGTCTGATGTTGCCCTAGGGGCAACTTGTGGAGAACGAATGGCAGCCCCTTGCATTTTTCAGTCGGAAGCTGCAAGATAACAAACGCAAGTATAGTGTTTTCGACAGCGAGTTGTTAGCACTCTATCTTGCAAAGCGCCATTTTCGTTTCCTCCTCGAGGGGCGCCGGTTCACCGCCTACGTAGATCATAAACTCCTAACATTCGCCATGTCAAAGGTGACCGAACCGTGGTCGGCCCGACAGCAACGGCATTTAGCGGCCATTTCGGAATTCACAAAAGACATTCAGCACGTGGCCGGCAAATGTAACCCTGTGGCCGATTGCTTGTCACGCGCTCTCATGAGCCTTGCTTTTTTGTTGTTTTTGTCTTGTTTTTGTCTTTTCTTTTGTCACTTTGTGTTGTTGTGCGTCGAGTGGAACGGATACGGATTGTTTTTCAGCATTTATGGCCACGGCATTCATCAAGGAGGAGACTGTGCTGAGCGGTTGCACCTTTTCGGCAGCATGAATATGGCAGTACTGTTTTTGAATTGGAGGAATGTCGGTGCCATTCGAGTTGTGAGGTGTGCTGTCGGTGTGACGGAGGAATTCAAGGTGGAGGTGGGACTCCACCAGGGGTCAGCTCTGAGCCCCTTCTTATTTTCTATGGTATTATTGCTTATTGTGTTTTTTGCGCCTGTAATGGGCTGCATCCTCACAGCCTCGCTTTGTTCAGCGGAAGGTCGGTGCTGTTGGACAGTCTGTGGCTGGATGGATACATGGCTTGAGGAGCCCGCGATAAGAAGGAAGGAGCGTCAACGCAGAGCGCCGATGCGTACAGTACATGGAACTGTCACGGGTTGGAATTGAAGCGGATTTATGAGGGACTTTTCGTCAATAGATGCTCCAGCTACGTGTTTGCTTTCAACATTTAGCTTGTAGTCGACATGCTCATTCCATCATGATGTCCCTGATCCACTGGTGAAGAGACACTTTGATACTCTCCTCTTTCATCTGGAACTGCTTTATGTCATAAACAAATTCCTTGTGTGTTCTACATATTTGGCAATAAAGATGATTCTGATTCTGATAAAGAGGGTACAGAAAGTGCTTAAGAATAGATGTCTGTCTTTGTTTTGTCATGTTATTTGTTATATAGTTTTTTTGTTCTTTTGACTTCAACACGGCGCCATGAGAGTGGCTGCCTTTCCAGCAGCTCCTGTATTTTGTATTATTTTCTACTTTCATTTCTTTCATGACTTTGCTGCTGTGTAATGTAAATTTCTCCACTGCGAGACTAATGAAGGCAAATCCAATCCAATCCAATCCAAACTACTTGAGGCCAAGTTTGGCTGGCCTGGGTTACGAAAGGACGTCAGGAAGTGGGCAGCTGCATGCGTGGCATGTCAGCGCGCCAAAGTCCACAGGCACACCCGGGCAAGCTTGGTAACGTTTCCAATTCCGGCCAGGAGATTTGACCACGTCCATGTGGATCTGGTCGGGCCCCTCCCTCCTTCGCAGGGTTGCACACATCTCCTCACTATGGTCGATTGGACCACTAGGTGGCCGGAATCAGTCCCCCTATCCTCCACGACCTCGGCAGATATAGCACGCACATTTCTGTCGTCCTGGGTCGCGCGTTTCGGCACGCCATCCGACATCACTTCGGACAGGGGTCCCCATTTCTCCACTGTGAGACTAATAAAGGCATATCCAATCCAATCCATTTTGTGTCCGAGCTCTGGTCGGCCATGGCACAGTCCTTGGGTGTGTAGGTACACCGCACTATGGCCTACCACCCGCAGGCTAACGGGATGTGCGAACGTTTCCACCGGTCACATAAAGCCGCGCTACGGGCCGCGCTATCGGACGGTAACTGGGTCGATCCCGATCGTCAACGGAAGCAACCGACATCGACCAAAACACACGAAAGCATGCCGACTCAAGCACTACGCATTCTGATCATCCTATCACAACAAATGTTTTAGCGGTTGTATACTGAAATAAAAGAAATTTTATATGAAAATAGAAAATATCACTTTGGCGAAAATAGCGAAATTCGGCTAATGTGTGTTTGGGAGTCTGTTACTGAGCGAGTTGCTTGTTCTGTAGCCACAACGGGACGTAAGCCTTCTTGTGCCGGTTCCAAGCCCGGATAAATACAGAGGGTTGTGTCAGGAAGGGCATCCGACGTAAAAGCTTGGCCAAAACAAACATGCGGATCAAACCTCTAAAGACGGAGGACACTGATTTGCTGTGGCGACCCCTTGAAGGGAAAAGCCCAAAGGAAAAGAAGAAGAAGAGCGGACGTCTGGGATCCCTGCATATTGTAGTTATGGTTTCTTCTTGGGGGCCATTATGAATTTAGGCAAGCCATTAGAATGTTTAACCTCCTCCACATATTACATATGGAGCACACAACAAATTAATGAATACATGTACAGTGATTCCACCACTGTTCTCAACCATAATCCGTTCAAGAACCCTGTTCGAAAAGCGATTTGTTCGAACACCGAAACCATCTCTTTGCTCCTGTCACTTGCGAGTTGACAGCGGGGGGCGGGGCTGCCTCTCCCGGCCGTTCTCCACCTGCTGTCAATTCTCTAATCACGGACACGGGGCATTTATACGGTTCGCGATCATGATTGCCTCACCTCGCCACTCTACCGTACCTGGACTCTTCCTTCGATGCGCGAGTGTATCCGGTCCGAGGTATTTTCCCTGCGTCCCCTGCGTAAATTGATGTCATCTTCCGGGATTGCGTCATTTTGCACCCTCGTGTGCCATTAGCTTTTTGGCGTAGTAAGCGGGTCGGATCACCCCCTGCCTTCTTACTCGCTGTGTTTTCTTTTATTTGTGAATAAACATCCTGCTTGGGTAGTACGTCTCTGCCGCCTGCTTTGGGATCTCAAACATTCCACTTCGTTCCGACGAGTCAGCTGCCGTCATTCTCGCTCGGGAACGTGACAGCTACGGATGACTCGGCTACAGGATGTTCTTTTCTCTTCAAATATCTATCCAATGACACTTGCTCTCACTCCCACAGCCACATCACTAGATTTCACAGCCTCCTTATTCTTTAATATCGTACTGATCGTAGATTTCGCCATGCTGTATTCCCTAGCCAGATCAGACACTAGCACACCTACTTCATATTTCTTTCTTAAATGCAATAGTTGTACGCACTACTTTTCTTTTTTCACTTTTAGCAGCACTTACTTTCTTCGGAGGCATGATTAGGGGCTAAAACTCTTCGTACACCTATATTAAACGCTAGAGCAAAATGCAACACGTCCGCAAGTGACAACAGTTGGTCACAGAGAGAGTGATACACCCGTACGCCGCTCAGTACCCCACCCTCGCGTACGCACTCATGTGTCGTATTGGCGTTCGAACACCGATTGGTGTTCGAACTACGAAGCAAGAATTTCTCAAATATTTTGTTCGGACTCCGATTTGTTCGAACTGTGAGACGTTCGAAAACCGAGGTTCCACTGTAATTAGTTTTCAATTTTGCAGTAAAAAAAATAATGATATGGCGGGCACTAGGACCAAGCATCTCACCCAGCAGGTGCATGGGAGGGGGCGGGTTCATATAACATATATTTCATTGCATTTTCTGTT
This sequence comes from Hippocampus bargibanti, assembly GCF_051943395.1. Classification (NCBI taxonomy): domain Eukaryota; kingdom Metazoa; phylum Chordata; class Actinopteri; order Syngnathiformes; family Syngnathidae; genus Hippocampus; species Hippocampus bargibanti. The sequence goes on from NC_142750.1 coordinate 14,479,330, forward strand.
TGGCTGAGATCCACTTGTTAGCCGTTGGAATAAACACGTCTCCACACCCAGTCGTGTGTGCTCTTTCCTCAACGGCTACACTGGTGACCCTGACGATGGAAATGTTCATGGTTACAGACGAAGATGTGTCTTCTACGGCCATGTCGCCACGACCGGCGCCCCAACTCGCAGTTGTCGCCTACGCCGCGAAGTTGCCAGAGTTCTGGCACAGCGACCCGCTTCGTGGTTCCAGCATGTGGAAGCGGTTTTCCACCTACGAGGCATCACGACAGATGAGCCAAAATATTACATGGTCGTGGCGTCCCTCGACCAATTGACAACACATCGCATGATGCAACTACTGTGCGTGCCCCCACGCTGCGGGAAGTACGACATGCTCAAACAACTGCTGTTCAGGCGGTTCACGCTATCGGCCTCTTAGAGAGCAGACAGACTTCTTTCCCTTCCCGGACTCAGCGACGGAACAGCAGTGGATTTCATGGACAAAATACAGTCGCTCTTAAATTCGAATGATGGCGGATTCCTTTTCCCCCACATATTTCTTCGCCAGCTGCCGGCCGCAGTGCGCGCCGTGCTAGCTAACTCGACGTGCCTCTCCACCGGCGACTATCATGGTTTGGCGGAAGAAGCAGATCAAGTGCTTCTGGCGACGTGGCGGTTCGTCGTGCAAAGCGTGACGGCCGAACGCCTGGGTGAAGTGACGTCGAGCATCGATCCGACCGTCGTGGGATCGAAGAAGCGGCGCGGGAAAGCCATCTGCTTTTTCCATCAGCAGTTCGGCGCCAAGGCTCAACGCTGCGCACCCCCCTGCTCCTACGAGGCTCCGGGAATCTCCAACGCCCGGCACCCAGTAGCAGCCGTGGGTGCTGCTTTTCATCACGGACTCTTCGTCAGGTAGACGTTTTCTTGTGGACAGCGGAGCACAAGTAAGCCTGCTGACGCCCACCGCCGCGGACAAGACGGCAGGTGGATGCGGGCCTCCCCTGCGCGCACCTAACGGCTCGTCCAGGTCGGTGACTGTGCGCTTCCACGGACGGGAATTCAAGTGGAACTTTATTGTTGCCTCGATCACAGTTCCGATAATCGGCGCAGATTTTTCATGTGCTCACGGACTACTTGTGGACATTGCTAACCGTCGTTTGATTGACGCCATCTCTTTCGCGACTGTCCCGTGTGAGGCTGGAGGGCTCGGAGCGTTAACACACGCAAATTATTTAACGTCAGGTAACGTTTACGAACGTCTGCTGACCGATTTCCCGTCGTTAACTACCCTCGCTTTTTCCAATTCTGATACGAAACACGGGGTAGAGCATTTCATCCCCACGGGCGGCCCGGCAGTTTTTGGCTCGACGCGGAAAATTTGGCAATGGTGAAAGGAGAGTGCGCGACGATGGAGCGCTTGGGCATTGTGAGGCGTTCCAACAGCCCGTGGGCCTCACCATTACACAAAAGTGACGGTTCTTGGCGACCGTGCGGTGAGTTTCGTCGGCTTAATAACGTAACCACACATGACCGTTACCCCATCCCGCACATTCAAGATTTTTCCGCACGTTTGGCCGGCGCCGTGATCTTTTCGAAAGTAGATCTAGTTCGCGGTTATCACCAGGTGCCGGTACAAGCAGAGGATGTGCCAAAAACTGCGGTGATTACCCCCTTTGGCCTCTTAGAATTTCTCCGCATGCCTTTTGCCCTGAAGGGGTTGGCAAAGACCTTTCAAAGACTGATGGACTCAGTCTTGCGAGGCCGTGATTTTGTATTTGTCTATCGAAACGACATCCTTGTGGCGAGCCCTTCACCGGAGGAACACCTGTCGACCTTAACTGAGGTTCGCACGGCCTTATCGTTAACCCTGTGAAGTGCCAATTTGGTCTGTCCAATATCGATTTCTTGGGGCACCGCATTTCTCCACAGGGCGCCATCCCCTTACCCGCCAAAGTGCAGGCAGTGGTGAATTTCCCCCGCCCGGCCACAGTTAAGGAGTTTTTGGGCATGATCAATTTTTACAACCGGTTTCTTCCTCACGCAGCCGACCTCCTACAACCCCTCTACGGCGCCTTGAGAAAAAAGAAGGCTAATGACCCAGTCGAGTGGGCCCCGCAATGAGCACAGTCCTTTCAACGAGCCAAGGAAGCTCTCGCGGGTGCAACTCTTTTGGTCCACCCGATCTCAACCGCACAGGTGGCCTTGACGACCGATGCGTCTGATGTTGCCCTAGGGGCAACTTGTGGAGAACGAATGGCAGCCCCTTGCATTTTTCAGTCGGAAGCTGCAAGATAACAAACGCAAGTATAGTGTTTTCGACAGCGAGTTGTTAGCACTCTATCTTGCAAAGCGCCATTTTCGTTTCCTCCTCGAGGGGCGCCGGTTCACCGCCTACGTAGATCATAAACTCCTAACATTCGCCATGTCAAAGGTGACCGAACCGTGGTCGGCCCGACAGCAACGGCATTTAGCGGCCATTTCGGAATTCACAAAAGACATTCAGCACGTGGCCGGCAAATGTAACCCTGTGGCCGATTGCTTGTCACGCGCTCTCATGAGCCTTGCTTTTTTGTTGTTTTTGTCTTGTTTTTGTCTTTTCTTTTGTCACTTTGTGTTGTTGTGCGTCGAGTGGAACGGATACGGATTGTTTTTCAGCATTTATGGCCACGGCATTCATCAAGGAGGAGACTGTGCTGAGCGGTTGCACCTTTTCGGCAGCATGAATATGGCAGTACTGTTTTTGAATTGGAGGAATGTCGGTGCCATTCGAGTTGTGAGGTGTGCTGTCGGTGTGACGGAGGAATTCAAGGTGGAGGTGGGACTCCACCAGGGGTCAGCTCTGAGCCCCTTCTTATTTTCTATGGTATTATTGCTTATTGTGTTTTTTGCGCCTGTAATGGGCTGCATCCTCACAGCCTCGCTTTGTTCAGCGGAAGGTCGGTGCTGTTGGACAGTCTGTGGCTGGATGGATACATGGCTTGAGGAGCCCGCGATAAGAAGGAAGGAGCGTCAACGCAGAGCGCCGATGCGTACAGTACATGGAACTGTCACGGGTTGGAATTGAAGCGGATTTATGAGGGACTTTTCGTCAATAGATGCTCCAGCTACGTGTTTGCTTTCAACATTTAGCTTGTAGTCGACATGCTCATTCCATCATGATGTCCCTGATCCACTGGTGAAGAGACACTTTGATACTCTCCTCTTTCATCTGGAACTGCTTTATGTCATAAACAAATTCCTTGTGTGTTCTACATATTTGGCAATAAAGATGATTCTGATTCTGATAAAGAGGGTACAGAAAGTGCTTAAGAATAGATGTCTGTCTTTGTTTTGTCATGTTATTTGTTATATAGTTTTTTTGTTCTTTTGACTTCAACACGGCGCCATGAGAGTGGCTGCCTTTCCAGCAGCTCCTGTATTTTGTATTATTTTCTACTTTCATTTCTTTCATGACTTTGCTGCTGTGTAATGTAAATTTCTCCACTGCGAGACTAATGAAGGCAAATCCAATCCAATCCAATCCAAACTACTTGAGGCCAAGTTTGGCTGGCCTGGGTTACGAAAGGACGTCAGGAAGTGGGCAGCTGCATGCGTGGCATGTCAGCGCGCCAAAGTCCACAGGCACACCCGGGCAAGCTTGGTAACGTTTCCAATTCCGGCCAGGAGATTTGACCACGTCCATGTGGATCTGGTCGGGCCCCTCCCTCCTTCGCAGGGTTGCACACATCTCCTCACTATGGTCGATTGGACCACTAGGTGGCCGGAATCAGTCCCCCTATCCTCCACGACCTCGGCAGATATAGCACGCACATTTCTGTCGTCCTGGGTCGCGCGTTTCGGCACGCCATCCGACATCACTTCGGACAGGGGTCCCCATTTCTCCACTGTGAGACTAATAAAGGCATATCCAATCCAATCCATTTTGTGTCCGAGCTCTGGTCGGCCATGGCACAGTCCTTGGGTGTGTAGGTACACCGCACTATGGCCTACCACCCGCAGGCTAACGGGATGTGCGAACGTTTCCACCGGTCACATAAAGCCGCGCTACGGGCCGCGCTATCGGACGGTAACTGGGTCGACCGACTTCCGTGGGTCCTGCTCGGGTTACGTTCGGCCCCGAAAGAAGACCTAAACGGCGCTTCGGCAGAGTTCGTGTTCGGCCAGCCGCTCCACGTCCCTGGTGAATTTCTGCCTGAAGCTTCGGGTGCACCTTCTTTCCCCTTTTTACCAGGAGAGCCTCTGACTCCAGCACCATTTCACCACTGTGTCCCCAAAGTATTTGTTCCGTCTGCTCTTAGCTCAGCGCGGTTTGTCTTTGTGCGTCACGATGCTCACCGCTCTCCTCTCCAGCCGCTGTACGATGGCCCGTTTAGAGTGCTCAAACACGGTGAAAAGAGTTTTGTGTTCGATATGGGTGGGCGAAGGGTGGGCATTTCAGTAGACAGGCTCAAACCGGCTCATTTAGTTGCGGGCGAGGACATTTCGCCGGCCCAGGTTCCACGTCACGGACGCCCTTCGAAACCTCCTGCCTCACCGCGGCATGCCAGTTGAGTGTCATTCCCTCACTCAGGTCTCACCCGGGTCACATGCCAGAATGACGTCACCTGCACCACCGAACGAATGACTGCATAGTCGATGTGGCAGGCTGGTCAAGCCCCCAGCAAAGTTTTCACCTTGACTTTCCTCCTGGGGGTTCTGGGGGGGCAGTGTGGCGGGCACTAGGACCAAGCATCTCACCCAGTAGGTGCACGGGAGGGGGCGGGTTCATATCACATATATTTCACTGCATTTTCTGTTTGGCTGAGGTCCACTTGTTAGCCGTTGGAATAACCACGTCTCCACATTCAGTCGTGTGTGCTCTTTCCTCAACGGCTACAATGACATTATTGTGGTTTACATGGGACAATTTGAAATTTTGGTTCGGACTTAAGCAAGCATCACTGAATTAAACAAGTTTGATTTGCTTTCGTGGGATTAATAAAATGATGTGGCGGGCCAGATTTGGCTCCACGGCCTTGACTTTGACAACTGTGCATTACATCGTCGAATTAGCGATGTGGCAACAATAGCCATGAAAATGACGCACATACACTAAACAAAATAGAAATTTCACAGCTTTTGATACGGCTGGAAAGTCCTGCACCATGTCAATACGCCGCGTCCCCCGTTTAAACCAATCGGTCCATTGCTGACATGCCTCGGCTTGATCGTGTTCATCCCATGTGCAGACGACTCACGTATTGAGGGCAGGGTTCATTAAAAGTGGATTAGGGGCAGTTATAATAAACAGTCATAAGGCTGTAATAACACAGCCTCTTTCACCGCCACGTTCCACTCTTCTCTTCAGATGAGGCAGACAACACGGAGGGGGTTGGTAGGGGAAGGGAAAGTTTTATCTCGACCAAAAAGAACACATTTAGAAAGCTTTGACAGCCCGCGGGCTAACACCTGACCATTCAGTCATGAGTTAACGTTTTGGAAGACCCGAGAAGGGACCTGCGTTGCCCCACCGTCTGTCTCTCTCATGGTGAGATCAGCCAACAAAAATGCCTTCGCTCAGATTCACAGACATGGCTGTTCCAGCACATTCCGACGCATATTTTACGAGGGTGCTGTAGTCTGTTGCAGGTGTTGTTGCGCCGATAAAGACCATGCAATTGGCAGAAGCTGAAACACTCCTCTGGTGAGCCGGCATATGAGAGAGAGCTCCGCTTGAAATTGGAAACAGAAAAGCTTCCGTGTGTGTGTGTCACAGTCAAACTGCCAAGGGGCATTGTTTGTGGGACTACACACAAGCACAAGATAAAATGTTCACATTCACGAGTAAATCTAAAAATAACCGGGAACAGTTAACCTACATCAGAACTTGTGTAGTCGGCGTCAGCATTATATGTACCGGAGGTACCTCCACTTCCGAGGCTCAGTTTCCCTGTGCATCAAATCAACTTTACCCTTTTGAAAGAATTGAAATGCATTTCAAACACACCCACCTCACTAAAATAAGACTTGTAAGACTTGTATTTTAGGGGGGACTTGTGAGTAAGCATACACCGAAAATTAGGCACCCGTTCTATGAAGCTCATGCAGTCATCAAAAGGGTCCCTCAGGAAGACACAGATGATGTGATAACAAGCAGTGATGTCAACCCCCCTCCCCCCCTCACCTCAAATATTTCCTCGCGGGACACTTCAATGCGACAATGCCCGGCCTGCGGCTGCTGCTGAGACAGTTCCTGTCGGAGAATCTTCAGCTTCTGGACTAGGTCTCGTTTGTACTTGGGTACTGTGAGGCACTCTGCCTCATCTGGGAGCTGACCTGTAGACACCAAAGCCTGCTGGACCTGATCCTTCAATGGGTTCTGACGACTGATGGGCAAAAGAAATGGAAACATAAGAGACATAGACAAAATCATCTTTAACTAGGCCTGACATGATTAATATTCAGACTCAACAACACCGTGACGAGGACAGTCACACTAACAATTTGGAATAGCGAAAAAAGAAAATAAAAAATAATCAGAATCTCTTTTCAGAGTTGCAAGGATGCATCTGGGAAATTTAAAAAGTTAACTGGCCCCCAGTTAACCCCCTAGTGTCTAAAAAAGGGGCCAAATTCTAAAATTGATGAGCCTGATTTTACTAATCATCCAAAACTGATTGAAATAAAACAAAATACAGTAAAGTCTCGTTATATCGATATTCAAGGGAGTCCGAAAAAATATCGATATAACCGGGACTATCGATATATCCGACCCTGTTTGCATGTAATTTTCTCCGTGCGTGCATAGAAATAGTATCGATATAACCGGGACTATCGATATATCCGATATCGATATAACGAGACTTTACTGTATATTCATTGAAGCATATTTCTAAATTGCAAATGAAAAACCATTTGTATTTGAGTAAAATATATTATTCTAATATATAAACAATTTTAATTCGAGTCAACTACTTTGTTTATACATAAAATAAAAACACCCTTTTCTATTTTCTTTAGTTACATCATCCAGTGTGGGTCCTTGGGCAAGACCCTTCACGCTAATGCCTACCTCATACAATGATGAGAGACAATAAACGGAATGCCAGGCCGGCTCAGACGTCGCCCGGCCAAACAAGGTCTGCGTCAGGTGCTGGGGAACCAGAGCACCCTGATGAAAAATGGGCTACTGGAACAAAGCGGAGATGGACGAGATGCGATAACATGGCTCTGTTGGAATGCTACTACTCAAGCAACCCTAGTCAGAGGGGTTACATGCGGAGAATGGGGGCTGAATGGTTACCTCGAAACCCACAGTCACGGTTGACCACAAAACAACTAGTAGTGTTCCAATATCCACAAACGGCAATTGCTATCACAACTTCAGATTGATGAGGTACAATACAAATTCTGAGGTGAAGGGCCCCAGGCTGCCACATCAGAGGAAGAGGTTCAACCAGAGATTGGGAGGCAAGCCCCAATGAATGATGAGATTGGGAAGCCAGCCCCAATGAATGAAACGCTGAGCGAGGCAGCAACTGACCTGAGAGATAAGATCATGGCAAGAATGAAAACTGGGCAACTAAGAAACCGATTACAACGGCTATGTGAAGTACCACCTGAAAGTCTCATGGAAACTGTGAATGCAGCACTGAGAACGATCCCGACCGGAACGATCACGGAAACCAATGAGCTGATATAAACCTCAGCATCAGTGATCCTAGAGATGCTCGGCTACAAGAGCAACCATGAGAGCCACGAGATTCATTACCCACCATGGAAAAGACGGTTGGAGGCCAAGATCAAGGCGGCTCGGAAAGATGTGAGTCAATTGACGGAGACCCAGAGAGGTGTGAATAAAAGGCCAATACCCAAGAGGTACATGCAGATAACCATACCTGAAGCGCTCGAAACTGCCAAACCATGGCTCCAGGCCTTGTCCAGTCGCCTAAAGAGGTACACGAAAGAGAATGAGGCCAGAAGAATAAACAGGCTGTTCGCAACACAACCTGCAAGAGTGTACGCTCAGTGGCAGGGTTCTAACAGCAGAGCAGACCCTCCAAGGCTGGAAACTGAAAGATACTGGAAAGGCATATGGGAGAAGGAGGTCACACATAACAGCAGTGCACAATGGCTGGTGACTCTGAAAGAGGAGCACAGCAACCTCCCTGAACAGAACCCAGTTACCATCACAGCGGCAGATATACAAGGAAGAGTCTCAGGTATGAAAAACTGGACGGCACCAGGCCCGGATATGGTCCACACCTACTGGCTAAAGAAACTCACAGCTCTCCATGAGCGCCTAGCAGCACAAATGAACCAGTTGCTGATTGATGGAACTCACCCAGGATGGCTAACCGAAGGGCGAACAATCCTGATCATGAAGGATTCCTCAAAGGGTGCAGTTCCTTCCAACTATCGGCCAATAACCTGTCTCTCCACAACATGGAAGCTCATGTCAGGCATCATTATATCATATGTGGATACATGGATCAATACATGAGCAAAGCACAGAAAGGCATTAGTAGAGATACTAGAGGTGCCAAACATCAGCTGCTGGTTGACAGAACAGTCACTCAAGACTGCAGGTCCCGACATACCAACCTGTGCACAGCCTGGATTGATTACAAGAAAGCATATGACTCGATGCCACACACATGGATCACTGAATGCTTGGAATTGTATAAGGTCAACAGGACCCTGAGAGCCTTCGTTGCAAATTCGATGAGGATGTGGAAAACCACACTTGAAGCCAATGCCAAGCCACTAACACACGTGTCCATCAAATGTGCCATATACCAAGGTGATGCACTTTCCCCACTGCTGTTCTGCATAGGACTGAACCCCCTCAGCCAGATAATCGCCAAGACAGGCTGTGGATACCGCCTCAGAAATGGAGCTACGATCAGTCACCTCATCTACATGGATGACATAAAGCTGTATGCTAAGAGCGAAAGGGACATAGACTCCCTGATCCACACAAGCAGGATCTACAGCAGTGATATCGGAATGTCATTCGGGCTGGAGAAATGTAGTCGGATGGTGACGAAGAGGGGCAAGGTAGTCCACACTGAAGGGGTCTCACTCCCTGAAGGAACAATAGCAGACAGTGAAAACAGCTACAAGTACCTCGGTATACCACAGGCCAATGGCAACCTCAAACTAGCAACAAGGAAAGCGGCTATGACCAAATACCTCCAGCGAGTGAGGCAAGTACTCAGAAGCCAGCTCAATGGCAAGAACAAGACCCGGGCAATAAACAGCTATGCCCTGCCAGTGATCAGATACCCTGCAGGAATAATAAGGTGGCCAAAGGAAGAGATTCAGACCACGGATGTTAAGACCCGAAAACTCCTCACCATGCACGGAGGGTTCCATCCCAAGTCCAGCACCCTGAGACTGTACACAAGCCGTAAGGAAGGAGGCCGGGGACTAGTGAGTGTGAGTGTCCAGGATCAAACATCCAAGCTCCATGAATACATCAAAGAGAAGGCTTCAAACGGATGATGTACTCAGAGAATGTCTCAGACAATGGGGAACAGAGGATGAGGTGCTGGAAGAGGGACAGTCATGGGAGGAAAAGCCCCTATACGGGATGTACCACCGAACCATAGCAGAAGTGGCTGATCTCAAGAAGTCCTATCAGTGGCTTGAGAGGGCTGGCCTAAATGACAGCACAGAGGCACTCATCCTGGCTGCCCAAGAGCAGGGCCTGAACACCAGAGCCATCGAGGGAGGCAGGGATATACCACACCAGACAAGACCCAAGGTGGAGGTTGTGCAAAGAGGCACCCGAGACAATCCAACAGATAACTGCAGGGTGTAAGATGCTGGCAGTCAAAGCCTACATGGAGCGCCATAACCAGGTGGCTGGCATTGTCTACCGAAACATCTGTGCGGAGTATGGACTGGAAACCCCAAGGTCAAAATGGGAAACACCCGCCAAGGTGGTGGAGAATGACCGAGCAAAAATCCTGTGGGACTTCCAGATACAGACTGACAAGATGGTAATGGCCAACCAACCAGATATCGTGGTCATAGATAAAGGGGAAAGGAAAGCCGTTGTCGTGGATGTAGCGGTCCCGAGTGATGGGAACATCAGAAAGAAGGAACATGAGAAAATCGAGAAATACCAAGGGCTCAGAGAGGAGCTGGAGAGAGAAAAGTGACAATCGTGCCTGTGGTGGTCGGAGCACTCGGGGCAGTGACCCCCAAACTCGACGAGTGGTTGCAACAGATCCCGGGAACAACATCGGATATCTCCAGAAAAGCGCAGTGTTGGGAACAGCACAGATACTGCGCAGAACCCTCAAGCTTCTGGTAGAGGACCCGAGCTAAGATGGGGGACAGACACCACCCATGGTGGGTGAGACGAGGATTTTTTTTTTATATACATACATACATACATATATATATGTGTATATATATACATACATATATATATATATATATATATATATATATATATATATATATATATATATATATATATATATATATATATATATATATATATATATATATGTGTATATATATATGTGTGTGTATATAGATATATATATATACACACACAGAGAGAGAGAGAGAGAGAGAGAGAGAGAGAGAGAGAGAGAGAGAGAGAGAGAGAGATTTTTTATAAAGATTTTTTCTGTCTATTTGGCCACAAAAATAGATTGCTAAATTGGAAATTTACTAGTTTAAAAACACTTGGACAACAACAGTCTCCTCAACCATAACCTGCAGACAAAAAATGGAGGGAAATTGAATAGGAATATTTTAGGTCAATCACTGACGCTTTGAGCTCACAGTCACACCAAGTGTTCAATTAACCTTTTTTTAGTCGTAAAATTGTTGAGACAAAAGTTCAAGTCAGTTAATCTGAGGAAAAGCCAAACTTTTAATAGAGGACTTACTTTGTGCTAAGGCGTAGGCTAAAGAGACAGTAAACTCACGCAGGCTGCAGTTGACAGAAGTTAAATGAGAGCACAATTGCTCTCGAGTATCCTTCTAATGGCCTGCCTTGTCCATAATCACATTGACAACTTAGTCTGTAGTGTCTGCCAAGTGGAATTGAGTTAGGCTTTTCAATCACTTCCTGTTAGCCCAGAAATCCACAGGGACCCAAAGGACTCTCAAGAACTCCACTTGAATCCTTTTATTTCCTGCAGACTAGACTCTCTGTGAGGGATAGGAAGTAGGAAGGGCAATCGCCCGAGAGCATCCAATTTGAGCAGATGACTCAGGAGGGTTGGAGGGAAGGATGAGAAAAAGCAAAAAGTGTCTCTTGAACTTTCACCTATAACGCATCTCAATGCGCCCTCAATGCTCCTTGTCGCAAACGAAGCAGGCAAGTGGCTTTTCTTGTGTGAGAGACTTTCGGTGGCTCTGACACGCCAACAAAATCAAACATTTTCTGCATGGCGATATTGTACATGTAAATCTCGTAGGAGATCACGTGAAAACAATTCATGTCACTAGTATCAAAACTGAATTCAGTTCCTGAAAAGTGACCCGTCGGGGAAATAGATATTGTAGCAAAAATGTGCTTGGTGGATAGATGCTCAGACCAGGTCTCACTGAAATAAAAATTACCCTTAAAATTGACTCATTGGGCATACTAAGACAAAATGTCAAAGATTTTTGCGGTACGACGGAAGAGGGTGGGGCTTGGGGTGTTTGAAATCCCTGAATTGATAAAAGGCAGATGTCTTGATGGAACTCCGTGACGCTTGATATCTTTTCCAGGTCGCACATATTTCCTAACATCATCCTGATCCTGCTGGATACAAAGACTTTGCAATTGGAGCGGCCAAATTCAGCTTAAATCAATCATTTGTCTATTCAACATTATGTTACTAATCTCAAGCAAAATGCAATTTGTTCACCTTCCGTGCAGAATCTCCATTCTGAAAAAGCATCGTACGTGAGAAAAGTGTGGCGCCAAGATAGGTTTTCAAGACTATGGATGGGACCACAGACAAAAAAAAGGAGCAAATGCCAGCATGTTCTTTGATCCGTGCAAAGGGGAAAAGAAGCAACCAGATCTGTCTGCAACGCATTCCGTCCCTGCACAGAGGAGGAATGAGGTTAGGCGGAGGAAGCCCGTCTAGGCACTCAATCCGCCACTCCATCTTCTTGAAGCGAAAGGACGACGGGTAAATGTCAGACCCTTCAAAGCACAGTAGGTGTTTGAACAGCTGCACGTTCTGAACATGTGTCCGAGCTATGCTTGGACCATGAACCAAAGACTTGTACAAATGCATAAACCTAAAGCTCCACGGAGTGACTCAAGCACAGAATTAATTAACAGAGTTGGGAATTATATTGGTGTGCTATTTCCTGGATGTAAGCAGTCGTCCTTGTCTACGATTCTCCTGTCAGATGTCTCGCCAACGCTACGTGGCAAACAGTGTGCTGAAATGCCTCGATGATCCGAAGGCTTGAAGCGTGTGTGATGTTTGTGTGGAAAGTGGAAAAAGAGGAGAGAATGTGTGGCCGTGTGCAACGGGGAGCTTCCCGGAATGAAAAACAAATCTTACCTCACATTCTGACTCTCAATGCCTCCTCGCGAGCCGTTTGGACTTGGACTGTCAATGCAAAACAAAGACGACTGAGTTCAGGATATAAAATAAGATCTCATTTTACTTGTGAACGATTTCACTAGGGTCTACTGTAAGCGGTCAAAAGGCCAACATTTACTTCAGGACACGATGCAGGTTGGCGGAGAGGCGCGGGTCAGTGAACTGCGTGGTCCGGTTGTTGTGGTCCACAAAGTATACTCTCCCAGTGGCGGTGTTACGTATCTCCCATCCAGGGGGTAGCGGACCCAATTCTTCACAGTTTACATTACTCAGATCTCTGACAAGAGACAGAAAAAAAGCAACCAAAGAGTTTAAAAAAGGCTGAGGGTTAATGAAGGGAGACGCAATGTTAAATTGCTATGCTAATCTAAGATTGACCTGGCTAGCGCTTGAACACTTTAATAAAATGGAGCACATCCAAGTTAAAACAGCAAACTAGCAGGCAAATAAATAAGCATATGGACTCTTGAACAGATTCGGAACTGGAAATGAAATCAGCCAGTCAGGTACGTGTATATACTCATGCGGTGCGTAGCTCCTCAACTGTTTCGTCGCGTTAAAGTCACAAATCCCGGAGGTCACATACCTCGGTACTCTGGGGTCATGCCATGTGCTGACACCTGTCTGGGTGTGAAGAAAGTACACTTGGCCTTGTTGCGTGGTCCTCTGTTCTGTCATGGGATTTTAAAATAGCGGAGGGTGTGTCAACTCAACAATAATAATAATACATTCATTTTACAAGGGCTTTTCAAATAGGTGCAATACAGTGGTGGGCCGTTAGGTTTTCTCTGCTGGCCTAAAAATACGTATCTGAATCACAGAATAATGTGAATTATATTTGGTCCATAAATTCTTATTAAATAATTCCAAATTGTCTTTAAGCTCCCTTTAATTGCTTTTCCCCTGTTGTGCTGTTTCTAGATGTGTGTTTTTGTATTTAAGCATTCAACCAATCACATTTCAGCCAACATTTGTTACCAGGGTCAGAAATCGACCTGGAGGCTTTCACAAACAGCTCCGCAAGCTCTGGGGCATAAAAATCAATGCTGATGAAACAGTTGCTTTGACCAATCAGTATTTGAGTTGGCAACCCAAGGCCTGCTCAAAGGCGCTGGCAATGTCAGAGTTTTAACAAATTACGATTGGCTAGTCACTAGCCAATCATAGTATCACTAGCCACTAGTGATAAGCGCAGACTGTCCAGAGCTCGCACACTATATCTGTAGTGAGCTGCATAAGCAAATACATTTTTGTGTTGATTTATTAGCGGTTTTGTCAACCCACAATGGCTGAAGGAGGACAATACATTGATTTGGTTGCAGATACACTGTTAAAGCCATTTTCAAGACGGACTTTTCAAGAATAGGTGGACATCATTAAGGTTGGACAGCTCCGAAGCTAGCAAAAATAGCAAATACTGTAATATTGCCATTTTATGAGGTTATCATGAATCCACACGTTCATAGTATAAAAAAACTGTTTCTTTAAGTCACGAGTTGTTTCCTGGCCAACAACATCCTCTGGATATGTAGTAAATCACACCACTGTCAGCTGCGGAGTGATTAAGACGTAGCACTACTGAAGGCCTAGGAATGTCATGCACGGCCCGCCACTGGTGCTATACAATAATTATTACCCACAAGGAGACAAATGGAACATTCTTTGGAGATTTGCAGGGTTAAAAATAACAGAGAGGAAGGGGGGGGGGGGTGTTTATTTATTTATATATTTTTTTGCACGTTTTGTTTGAGGAAGTGAGCTCATTCATCACCTGCCACAAAGCGGTTCTTAAGGTGGTGCCTCCGGACAACTTCCTGCTAACTCTTTGGATAATCATCCTGTTCTACACGTAGCCTGGCAACCAACGCTCTATAAGTTTCAATTGACAACTCTTGGTGTGTGCTTACTTGAGAAGAATGAGACTTCCTGACAGATTTCAAAAGCATTGTGGAAAGAAAAAAAGGGTGAAGGACAAAAAGGACGAAGGACAAAATCCTCGAGAGACTTGCAGCCCCCTAAATATCTATGCTTCTTCAAACCCTAGCTCCAAAACCATGGTTAAAAAATCCCGTGAGGGTAAACAAAACTCCCAAAGATGTGTGGTGGTCTGCAGCTGGCGTGCATGTTTACTTTTGACATGAATGTGTCCGATTGTTTGCGTATTTGTAGAAACAGACCCCTCCCCCCCAAAAAAAAAACAAGTAGGGCGCAAATGGCCACAGCAAGACTCGAACAGCGAGATCAATTCAACTAGATTGTCTAAACCGGAGCAGGCGAGCATTACAGGCTCCTTGTGTGTCATAGGAGGGTTGTGGATTGAACCAGGACTCGCATTTGCGGCTTGACTCTCCCCAGCCTTCGGCAGGAAGGAGCGAAGCAATTTGCTAAATACAATTAAGCGATGACAGGCGTTATTGTGGGGTGGAGGACTGCAAAAGAAATACCAGGACATGATCATATATATTTGTATTTTGTTTTTCTACTTCTTCCTTTCCGTTCCTTTTCCTTCCATAACTTTGCTGCTGTGAAATGTAAATTTCTCCACTGCAAGACTAATAAAGGCTAATTGTATATGGAATGATAAAAGCACCGCCGCAAACCTCAATCATGTAAATACTCAAAATGTGGGAATTTTTATGTTGTCTTTAGAAACAAAAAGAAATTTAGTTTCATCCAGTCATGCTGTTAGATGACTAGTGCAACATTTTCTCATTTCTGCGCTTTCATCTCAACGCCTGTCTTTGTTTTACAAAGTAAAAGTCGATGTTTGACACAAAGATAACAATCTGTTATTCAGGACCGCAGAAATCTGCGATTATTATTATTGATATTATGATGATTATGATGATAAAGCACTAACCGTAGCCCTCAGGTAGGTCTGGAGGTGTGTGCAGGTGCGTTCTGCTCATGTAGTTGCGATGCCTCTGGGAGCGAACACGCCTCTCCTGGGCACGCTGGTCATCACCCTTGGGGGGCAAAACGGCTGTGGGCGCGGCACCGTTAGTGCTAATGGGGGTGTTCTCATCCACGATGCAGCTAAGGGGCCGCCCAGGGCTCGAGTACTCCGATGCAGGTCTGACAGACAACAGAGTCATGGAGTGGGGAGAAAAAAAAGGCGGTCAAGAAGAAGATAGCAGTTTTTAATGAGGGTCCTCTTGTTTGATTATTTTGGGCATGAAGACATGAAGTCTTTTGTTTCTCACCTGGTGGGCCTCTCCCACTGTGTGGTGCGCGTGATGTGGTTCAAGTATTGGATTCGTCCAGATGCAGTTCTCCGTTCCTCCCAGCTGGTATCAGAAACAATCACGCGTGAGTGGCAGTGAGCGGAGATTGTGAAGTGGCCGTAGAATTTCCGCATTTCGTGGAGCAGAATGTATTGTTTCAGACTTGCGACAGGGTCTACAACGCTCCCCCACAGTTGACGAGACTGAACAGACTCACCCGTCTGGGAGATCATTGTCAAACAATCGACTGCAGTCTACCACTGGGCCTCCTGTGCCTATCCGGTCTCTGGACTGCAAACTCACTGGGGCAGACAGATACGCCAACTAAAATTACTTGACAACCGATTACAGAGCAAGCCCGGTTACGTTTTTGTTTTTTTATTTATTTTTAACTGGACCGTTGAAGTGACGAATGTTTGTGAGTCTTTGTGAACTTACCCACAATCTGGCCTCTGACTGTGTCACTGTCATTTGGGCTCAGTTTGTTCAAGTCTAGTCGCTGGTCTGTGGGCAAAGGAAAAATAAATTGGAGGGACAAACGGTAAATGAGGGCAGAGTTAGAAAGATCAGATGGGAGGGGAGTCGCCGCGTCGGTTTCATCCTAAATGTAAACAATACAAAATGAAGGAGAGGGACACATTTTTCGCATTGGGGAGATCATACTCTTCTGGGTCATCGACCACTTCCTTAGTTAAAGGCTCAGCTGTCTTCAAACCACATATTGAAGTTGGCCCCTCACCCCAATAAAAAGTGATGCCCCGTTGTCTACAGTCTGTTAAATCTAACCGGGCATCTGGAGAGAGAGGGCTTCAGTTCAAACGCAAAGGCCAAACAACACGTCGGCAATACAGAGCCTGCACTATTCCACCTCGTCCTTGTATGGACATGAACTATTTCCCAGTCTGGAAAGTCTTTGTATTAAGTTTTGAAAGAGTGGAATTAGACACACACACACCAGGCAGGGGAGTAAAGAAATACACAAACACCGCCCGCAGACATAAAAATGGCCACTATCTCTTCTGTGTTGTCTGGGTGTCATGCAGATCAGCTCAGGATGTCTGTCTAGACTAAACAGGGACCAAAACAGGCAATGGTCAAACCATTACAAGGCTGGCGGCAGGTCAGCAACCGCAGAGAGACAAACACAAAACACACATAAATGTCTTCAGGAATGCGCTCGCTCACACTTTCAACTGCAAAGGCAGCCTCCTTATGAAGGCCGGGTAATGACGAACCAGTCGCAACGATTCACAAGTGGGGAAAAAAAACAGCCAAGACGCTATACAATTAAGCAGAAATGTTGAATGAAAGCGTATAGGGCGAGCAGATGGGACAAAACATCCATTCATTTGGACGCACGTACAAGCCAAGCTGGTCTTAAGTTGTACCGTGAAGCATGTCTGCATGAAATGACCGGCTGTCTGGATCAATAGACAGATATAGAGGGAGGCGAGTCCCCAAATGCATGCTCTTGTTGTCTCTTTCGGTGTTGCTAGTCGGGAGAGGGAACAGATGGAGCGGGGTGGAGGTGGGACTGTGGGGTGAGAGTGAGGCCGGGAGGAGGAAACGCACAGGTAAACCACACACAGCTGCGGCGCGAGGTTCACGTTTCCTCCGTCAAAAAATCGAGTTTGATACTAGCAGTACGACACAGTTCTTCATTCATATCCCTGCTGGTTTTAAGGGGACACGGTGGCTCAGGTTGCCACGGGCTGCCCAACCACGAGAACGATCCACCTCGGTTCTATCAATGTATGCTTGGACCCAAATTTGTCTTTGATCTGAGTATCATTCAATTTATTGATTATTCTTTCCATTACAGCAGGAGTGACGAGTACATTCAGTGTTAAAGGACAAGCGACGTCTCCGGACAAGTTGTGTCCATAATTTGTAAAATGGCTTCAAATGACTTCTACTGAGCATATTTTACAAAGATTCCACCGCATATAGCGATATTTTACCTTTTAAGACTCGCGCTGAATATTCAGGAAGTCTTGTTTTTGAGTTGGTGACGAGTCCGTACGTGACGTCACGTCTGGAACGCCCTTTACCGTAAAAAAGATGCATTGTAGCGGTCCTTCCATCACGTCAATGTATTTTGCTGTACTAGTTTGGTCTGGGGACCTCGTGTTGCACCCAAAATCCGCCAGAAGAGGGCGTCCAAGGGCCATATAAGGAATTTATCAGCCTGTGGAAACGGACGCGGCCACAGGAGGTCGCCATTTTGTGCCTCTTTTTTTGGGTGAGATATTTTCCCCCAATGTTGCCTCAAAATGGCACAAATAAATTCTTTAATCGATTGCAAACATGTATGCTTTCCTCTTCAGAACTATTTGAGTCATAACTCAATTCAGTTCATAACTGGATGTGTAACAAGAAAGCATATTCTCCGAATCTGAAGCCATTGTTTTGATTCACAAGCAATGCAACACGTCTTGGCGGGACGTCACGAACTGGGGGCGGGACTTTCTGAAAATGCCCAATTCGCAGCTCCATTTTTTTACAGATTTTGGACACTTTAAGTCATTTTTATTGGTGTTTTGCATTTGAATAAAAATATACTGCGTGTTTTGGGTATTTCAGATGCTATAAAACGTTTTTCTGGTGTCAGTCAAAAAACAAAAGAGTGACGTCGGTTGTCCTTTAAGTTATAAACAAATGGACTTTGATTACAGAGCCATTGCTTAAATCTTAATTTATCCAGTTCGCCTCTTCGAAGCGGACATTTTTAGCGTAATGACAGGGTGATGTGGTTTGAAGGTTCACCCCACTTACCCTCTCGTCTGGCTTGCGTCTGACCTCATGAGTTTGACATGACACGGCTCTACATGGCATTTAACCTCTGGTTGTTGTTTTAATTTAGTTATAATGGCAACTGCGTCCTTAAACTCAACAGACTTGTTTTAACTCTCGCAGCCGTGATTTGTTAATAATGGAGTAGATTCGGTGGAATTTGCTCTGTAGTACATTTAGCGTTTTACATATTTGGCACATGTGGCCTTCTTTGTCTTGTCTTTGTTGATGTTGACCCATTCGCTGCTATTCCCAAATTTATTCAGTCATTGAAAGGTGTGATGTGGAGCGCCATTCCCGAACTTGTTCAGGTTTTGGTTTTTATTGTGGGGGGTGGGGGGTGCTGGTCAGACCTCTGGCAATGTTTCTCCCTTCCACGAGAGGCAGCATTTGCTTTTTGTCCATGTTAGGGCTTTATTATAGCTTCATCTGTTGTTAAAGCGCTATACAGTATAAATCAATATGTATTGTATTGTATTTTGTACAGCAACTTAGGAATGAACTCTTTTTTTCAGATGAAAGAAGAGAGTCTAAGGTTTCTTACACTGAATTGAATGTAAATGTAGTCCTAAAACACAATATTCCGTGGGTCCTGCAATTTCAGTGAAAATGACAAAAACCCTGGCACTAGAGTGGACACATTTTTGCACATCGTCTGGCAGTGAATGAGTTAAAAAGTACAAAGGACATTTCAAGTGATTTCAGCTCAACAACATTGCCATTACGCTAGTCCACTTTAGAATTATAATGTGATAACGGCCAGTACGGTTAACATGGATTGATAATGTTAAATCACATGACCACAAAGCATTTTTACATTAATGTAACAGTGCACACCGAGGTGGAGTATCACTTACAGCCTGTGTCTTTAAGGCGGTTAATAGCGTTGGACAAAAGGCGAATGCATCCCAGGAAGCCAGCTCCTTGTTTCTTATGAATCTTCTTGTGGTTCCACACACTGATGGTGATAGAATCGGATTTCCCGATGTATCTGAGGTAAAAATATAAACATGTGAAATCAATTCAAGATACCCCCCACACACAGACAGAGACCCAAGAGTCTGTTTTGTCTAAGTTTTTAAGGGATCACATCACAAATTTTACATACAGTGTCCACACAGCGCCATCCCTTCTGCCACTTTAACTGTTGTGTTCTTGCTAATACACGATACCTCGGATTATACGAATGCTAGCTAACAAACCTTTCGCATTACGAACATTAAATTCACGAGAATATAATCTTGGCATACAAACTAGTTTTCGGGAAACACATGGAGCGCCAAAATGGCTGGTGGACTAGTTTTCGGCGAAAGAACACCAAACCACACGGCCGAACAGAGGCACCTTGGAAGCCGGACTACTTTTCCACACCCACTTTCTTTGAATGCACTCACTGCAAACGTGGTTTGTTATGGAGTGGATACCTTTGCTTTTTTTGGGACTGAAAAAGACCCCTCCACAGGCTAGTGTTCAGCCAAATAGGACACAAAAGAAAATTACGGTCGAGCAGAAGGAGAAAAACACGAACGAGGTGTGCGTTTGTGTGACTTAGCATCCCAGTACCAGTACGCTAAGTCGACCATAGCTACTTGTGGCTAAGGGTATTTCTGTGTTGTCTAAGTAACGGTCACAGGCAATAGAAGAGGTTTGAAAAACTTGTGTTGATTTGGATTAACAAAAAGCAGCTAGCAGGGGACATTGTGAGTGACGGTATTATCACAGAGAAAGCACAGCAACTTCACTCGGATATCATCAAGAGGCAACTACATCAACGAATAAGGTATAAAAGAATAAGGTATATTTTGTGTAGTTTTAAGTCTTATTTAGTAGAAAATTATGTTTTATGGGGACCTGGAAACAGATTATTCTCATTTTTAATTGTTTCATATGGCAAATGAAACACACACTTTTCGCTTTACCCACACATTCTGTGAACCAATTAAGTTTGTAATCCGGGGTATCACTGTATATCAAGTAAAGCAACAAATGTGATTAAAACATGGCCACATGTTAGGACACACGTACTCCGGCGGACTTGCGCTTTCTAAATAAAACTCTGGAGAACTGACAGAAAGGGATCCCGCCGTAATTATCATAGCAGTTGCCAAAAGGGATATGAAACAACGCTCTATGAGTAAGACGTCTGGACATTTTGAGTCAATGCCAAATGCCTGTCTGGGGTGCGATGTGAGAGTGCGGCTAGGTCAGACAGACATGGCGGGAGGGAAGTGCTGTCAAGCCCGGGACATCTGCAACACCCACCGGATCATTTCATTACATAAAGTCTTTTAATAGACACCAGTCACATTAATTACACTTGTCTGATGACCAATAGCATAAACAGTCATGCGTCCAAAGACACAATCATATTTTATGCTAAAAAGAGAGCAACAACTAAAGCATAAACCATATGTCCTCGGCTCTGAACGGACTCAGTTGACGAAGGATGCTCACAGCGGCCTAATAATATGTTGCCATGTCAGAAAAAAGACAAACAAAAAAAACCTAAAATAAAGCATTCTCAGTTACCGCCGCACTTGGAGGTCTTCATTCGATTTTTTTAACATTCATGACTTGGACCGAATATTTACAGCATTAACATAGTTTGGTGACAGATGACAACTTGTTCCCCAATTTGATTTACGTCGGCGCCGTGGGGACGGAAAAACGTCGGAAATTTAGCAGCCCTTGACGCGATTAATCGGATTTTCTGACATTTATAACTAATAAATACGCCAGACCGAACTGTGCCAGTTGGTTTTAAATGGACTGAATTAGGACAGCAGGTGGAGTATAATTTAGGGCCAGATATCTTGTTGTGTTGATCGGTCCAAAGAAGAAGAAAAAAACTTTCCTCCATTAAATTGGGATTAAAGATGAGAGTTACGAGGGTGTAGATTCAACATAACCTTGGAGGAAACATTCACAGCAAATCCTCAAGGATTTGAGTGTGTCTACACCAAACTGTAAAAATGTAAATACGTGCACACAACACCTCCCCACCCCCTGAAAATCAAATGTGACATGAACAGATCAAAAAATTGGCAACGCAAAAAGAGAGAGTGCAGTCTCCCGAGCAACCAAACAAAGTTACACTAGTGCTTCCTCTGCAGTTGGCTATGCTAGTAGGTCAGATGAACATTGGAAAGTTTCACTCTCGCATTCACTCGAGCCCTCCGCCTGCATTTTTTTTCCTCGTTGACTTTCACAGGACAAGCCATCTTTGAAGGAGATCAGGGTAACTGGGTAATCCGACATGCAAGTCTTTCAGTCATCGGGAGAAAGTACAAGTCGAGTCTAGTTCGGCGGATGAACTCGTTTTCCGAGGGGCATTTTTAGAAACATTTATGTCATAACTGTGTCTTGAAAAGTGTGAGCTTTTACAGCACAAGATGTGCTTACATGGTGTTAAAGAGGGAATCAAACACTGCAATTTCAATGATGGCTTCATTTGGGAGAGGGAATATTGAAATGCAGTCAGTAACTCACAGGTCATAGTGCTGATTCCATTTGGGGTCAAGTGTGTTCCTCACAGTGTCGGTCGAGTGGCATTGGCCCGAACCATCCACAACCACCTTAGCAAAAGGATCGGGGAGGCCTAAAAGAAGACACAAATACCACCGCGCTCAGTTAGCCGACGACTTCAAGAGGAAAACATGCTTCGCCAATACAAAAAATGTCATGCTCGACAAAGGCGACGGGATTTGTTGAGGCAAATTTGACAAAGCGTTTGTCTTCGATTGCCTTTGCTCACGACCACGTGGCTGGTATGAGCACGTGAATCGAGATGCCTACAACTGGATAAGATGCGGCATGTGCAATGATTAGCGCCGCTGCTAATCATTATTAAGATTTCTGCTTCTGCGGATATTAAATTACGTGGATTACATAAAGGATAGGGATATCTATATCTTTGGTCAAGCGATGACAAATGAAACATTTGAGTTACATTTTCTTGGCAAGTGCTAAAAACGTAGTCATTTGCGATGCCAATGTGCCCCTTACGACACTCACGTCACAGTGCAAAGGGATGATAAATCGGTCCGTTTTATCTATGGGCTCGTTGCTGCTCTTTACCGAGCGCAGCCAAAATCATGTTTGCTCAGCACGGCGGCGTTGGAATGGCAGGAATGGGCACCACAGAAACCACCTGAGTGAGCACTAGACCTTTACATGCACATTCACCATGACAGCCTGACCCAAACACTCCAAAACAAAAACACAACGCATGCACAATTTCCCAGGGAAAATACTCATCTCAAAATATCTTTACAGTACACGTCTTGGAAAAAAATAAAACAACCAAAAGGCTGGGAGAAAAAAAAAGAGACATTAGGCTCATACTTACGGAAGAAGTCCTTCTTGACGAGGTTTTTGGCACAGAGGACTGAAAAAAAGGAGGGGGGGGGTTGCGTATTAATTACTAAAGTCAGACCACATCACCAATAGTAGAGTTTGCAGGTCATTTTGCAGCACTGCCAACAGTGTTCAAAGTAAGCTCCGTCACCACCTGCTCATTTGGATTAATAGACTACATGGAGCCAAGCTTACCTCAAAGTCGCTCCTAAAAACCTTCAATTTTTTGCAAAAGATGACCATGCGTTTTATAATCCAGTGCGCCTTGTACGTACAGCGATACCTCGGTTTATGAACCCCTTGGCTTACTAACATTTCGATTTACGAACGTTACATTGATGAAAATTTTACCTTGGCATACAAACTATTTTTGGGGATACACACGGAGCTGCCACAATGAGTGATGTGTCGTTCGCGACACATCACTCATTGGGATACACACTTTTCGCCTGACACACTCTGTCTTGGAACCAATTAAGTTCATAAGCCAAGGTCCCATTGCATATTGTATTTTGCACAGCCACCCCTATTTCAAGCTCAGATGACTCCAGACCCATATAACTTAGGAATTAACTCTTTTTTTCTGATGAAAGAAAAAGGTGTAAGGGTTCTTACGCGGAATTGAATGCTTATGTAGTCCTAAAAAAATTCAATATTCTGAGGGTCCTACAATTTGAGTGCAAATGACAAAAACCCTGGCACTGGAGTGGACACTTTTTTGCACATTGTCTGGCAGTGAATGAGTTAAAAAGAAACTATAGTATTTTCAAGACTGTAAGGGATTATAAGGCACACCTTCAATGAATGATATATTTTAAACGTCTTTCCAGATCCAGTGATACTTTGGTTTACAAACTTAATTGGTTCCCAGACAGTGTGTAAGGCGAAAAGTGTCAATTCCAAAAATTTATTTCCCATGGGGAACCATTAAAATGAGAATAATCCGTTCCCAGGTCCCCATAAAACATAATTTTCTACTTTCTAATTTTCTAAACCTTAAAACTACACAAAATATACCGTATTTTATGTATAAGAAATGTGCTATAGTATTATGATAAACAAAATAAACTGCACTGTACAATAAAATCATTTTATTTGCCTTTGTGATGGTCGTTAATGGCTTGATGGAATGGAGTGTCCGCTTTCATCAGCATTAAACACTTGATGAGGAACATGGGCTTCTTCTTTCACCATCTTGAGGAATGATCCCTTGTAGGTGCTTTCTCTGTGATAATTGTATCTAGTTCATCAATTGTGATCTGTTTAGCTGGGTTGATAGCTTTTTGCATCAAGTGTACAGATGACTTGTGCGGGTTATTTGTGGAGCCTGATTGATGGGATATTTAATCTTCCAGACACACTACGCTTTTGAAATATCAAAGTTGAAATGGGTCCGAATTTCACTGTTTTCTATCCATTTTCTCACCATTTCACTTGTTTTTTTTTTCACTTTAGTTTTTTTTTGTTTCATGCTCTGTCCTCTCCCTTTCGTGTGCGTGTTTGTTTTCTCACACTCTCTGTCTGCCTGTCTCTTTAATGTTTAACCCCCCCCCCCCACACACACACACACACACTGCTGGGTTCTTGACCAATCACGTGGCTTTAACCGAAGACGCCATTTTGTTTTTTGGAGAACAGCCTCACTCTCTGTCTGTAACCCCAGCCCCCACTGCTGCGTTCTTGACCAATCACAAGGCTTTAACCGACGACTGGGGGCAGGGAATAGAGGACAAAAAAAAGTCAGCTGCCATTTCCTTGTTTGGAGAACGGGCTCGTTCACGAACGACACATCACTCATGTGGCAGCTCCATGCGTATCCCGAAAAATTGTTCGTATGCCAAGGTAACATTTTCATAAATGTAACGTTCGTAAACCAATAAGTTCGTAAACCGAGTGGTTCGTAAACTGAGGTCCCACTGTATATTGATTTATATAGCGACTCAAAAAAGGCTTGTTTGCATTCACACTTGTCCAAACAAACCCCACCGAACAGAACTCGAGTTTTGTTTTAAGCAAACCAAATGGCAAGTAACAGAGCGTAAATGACCGCACTTCCCCAAGTGCTGGCCTCCACTCTGAAAAGCATCGCTATCCTCATAAATAGCACACTGCGCCGATGCATATGTGGAACTGTCCCGGGTTAGAATCGAAGCGGATTTACGTGACACAGGAGATGTGAGACAACCTCTTGTCGTCAATAGATCCTACAGCTTCGTGTTTGCTTTCAAAACTTAGGTTGTCGCATATGTGCACATTCCACCAGACGTTCCTGATCCACTGCTGAAAATGAGGCTTTGATGCTCTCCTTTTTCATCTAGAACTGATTCATGCAACAAAGAAGGTGCAGAAGATTTAATGACTGTGTCTTTTGTGTTGTGTCACATTATTTGTTTGTTTTTTACTTCAAGATGGCACCGCAAGAGTGGCTGCCTTTACAGCTGATCCTGTATTTTGTTGCTGCTGCTGCTGCGAAATGTACATTTCTACACTGTAAAACAAATAAAGGCTCATCTAATCTAATCGAAATACATGAAGAACGCACCTCCAAAACAGATGCCTCCGCTAGCTGGCAGCAAACTCTCTTTGCTGCCCCATGCGGTTGAAGACAATCTTTTATGATCAGAAACACTGCCCAACCGCCAAAGAAATCGATGATTAAAAACATCCAGAAGTTAACCCCTGCTATGTACGCACAAAAATACAAACATATTACATTTATACAAACAGAAAAGGACAGACCTACGGTGCCAGAATGGGGTGTTGGCCACGCAGTCTGGAGCCGCTACATATTTATCTACCCCTCCATCCCATTCCGCACATACCCAGACACACAGACAACTATAGATCACTGCATTATTTGAGGACAAGTCGCAAACATTTTTCCCCCCTCACCAAGAAATGGAGTGAAGTGTGTGCGCCGCCGGATCAAAAGAAGAAAAAGAGAAAAAGCAACAGGGCGTATTGCGCATAGATCAAGACACCAAAGGTCAAATTCAATAAGCGTAGCTCCAATGAGGAGAAAATCGGACTAAAAAAGACAAGTTAAATGAGACACATAAACTCTTGGGGTGGGGGAGGGTGTGAGGTTGGGGGGTAGAACATGCTCGACAGAAGAGGAAGAATTTCTTTCCGCAAACATCCCTGGGAATGTGTTACCTACCATTGAAACTCACTCATTTCGACAACATCTGGAATACATTGATTCCAGTCAGTCTGAACACAGTCGCGCACAGACCCAGAGACCTGTTCGCTCCCAGTCCATCTATCCAACTAATTATTACCAGGCGCAAAGACCTTTCATTGCGTGCATATGTCCACATGCGCCACTTGGATTCTGTGACGGGGGAGCAATGGGGGGTGTGGGTAAAGTAACAGGTGGCCGATCTTAGTTTTGCGATATAGTCACAGCAAGCTGTACAAAAATCTCATCTGGCTTGTGTCGGCTGGATGGCAAGACAGTAGTTGAATCGCCGACGTGAATTGTGACATGCATCACAGATTAGCGCCAAGCGTCTTCGGAAGATAGGAATTCAGGCTTCAAACGACGCAGGAAGTGAATGACTAAAATTAGGCCTCCATAGGATCCTTATGAAAGCACGGCGTGTAGGGATGAATTACAACTGAGAACAGAAGCTGCCAAGGAAACCAGCAAACAGTGGCAGCGGGGGAGGCCAATTCCAAGTCTTAAACTTCAGAGCAAGTGCAAGGACAGCAATCAGAAATTCCATCCATGAGAAAATAGCCCTCAGACATTTGAGAAACCACCTCCGCCACCAGACTCATGAACTTTCATAGCAGCTTTGAAGTTGGTGAGACCACTAGAGACCACCAGAGAGCAGGTTTGCAACGATTTATATCCAGATTTCTTCAAATTAAAGTGATACCTCGGCTCACGAACGCTTTCGTTAACAAACTTTTCGCCTTACGAACATTAATGTCAAGAGAATATAATCTTGGCATACGAACTAGTTATCGGAAAACACACGGAGGGTCACAATGGCTGGTGGACTAGTTTTCGGCGGAAGAACACCAAACCGCACGACCAAACAGCGCCACTGTGGCTGCCAGACTACTTTTCCACACACCCTTTCCTTGAGTGCATAACTGGTTTGTTATCAAGGATACATTTGCTATTATGGGATCAAAAATGACCCCACCGCAGACTAGTGTTAAGCCGAAGAGAACACAAAACAAAATTACGGTCGAGCAGAAGAAGGAGATCATCGAGAAACACGAATGAGGTGTGCGTTTATGTGACTTAGCATCTCACTATCACTATGCTCAGTCGACCATTGCTACGTGTGCCGAAGGGTGTTTCTGTTTTGTCTAAGCAACGGTGTCAGGCAATAGAGGTTGAAAAACTTCTGTTGATTTGGATTAACGGAAAGCAGCTAGCAGGGGACAGTGTGTGAGGGTATTATCACCGAGAAAGCGCGGCAACTTCACTCGGATATCATCAGGAGGCAACTACATCAACGACCATCACTAAGGTAAATAAAACAACTTTATTATACAGTACAGTTTATTTCTTTAATTACAATACAATAATCGATGAGAAGGTTTCTTCAGCCGTTTCGGACATTGACGAAGCCTCTTGGATAGGAGGCGAAACGTCCGAAACCTTCAAATTTGTACAGATGACGGCTGAAGAAACCATCTCATCGATGGACCACTCCTGTACGACTGAGAGATTACACAGACGTATTACAATACAATAGCACATTAATTATACACAAAATAAGGTATATTTTGTGTAGTTTTAAGGATTAGTAAGTAGAAAATGATGTTTTATGCGGACCTGGAAACAGATTATTCTCATTTTTAATGGTTTCCTATGGGAAATTAATGTTAGGAACACGCTTTTCGCCTTACACACACTTTCTGGGAACCAATTTCGTTCGTAAGCGGACGTATTACTGTATTTTATTTTGCTCTTCCACTTGAGCGTTGGAGGGAAAAAAACAGCATTTGACTCGATGCGGCAGATGACAAGAAGCAATTTTTTTGCAATGTAAAAATGGCAAGAAAAATGAGAAAAATGAAAACGCAGACACTCAGTCAGCGTTCATGCTTCTGCTGTATGATTTACTGGCTCCGCATTTTTTTTGCCTGCAGAGAGGAATGGGGTGGTGTTTTACTGTCCCAGACAGTAGCTAAGTTTTCAAGAATTTGCCAAATTTCAGGCTCTATAAAAACGTGTGTCAACTTTTTTTCCCAAGAACAATAATAATCGTCCATCAGACAGAACATTGTTTAGCAGGGTGTCAAGAGTGTGATTCGAATGCAAAGTGGCATGGATACAAAGCATGAAGAAAAAAAACAACGACATTGCATATGGGAAAGCCTTGAGCGCATTCCCTTCATATGTCCTTTGGTAATGGAGCGTGCCATGAGTGATACGTCGAGAGCCAATCCATTAGAAAAATGTGTCTAGTTCAGTTACGGCATCAACATGTGACCAGTCTGGGCACGCGGCACAAGAAAAACACAGCAGAGACAGAAAATCAGAGGAGACAGTGAGAACATTTGATAAATATGCCCGAAAAGGGTGCTGAAAAGGTGTTGTGATCGGACAATCGGGGTGACAATATGCAAATGGGATGGAATTGTCTTTTTTTTTTCATTTATACAATACAATACATCCTAATTTATATAGCGCTTTCGCAACAGCTGCAGCAGTAGCAAAGCGTTTAAGTGAACAGTTAACATGAAATGAAATAATAAACGCAACACAAAACTAAACACAGACAGTCATTTTAAGTATTTAACAGAAAGATATGTTCATTGAGACTATTCATTGGACCGTACCCTTCCCTCTCACACAGACGCCCACTCCGGAAGAGCATCAAATAACCCTTTCCTATCTCGGTCTACCCGAAATCCTCTGTCGCCATAGCGACGGCGAGTACTAAAGCAAAACTGAGAGAAGGGCGTCTCTGTGCCGCCAATGTTTCTCATTCCGGTCGCGATGCAGCTACGACTAATGACCAACTGGGCTTTTAGGGGTGGGAAGAGACCGGCGAAAACGCAGACAGGACAGACGGGATGATTGAGAAATTCACAATAGGGCAATAAAAATCATCACAATGAACATGGGACTCCTTTGCTTCCTGGAACAAATTAAATCGAAATAAACTGTCCGTGCAAAGTTTTTCACTGTTATTGTGGAATGAATGTATCAACAATACAGTAACGTCTCGTTATATTGATAATACTGCTTATTACGATACTATTTCTATGAACGCAAGGAGAAAATGGACATGCCGCCGGATCGGATATATCGATAGTCCGGTGATGTCGATATTTTTTCCGACTCCCGACAATATCGATATAACGAGACTTTACTGTATATAAATGAATCACACCCGACACGAGTCGTGTGCAGAGCAATACATTGGATTAATACATCACACACTTTTATGACGAGTTAAAAACGCAGCATCGTCCGACAACGGATTTGACAAGGCCCGTTATCAAGCCTCGGTTCAACGCAAATGGATTCTTCTGGGCGGTAATAGTCGTATTGCGCCAGCAGACCTTTGGCCAGGCGGTTGAGTTCCACCTGTGGGGAGAGGATGTGCTCAGACACCCCCGCCCTCCCACCCCTCAACTAGACGAGGGCACAAAGAGCTCCACTGTGCGGGTAAATCAATGTGCTCGGCCAGACGCAAGCCAAACACCTGGGAAGGCAGAGGTCATGTGACAAGGGGGATTGGTGGGGAGGGGGCATCGCCATGGTAACAATCAGATGGAAGGATGAAAAGTCAGCCGTGCGTCTTTCTTTCACAAGAACCACATTTACGCGCCGCAAAAACATTGAAGCACGGGAAAAAGACGGGAGGGCAGCAGGCAGGAAAAAGTGGGCTCAAAGTGCCTTCAGTCTCTTGCTCTGTGGTTAACCATTACACTGGAGACGGCGAGGGGGAGGAAATAGGGTGTGTGGGAACCGAGACACCCGCCTGGTAATGTTTCACTATTCCCATCCCCGCCTCAAGTCCAATGTTTAATCGGAGGGAAAAGGAGAGCAGTTGCTATTTTAGAAATATCACACACTCCGCTCAGGACGTGACGGTCACGTGGGTCGACCTGTTCTTCATTATCATATTTTCCGGTATGCAAGGCGCACCCCCAAGGAATAGTGTACAGTGATACCTCAGCTTACAAACCTTTTGCCTTACGAACAATAAATTCGCAAGAATAGAATCTTGGCATAAGAACTAGTTTTCAGCAAACGAAACAAACCACACGGAGCGCCACGGTGGCTGGCGGACTACTTTTCGGCGGAACAACACCAAACCACACGGTCGAACAGCGCCACGGTGGCTGGTGGACTAGTTTTCATCACCCCTTGAGTGCATACGTGGTTTGTTATCAACCATACTTTTGCGATTATGGGACCGAAAAAGACCCCACCACAGGCTCGTGTTCAGCCGAAGAAGACACAAAACAAAATTATCGTCGAGCAGAAGAAGGAGATCATCGAGAAACACGAACAAGGTGTGCGTTTGTGTGACTTAGCGTCCCACTACCAGTATGCTAAGTCGACCATAGCTACGTGTGGCTAAGGGTGTTTCTGTGTTGTCTAAACAATGGTCTCAAGCAATAGAAGAGGTAGAAAAACTTCTGTTGATTTGGATTAATGGAAAGCAGCTAGCAGGGGACAGTATGTGAGGGTATTATCGCCAAGAAAGCACGGCAATTTCACTCGGATACCATCAAGAGGCAACCTGGAAGTTCGCCATCCATTGACAACTACAATCACAAAGGTAAATAAAACAACTTTATTATACAGTTTATTTCTTTAATTACAATACAATAGCACATTTATTATACATAAAATAAGGTATATTTTGTGTAGTTTTAAGGATTATTTCGTAGAAAATAATGTTTTATGGGGACCTGGAAACGGATTATTCTCATTTTTAATGGATTCCTATAGGAAATTATTGTTAGGAAGACAGACTTTTCACCTTACACTTTCTGGGAACCAATTAAGTTCGTAAGCTGAGCTATCGCTTTACAGTATATGGAAAAAGTTTGAAAAGACACCATTCATTGGGGGTGCGCCTTATACTCCGGTGCACCTTAAACATCTGAAAATACTGTATTTCAACTTACTGCACCTGAAGGTGATATTTATTACTTAAATGCCAAGAAAATTGTCATGTTGTTGAATAGAAAATTTGATACGACATTTCACCCACTCATCTTTATACTGATTATGGAGAATTCTTTTTTGAGACAGAAAAAAAGACGTTGTCTTTATGCAACCGACATACAAACCCCGCAAGCCAAAATGTGCCGTCCCATGCCTAGGTGGGAACGCCAAAAATAAAACACCGTGTGATGACGTTAACATCCTATCCCGCAGCATCCGTTACGCTTTAGCGGTTTGTCTCAGTCTCCTCGCCGCCTTCACGCTCCCCTCCGTCCCCCATTGTTTTTGTTCGTTTGACTGATAGCGTATGTTTTGAAATTCAAAGCAGACTTCCCCCAAAACAGCGTAGATGGAGCTGAGCCAAGGTGTCTGCACAGCAGAAAAATGTCAATGTCAGAAAAAGTAATAAAAAAAAATAATAGACTGTGTCTGAGAATGTGTTTATATTTTGAACAGTTTAGGGCCTACTTCACCTATGTGGAACAAGACGGCCTTTTTTGGGCGCATCCTCTTATGCAGGGGTGTCAAACTTATTTTTTTGCTGCAGGCCTCATTGTAGTCATGGTTTCCTCTCAAGGGCCGTGATGAATCGGGGAAGCGTTCGAATGTCTCATCTCCTCCACATATTACATACAGAACACACAACAAATGAATGAATAACTCGTTTGCAAATCCGAAGTCAAGAAGAATGACTGTTATTGTGGTTTACAAATGACAATTTGAAATTTTGGTTTGGACGTTCGCAAGCTTCATGGCCCTTGACATGCTTGAATTTGGATTGGATTTACCTTTATTAGTCTTGCAGAGCTGTAGGTAGCAGAGATGAAGATGTTGAGGTTTTCCTTGTGACTGACCAGGTTGGATAGGTTCAGGAATGAGTAGATTAGAGGGACAACTCATATTAGAGGTTTTGAAGAGAAAGTCAGAGAGGCCAGAGGAGAGAGAGTGACTATATCGGGAGAAGGATGCTGAGCCTTGAACTGCCAGGCAGGAGACCGAGAAGAAGACCGAAGAGGAGGTTTATGGATGTTGTCAAAGAGGACATGAACGTAGCTGGTGTGAGAGAAGAGGATGCACAAACCCGAGTTAGATGCAGGACACGGATTTGCTGTGGCGACCCCTGAAGGGAAAAGCCGAAAGGAAAAGAAAGTCTCGCAGTGGAGAAATTGACATTTCACAGCAGCACAGTTATGAATTTGTTATGATTGCATTTGTGGCCAGATTTGGCCCACCACATCATTTCGACACCTTATGGGAATGTTCACATCTGAGAAAATCCGATCCGATCTGGTCCCGGCACACGTACAAGCATAGACACCAAAATCATCATGGAACTTTTAAGTGGCGGGAAAATTGGCAAATGCCTCCAAGTTCAACCATTTCCAAGATTTCACATTTTCGGAAGGAAAAAGACTAACAAACTCTCCCCAACGCATCATTTTGTTCAAAGAGCAGTGCGGGGAGAATTGTTTTTTAAACCAAGGGAAAGTATCTTGAGTTTCAAACAATTACTTAGGTAATTGCTCCCGCTTTAGCTCACGCGTTCCGAGACTGATGTCAGGGAACGCCAGAGGAAAAACGAGGAGTGAAGAAGAATGCAAAAGCCATTTGGCCATTAGCAGCAAATTCACAAGTGCAACCAAAAGGCCGTTTTGAGCAGAGTCCGTCGCGCAAAATCGCAGTTGCCCGGAAGAGCCATGAGACGCTGTATATTTTCTTATAGGACAAAGGGCAAAAGGCCACGGCTCAGAGCCGACATACGTCATCATCATCGTTATCCATGAGACTGCCCCACCTGCTCGACTGCTGAATGATCTCTGGAAGCACATCCAGCAGGCATGTGCCTCACATAAAAGCCCGCTTGGCCACAGAAATCTAAATTCTCTCGTGGTGGGGTATGCTTGTCTTGTTGGAAGACTTGCAAAGACTGTCAAATGATATTTTTGTTAACTCATTCACTGCCATTCCTGGATTTATTTGGGAATTGAAAATATGTCGTAGAACGCCATTTCTGAATTTGCTCGGGTTGTGGTTTTTCTTGCAGGGGGTGCCGAAGAAGCGCTGGTCAGACATCTGGCAATGTTTTGCCATTACACGAGGAGGGAGCATTTGCCTTTTCTACAGTTACCCCCACTTGCACCTCATATTACTCCAGACCCATATGACTTGGGAATTAACTCTTTTTTTCTGATGACAGAAGAGAGTCTAAGGTTTCTTACGCTGTATTGAATCTTTATGTAGTTCTTAAAACTCAATATTCCGCGGGTCCTGAAATTGGAGTGAAAATGACAAAAACCCTGGCACTGGAATGGACACATTTTTGCACGTCTGGCAGTGAATGAGATAAAAGTACAAAGGACATTTTTCGGAAGATTTCCACCCAAGGGATTTCATCTCAACGATGCCATTACGCTGGTCCACTTTAGAATTGTATCATGATAACGGCCAGTACGGTTAACATGGATGGATAATGTTAAATGACGTGACCACAAAGCATTTTTAAAATGTCACAGCGCGTTCAAATGTCAACAGCAAAGCTCGTAACAACAACACGGCTCATGCATCTCCATCATGGCTTCGTAATTAAACTACGTCCATTTTTTCGCGGTTTATTCATAGCGGTCGTAGCGGTTACTCGCAGTTTGTGGGCCTCACTTCCTATCATGTGGCAGTTCTGTGGAGAGTCTCTTAAAAAGAAGGTGTAGGGGGGGGGGGGGCAATAAATCAAATATTTATTGAGCATATTGTGAGTTGCACTATTTGCGCACCTTGCCTCCGTTTACCACATTTAAATATTGCCATACATAAAACAATATTGTTGTTACCTGACACTAGCTTCATGTCAGCTTCCCACAATTACCAGAACATTCCCTTTTGCTAGATCGATCAAACAGACCAACATGTATACAGTGATATCTCATCTTACGAAGTTAATTGGTTCCTAGAAAGTGTGTGTATGTCACGTTCCGAGCGAGAGTGACGGCAGCTGACTCGTCGGAACGAAGTGGAATGTTTGGGATCCCAAAGCAGGCGACAGAGACGTACCAACAAAGCAGGATGTTTATTCACAAACAAAAGAAAACACAGCGAGTAAGAAGGCAGGTGGTGTTCCGACCCGCTTACTACGCCAAAAAGCAAATGGAACAGGAGGGTGCAAAATTACGCAATTCCGGAAGATGACATAAGCTCATGGGATGCGGGGAGAATACCTCGGACCGGATACACTCGCGCATCGAAGGAAGAGTCCAGGTACGGTAGAGTGGCGAGGTGAGTCAATCATCCGGCATTGGCGAGGTGACCGCGAACCGTATAAATGCCCCGTGTCCGTGATTATTATAATTGACAGCAGGTGTAGGACGGCCGGGAGAGGCAGCCCCGCCCCCCGCTGTCAACTCGCACGTGACAGTGTAAGGCAAAAAACGTTCATCTGTCAAACATTTATTTCCCATGAGAAACCATTAAAAATTAGAATAATCCCTTCCCAGGTCCCCATTAAACATAATTTTGTACTAAATAAGCCTTAAAACTACACAAAATATACGTCTGTGTAAGCTCTCAGTCGTACAGGAGTGGTCCATCGATGAGAAGGTTTCTTCAGCCGTCATCTGTACAAAAGTGAAGGTTTCGGACGTTTCGCCTCCTATCCAAGAGGCTTCGTCAGCGAACCTCTTGGATAGGAGGCGAAACGTCCGAAACCTTCACTTTTGTACAGATGACGGCTGAAGAAACCTTCTCATCGATACACAAAATAGACCTTATTTTATGTATAATAAATGTGCTATTGGATTGTAATTAGAGAAATAAACTATGCTGTATAATAAAGTCGTTTTATTTACCTTTGTGATGGTCGTTGATAGCTTGTGGAATGGAATGGCCGGTTTCATCAGCATTAAACACTTTTTCCACACCTTTGTGATGGTCGTTGATGTAGTTGCCTCTTGATGATATCCGAGTGAAGTTGCCGTGCTTTCTCAGCGATAATACCCTCACTCACACAGTCCCCTGCTAGCTGCTTTCCGTTAATCCAAATCAACAGAAGTTTGTCAAACTCTTCTATTGCCTGAGACCGTTGCTTAGACAACACAGCAACACCCTTAGCTACACGTAGCAATGGTCGACTTAGCGTACTGGTACTGGGACGCTAAGTCACACAAACGGACACCTCGTTCGTATTTTTCGATGATCTCCTTCTTCTGCTTGACCGTAATTTTCTTTTGTATCCTCTTCGACTTAACACTAGCCTGTGGTGGGGTCTTTTTCGGTACCATAATAGCAAAAGTATTCTACTTGATAGCAAACCACGTCTTCAGTCAAAGGGGGTGTGGAAAACTAGTCTGTCAGCCGCCGTGGCACTGTGTGGTTTGGTTCGTTTGCCGAAAACTAGTTCGTCTGTCAAGATTATATTCTCGCGAATGTAATGTTTATAATGCAAAAGGTTTGTCAGCAAAAGCGTTTGTAAGATGAGGTATCACTGTATATTTTTTTAATAACTAGATTTCAAATCTCAAGTGAAGAGGAATGACTTATTATGGTTTACATATGACAATTAGAAATTTTGGTTCAGACTCTTGCAAGCATCATGGCCCTTGACAGTCTTGATTTGTCCATTGTTGCCACCAACTGATCTGTGCGTCACTGTATTCTTTTGTTGCTTAAAGGACAACCGACACCTTCGGACATGTTGTGTCCATAATTTGTAAAATCACTTCAAATGACTTCGACTGAGCGTATTTTACAAAGATTCCACAGCATATAGCTATAGTTCACGGTTTAAGACTTGCGCTGAATATTCATGATGTCTTGTTTTCGAGTTGATGACGACCCCCATGTGACGTCACGTTTGGACCGCCCCTGACCGAGAAAGCGACACACAATGCATTTTGGGTACTTTGTTTGGTCTGAAAACATCGTGTTGATCCGTGTTGATGGAAAAATTAGAAGGAAAAACAAATAATTCAATGGTGAATCGTTGCGTGTCGCACCAACACTACCAATTGCGGTAACACCATAAAAGTGGACACGAATTTTCAGCAGACAAATCAGCCAAATTTCCAACGGCGCGTGTGCGTCATCTTGTGCATTTTCTGGTAGCTACATTGGAGTCCAGACACCTCCAATTGATACGGAAGGACTTTGAGCTATGTTGTCAAACCGAATACTGTATCATCGGCGGGAAAAGATCTTCAATGTCTTTTAGCTGCGGTTCACCTGAACAATCGATAGAGCCTCACTGTGCCGCAACAGCAGATTTTTCTTGTTTTTCTTGAGTAAAGGGATAGATGTAAACCAATTATCAAAATACAATCGATGATTGTTTCCTGGTTGGGTGTTTTGAGCCAAATGGAGCACAACATTTGAGCTTACTTTCAGATCGGGAATCTTGGAGTCACTGACTGGATCTATCTTTCCTGTATATGAAATGCAGTCATACCATAACCTGCCAGCACAAACAACTTTCTTTGGTTTATTTGGTAGACACTGCTTGAGTGAAAATCTACCTTCATAGAGTACAATTTGTTCATCACTTGAAAAACGCTGTGATTTGGGTAATTCTTGAAACTTGTATCATTGGTCTTACTTTGTGCAAGGGATCATAATTTGGGCTTCCCTGAGTTCCTTGTTTTGTGTTGTCTGCTGTATGCAAGTTCCTTTTTATAATTTCGAAGCGATCGCTTGACATACATTCTGCAGCATAATCACTGAGTGGTGATAGCTTTCAAGCCCAATGCATCCGAGTGTTTGGTCATTTTGAGATTGAGAAACAATATATCAATCCCAGCCACTTCTCAAGCTCTTCTTTGGCGAGACATAGGGGCTTATTGATGTCATTTTGCATTGCATAGAGGTTCCACTGTTCTACAATAATATCCATAATTTTTTCATCGAAAATCCTTTGAAAGTATTTGAATGGTGATAGAAGTTCGTCAATGCAACAGTCACGACTGTGTCAGATGCCAAAATGTCTTCATCAACATGCTCATCTATTTCATTCTCATCAGGATCTGGAAATACATACAGTACATGGGTATTTTTGAGAGAAAAAAAACATATGCACCTCCGTTTGACTAATCATATTGAGAATGCAAAGCTATGAGGTACAGCTATTAGTGGAAAACGCAACATTCACTTAGAATTATTCGCATCGGGTACCAAGTCAGGATCAACAATATCATCATGAAAATAGCGTGAGCACGTCGAATGTTCCGAATTCGGGACACTCCTTATTTTTAATATTTCTTGGTGAATAAACAAGTTCGTGTTAGCTTATGCATTTCCGTATCAAGGTAAACCTCTTCTGAATAGCTCATAAAATAGTTACAACATATACAGTGTGACCTCAACTTACGAACACCTTATCTTACGAACTTTTCGTCTTACGAACGTCAAATTTATGAAAATTAATCCTTATAATACGCACTATTTTCATAATACACACCCACCACGGCTGGTGGAGTAATCTTCGGCGGAAGAACACCAAAGCACACGACCTACGGATTTGGCGGAGTGATCTTCGGCGGAAGCACACGACCGAACAGCGCTCCAGCCGGCGCTACTTTCCACACCCCCTCTCATTGAATGCACACGTCGATCGCCTCCTTGGAGCTTTTTGCTGATAATTTTACTATGATGGGACCATAAAAAAACACCACAGGCTCGTGTTCAGCCCAAGAAGACACAAAATAAAATCACCATCGCTGAGAAGAAGGAGATAATTGAAAAACACGAACGAGGTGTGCGCTTGTGTGATTTAGTGGCTGAGCACGGCTATGCTAAGTCAACCATTGCTACCATTCTCCGGAACAGAGAAGCCATCAAAGATGCGTCTGTTGCAAAAGGTGTTTCCGTGCTCTAAAAGCGACGGTCTCGGCAATCGAAGAAATTGAAAAACTTCTGTTAATTTGGATTCACGAAAAGCACCTATCTGGCGACAGCGTGAGTAAAGCTATTTTATGCGAGAAAGCACGGCTAATTCACGCCGATATCGGCATGCGCCAACCTGGAAGTTCGGCGCTTATTGAGGAGTTTAAAGGCAGCAACGGATCGTTCGAGAACATCTGAGGGCGAGGAGGAGGAGATGGCTGCAGCATCAAGTGAGCTCATAAAGGCAATGTTGGCAAAGTGGAATGATGTGCAGTTCCATCCAGAAAAGACTGTGGCTATGACAATCATCAACATGATGAACGATAATGTCAAATGTCGATAATGTCAAATGTTGATAATGCCCCAGCTTCGAAAGACCTTACAAGTCAGAAAGCAACAGGTGTCAATTAAGAGGTTTTTAATCAGCAAAAAATGATGAGGAGTCTCCAAAGAAAAAAGAAGAGAAGCCACAGCAGAGCTTAAGTTACCAACAGTCCTTATGGAAGGTGACTCTCCTTCCATAAGCCATCCATGACCATCAAAAAGGTAAATAAAATTTTATTTTACAGCAGTTTATTTCTTTAATTACAGTCCTCGTGTAATGTGCCTCTTTCCAAACAGCAATTCCCTTTGACCTCCAACGCCATTCCATCAAGCCATCAATGACCATCACAAATGTAAATAAAGTGACTTTATGATACAATGCAGTGTATTTCTTTCATTACAATACAATAGCACATTTATTATACATAGAATAAGGTATGTTGTGTGTAGTTTTAAGGCTTATTTAGTTGAAAAGTATATTTTATGGAAACCCGGGAACGGATTATTCCCATTTTAATGGTTTCCTATGGGAATTTTTTTTGTGATATACACTTTTGGCTTACACTCTGTCTGGGAACCAATTAAGTTCGTAAGTTGAGGTCTCACTGTACTTACGTGATATTTCATCCATGACGAAAAATAGAATGCGCTTTGAAGATGGAGGAGAGCACGTTGTGTTGCGCATGAAGGAGATGATGTCACCGACGCTCTTAAAGGTAAGGTGCACATAACCTGTTTTAAAGGGACATGTAAATTGTGCCGCATCAGTTCCAATCGGCACTTGAACTGCTCCCTTTCATTTTCTTTATCTATAAGCATTTATCTTTAGTGTACCGAATTTGGCACAGTCGTCCGTAAAGGGTTAATCGATTGCAAACATTTATGCTTTCCTCTTCAGAACTATTTCAATCACATTCATAACTGGAAGAGTAACAAGAAAGCATCTTCTCCGAATCTGAACTGTCTGAAGCCATTGTTTTGTGTCTGGAGTATCCTGGCGTGACGTCACGAACAAAGGGGGCGGGACCTTCTGGAACTCACCATTTCCGAGGTCATTTTGAAGCAGTTTTGAGACACTTTAAGTCATTTTTATTGGTGTTTTGTATTTGACTAACAATATCAGCCTGCGCTATAAAACGTTTTTCTGATGTCAGTTAGGAAACTAAAAAATGGTGTCGGTGTCGGTTGTCCTTTAAGTCTATCTTGCGTTACAAAACTTAATAGGGTTACCCACTTTACTGAAAAGCAATTCCGAAAGCATATTTTAAAGTTGCGTAGGCAGCTTTTCGCATGGAGGAGGCTGTAACATTTTCATTTGACATTCGTTTTGGTCAAAGTGTTTCTGAACAAACCCGTTTTACAGGCGCTGCGCGACGGAAACCAGTCGAACAATGTTGGCATTTGAAGCGTTTCAACAGGAACTCGTTTAACTGCACGAGGAAACTCGCCACGCGCGCACGAGGCCAACGAAGGCGGGCGGCAATTTTAGCACGAGAACAATTTCACCCAGGTCGCCGTTTGCCTCCGTGATTCATCCTTCCATCCATTATCCATACTGCTTATTCCTCCTTAGGGTCACGGGGGGGAAGGGAATTCTCGAGCCAATCCCAGCCGTCTTCAGGCACTTGGCGGGGGACACCCTAAGCCTAAATTGGTTGCCAGCACAGAGACAAACAGCGCTCACACCCAGGGACAATTTGGAAAGTTCAATCCGCCCGCCATGCATGTTTTTAGAATGTAGGAGGAGACCCGAGGACCCGGAGAAAACCCAAGCGGGCCCGGGGAGAACATGCAAAGTCCACACAGGGACGCGAACAAGTGACCTTCACACCGTGAAGCCGGCGTAATAACCACTCGGCTAGCGGGCCGCCCCTCCGTGATTCAGCCCTCCGTTATTGCATAACAGAGGAGCACACCCCGACTGACTATTTTCGGCTGTGAATAGTGGGAAACCGTGCCACGTTGGCGAATGCGAGCGACATTCTTGTTGGCCCCGCCGAGTACATCAATCTCTC
This sequence comes from Hippocampus bargibanti, assembly GCF_051943395.1. Taxonomy (NCBI): domain Eukaryota; kingdom Metazoa; phylum Chordata; class Actinopteri; order Syngnathiformes; family Syngnathidae; genus Hippocampus; species Hippocampus bargibanti. The sequence goes on from NC_142750.1 coordinate 14,519,603, forward strand.
TGTCCGCTCTGTGCGCGACAAGGTGCCGAACGGGGAGTCGAGTCTTCCGCGGTGCCGTCATGGCGGCCGCTATAGTGAGAAGTCAAAAGAGCCGGCGGAACGGGCAGCGGGCAGAGTGGGCGAGGGTTCTTGGATCGCTCCTGGCTGGGACCCAAACTGAGCAGTTAGTTAGGTGGCTCCCCTCGTGGCGACACCGCCCGTCCCCCCAGCCCCGCTGACGTAATGGACTGGATCGCACAGAAGCGCGCCGCGATGCTGACGGTTCAGGCAAAGATTTCGCTACTCCACCGCAAAACAAAAAAATTACATCTCTGTCTATTGTTTTCCCTCTTTCCTACCGTCGACGCTGCCAGCGACTGTGTTCAACCATCAAGAATCAGGGACGGTTATGTCATCATGGGAGAAAGCTTCAGAAATCCATCAAAGGGAAAAATGGACGAGGAAACAAATGGCACGGGAAGGGAACACGGGGAGCGCTTTTTTCCTTTGCACCTTCCTGTCATTGTGTGACGGGAGGTGTTCATCGCCGGGAGTCAACGTGAATTCCGGGTTGTACATCTGACCACGCGAGATACGGTGCGGTGTGTACACCTTGTATGTCAGGTAGGGGGGGGGGGGGGGGGCACTTTTGCGGCCATGCGAGAAGTGGGTCGCATGCGGCATCGAGACATGACATCATGCTGAATTTACCCGGGCGACAATGACATCATCCCTCCGCGGAGGTTTTGACATGGCAACCTGGCTTGCGGGGATGACCTTAGACCTTTGTCGGCTTATTCCTAAATGACTTCAATTATTGTCTCAAAACGTTTTGTGCCAATATTGATTATTTACGATTTGGGGTGAACTTTCTCTCTGACAGCACGACCACTGGCTTCCTACTGCTACATCAGACCACCACTGGGCTCATGCTAGCTGCGTTTGGTGGGGGGGGGGGGTCAGAGCAAACCCAGGAGGCTTTTGTCCTCACCCGGGAAGAGCTGAAACAACAGGAAAACAGTGCCCAGCCAGTCCATTAATTGATGGAACAATGTGTAAAAAGTGTGCAGTAACCAATAATTACCGGACTGCTTTTTGTTTTAATTCCGTTCTTCTCGTCTTTTTCACCAGTGCGTGATGTCCTTGTTTAAACGCAATGTAGATTTTTTGGAATCTGCATCCAAATGGCCAAACTTTTCACGCAAAGGCCTGCGTCGTGTTATGGAAAGCAGCTTCCTGCATCTTCCAGGCATGACGGGCGTCTTGAAGGACAACAAACTCGGATATTGTCGTAACGTTCCAGACTTTTGTCTCGATGTTGTCAGAGGAGGGGAGAAGCTGAGAATCGGAAAGAACAAGAGTGACTCGGGGAGGAAGAAGCGGAAATGCGAGCACAGATACAAGGGAATCCCACTGAGATTCGAGCACTGTGTGATGATCGGCGCCGCCCCGAAGAATTCAGACGAGCAAAGCAGATGGGTAACAAGACGCGTTACCGTATTGTCTATTTGCAGCATACCGTATTTTCCCGTGTATAAGCAGTGTCTGAAACTCATGACAAAAAGTTAGCAAACACCAGGGCAGACAACTCTAAAAAGTTGCCTGCCCCATTTTTCACAACTTGAAACAAAATAAGACAACTAATCGCCAAAAAAACATTGTGGCAAAGTATTAAGGATTTTACTTTATTAAGGATGTACAAATGCTCCCTTGCTTAATTGATGGTAAATCTCCCTTGCTGATGATTTTGCTCCAGTTGTCGTTTGTCCATACGCTGTTCGTCATGTTGCACAATGCAATGTTTGCGTTGCGTGGTCTGCTACCAGCAACGTCAACCCCTCTTTCCGCCATGCTTTTCAGAACAATAATGATACATTAATTTCTTAGTGCCTTTCAAAACTCTCAAGGACACTTTACAGTCACGGGATAATTTACGTTTTGTAGCGTCATAAATTTTATTAGCTTCTTTTCAATCTTTCTTCTGGGGATGAGGTTCTGTGCATCTACTTTGGAAAATGATATGCAAACGCTCGGGAAAATCCGGAAACACGAAGCAGGCTTCTGATTGGCTGTCGTGCCGAGTATGCAAATTGCCAAAAGAACCAAAATCCCAAAATTTCCAAACCGAATGAAGATTTCGAAATCGGAATAATTTATGGAAATCTTCGGGTGGAGACGTTTTGTACGCCCGACGTAAAAGTTGCACGCCCCGGGCGTCTGTTGTTTCAAACACCCGTATAAGGCGGACCGGAGTATAAGGCGCACCCCCAATGAATGGTGCATTTGTAAACATTTTCAATATATACGGCGCACCGGCCTAAAAGGCGCACTTTCGATGAATGAAATAAGGCTTCCAAATCTAATATATAAATGCATAAAAGATTTACAAATATAAGACACGCCACGTTATAAGGCCCTCCAGTAGAGGCTGGGGTTACGTACTACTCCTGCTAAAGGGGCGGGATGAAATCAGGTAGTTGTGATACCTGTTGTGGCTCAATATGACTTCACATATAAGGCACACCTGCGTATAAGGCGCAGGGTCATCTTTTAAGGAAACTCAAGGCTTTTGGCTGTGCCTTATTAACCAGAAAATACAGTACTCATTTGGCTGCAAAAGTTGTTGTTTTTTGTTTTGTTTCATGGGGTTCGTCAACAGCTTCAGGCCCCATTTCGGATGCAGCGAGGTGTCTCTTTCGCAAGTAGGCTGGAAACAAATGTAGGTTTGTGTGAGTCATCTGTACGCGGCTACAATGCCCCAGTTGACACTCTTTGGGCCCGCCAGTGCATGTGAAGCGCCGCACAAGTGTTACCCGGTTTGGTTATATACACAGCTGCGCGGCGCTAAACAAAGACACGCATAATGACAGCATGCGCCCAAGGTTTGCGTTTGAGCAGCAGACAGTGTCCTTCCTCTTGACTTTCCTTCCTTGCACTGTTTTTCCTCCATGGGGTCAGGGGTCGGGGGGCAACGTAGCCAAAAGAGAAAAGACTCATTTGAACAAGTGATGAGTGACGATTGTTACTCGACGTGGCAGGGTGTACAAAGTCACTCGCGTTCGAAGGAAGATGAGAGGTGGTCAATGAGGTCCGGCGCTCTCCTTTTTCCACAGCCGGCCGGCTCACATTCCTGGCATTCCAGGAGACCACTGCAGTCTCCTACCACCCCGACAAACTCATTCGCGGTCTAATGGACTCCCTAGATTTGTAAAATGTCGCGCCCCAGTGCCCAAATGCTCACGTGTCATTTTTGTTTCCATGCAGGACCAAAAATGTGTTGAATAAAATCATAATTTAGTCACCAAAATGGCATTTCCACATAAACGGGATCGAGGGGCTGAAGGGGGGGGGGGGGTGCACATATGGTTTGTGGCAATGAATTGATGAAGTTGCGGTTGTTTTATAGGATGAGGAAATTGTTCCGTGAAAGTCCCGTTTCAATGCTACTGCTGCCTGTCGTAGTTCCAGTCAAATAGCGCACTAGATGTTGCTTCAAGTCAAGATTAATCACAGTGATACCTCAGCTTATGAACACTTTAGCTCACCAACATTAAATTCGCAAGCATATACTCATGGCTGACAAACTAGTTTTCGGCAGACGAACCAAACCACACGTAGCGCCACGATGTCTGGCGGACCAGTTTTCGTCACCTGCTTTCTAAGAGTGCGGATGTGGTTTGCTATCAAGTGGAAAACTTTTGCTATTATGGTACCGAAAAAGACCCCAGCGCAGGCTAGTGTTAAGTCGAAGAAAATAACGGTCGAGCAGAAGAAGAAAAACACGAACGAAGTGTGCGTTTGTGTGACTTGTGTCCCAGTATGTTAAGTCGACCATTGCTACCATCCTCAAGAACAAGTGAATGTACAATAGTTTGTGTAGTTTTAAGTCTAATTTCGTAGAAAATTATGTTTTATGGGAACCTGGGAACGGATTATTCTTGTTTTAATGGTTTCTTATGGGAAATAAATGTTTGGAAGACAAACTTTTTGCCTTACACACACTTTCTGGGAACCAATTAAGTTCGTAAACCAAGGTATTACCGTACATTCAATGTCACGTGTCGCCCCAACTTTTCATCAAACTCTTTCCCTGACTTCAAAACGGGGTGAATTGGAATATATGGTGTCAAGTTAGCATCTACAGCGTACAACCCAAGTAATCGGCACCTGTCGTCTACATTTTTTTCCAAGAGGCCGATCTCAAGACACCATGTATCTTTTTTCATGCATACAAAATCTCCTTCAGCCTTTCGGTGTAAATCCAGCCGTTAAAACAAGTAATGTAACATATCAACTTTTTTTTTAATTTCAGATGGAGACCGTTCCAATCTGGAATAGATTATTTTTACATTTATCTTCCACACCGGGAGGTTCGACTGTATCAACAAAACAAGGCGTTGAGTCCAAATGCCATATCAGGTTTCAAATATTTAGTACCTCTCTCATTATGCGAGCCTGATTTATGACAACTGTAAACAGAAGAGAAAGCTTGCAGTTAATTTGGCAATCCAATGCGCGCAGGTCATTAATCCATCTCATTAAGATCAGCCCTTGTGTTCTCGATTTACAGCAATCAGAAAACACTATGACTTACATATTTCACTTGGCACTTCCACACGTATACACACAGTTCCCGGGGGAACGTGATGCGCGTCAAGTCCTGTAAGTAGATCAAAAAAAGGAGGGCACGCCATCGCAGTCAAAACACAGAACTCTGGTGTAAACTTTGTTGCTGTTTGTGTTGAAAACCGGACAGAATCGGGAGAATGCGCAGGAGGAAATTTGACCAAAGGGGTGCACTGAAACAGTGACAGCTCAGTGACATAAAAACATGTCCTTTGTGGTCCAAAAAGTCCCCCTCATTTACAGGACCGATTAGTGAATTTCAGTAATTTGACCATTTTATATTAATGGTCTAGGATAGTTTTTTTAATTCAAATTGTACATCGCTGAATTTTACTACTGCATTGGCATAGAACAGGCATGCATCAAAAGCATTGTAGTGTGCGTTATAAACGGTGGCCCAATGTCCTGAGAGCACCATGTGACTTTTTGCCTTTTTAATCTCTCAGATTCAATCTTGAGAATTGTATCCAATTAGGTTGATCCCGGTTTTTTTACCCCTGGCGTCCTCATTTGATCGTCCCCATTCAAGGGCCCATTGTGAGCTATGAGCTTGTGTATTTTGGCCACTGAGTCTACATGCCTCACTATCTTATCCGTTGGTAGACATCATTTTACATTTCCTTAAGTATTGTTACCTACTGGGACAACACCCTGAAAGTCTTAATGTCAAGACCCTCCATTATTTCCTGACATCTACCGGTCCGTGGACTCGAATTTGATATGACTCCGTGCTGTACAAATTTCCACTTGGAGAAGAATAGCTAAGCGGCAGGAAGTAAAACTGCCACGTAATCCACCAACAAATAAAGTGCAGGCTGCAAAAACCAAGGAGATGCAAACCATTTCTAGTACCATTTTACTACTGCTCAATACGTGGGTTTTAAAAAGTGATAATCCAGAGTAATAAAAAAAGATGAACCACGGATGTTGCGTTGCACTTACCTAAAAAGAATCAACACCAAGTTAGGTGACATTTTGTGCTCACATTCATCCTCGATTTCTTAAAATGTTTTTAAAAACCATTTTGACCAGGTATGAAATTAAGAGTGGGGTGCTTTTGTTAAAAGATAATTCCTTTCCAAAGCTATTTCTGAATGACTATTTGTCTTTTATCATCCCTTCTTCAGCGAGTTGCGACATCCGTGTGCCGGAGTGGGTCAATAGAACCAATGATTGAAATGTCATGAAAACCTGTAAAGACTTATTTAGTGCAAAGTCGGCGGCGGGCTAACTCGCTAGCTAACGCCGGCTACGCAACTTCACACGAGATCGTCTGACAGCACGCACCGCTGTATGATCGCCGGTTTGCCAGGCTGCACTACAGAATGTGACGAGTCGACGTGTTAATTCCAAACTTATAGTGTCACATATGCACGGCTCAACAAAGATCGACTTACTGCCCCGCCGGGACCCGATTTACGACTGCTTAAGTGGCGACAACCACAATTTCCACCAACAAATATCAACACTTTCAACCAAAATAAGGCGACAAGCAAATCGGGTGCGAGATTGCAAGAATGCCAGGGAAGAGGGTGGGGGGATTCTCGTGGTTTAAAACGCATTGCGGCCAACAAAAAGAGCAGTCGCGGTACGGAAAGAAGAGTGAAGCGGCGATGAGCCAACTCCGCGGCCCGTGGGGACTGTTCCTAGGATCCAGGAAATACACTAAGCCCCCATAGCTAGTACACGACGGAATAGAAGCATTACTTTGGGGGTGCTTAAAACAGCATCGCTACATACCTGTTAATCGCAGTTTCACAGGTCCATTGCGCCGAACTCCTTGGTTAGACATCACCCCTTTGTTCCAGCCTTGACGGCGCGTACAAAAGGAGTCGTTAGGTGGGGGAGAAAGAACAAGATTTAGCAGTCTCTCCGCCAGTTTTAGACGATGATGGAGTCAATGCATTGTGCCCCGGATGTGCACACAACTGCCATCGGTAAAAAAACAACAAATCTCAAAAACTAATATACAAAAAAAAAAAATCGTGAATGGTGCGACGTTGAATTTAAAAAGACGAATTCTTAAGGCGGCGTAACATCCTGGGGGAGGTCGTCGCTGGCGGGGACATGAAGTGAGGAGTCCTCCGGCGTGTAGCCCACTTAAGAGGAGGCTGCCCCTGCCTCTTCCTGGGCTGCGGGCAACTGACCAGAGGCGACAACGCTCCAAACATTGCCCTTCACATGTGCCGCAACACCTCCAACATTTTCTCTCTCTCTCTCTCTCGACCGCCCGAGCGTGTCTCAAGGTTGACGATTCTTGATTTACTGTCGCTTTAAGAGCACACATAAGCCTCACGCCCCCTTCGAAGTGGATCGTGTGTTACACTCGAGGATGTTTGATTGTCTTTTTAGCAATTGTCATTGCAAATTAGTGTTTGAACGAGGAAGGGGATAGATGAGAAACTCATTCACGTTTGAATGCTGAGGTTCTATCTTGCTACACCGGCCGACATCATCAACCCGTCGAGGTGTTCTTGAGCGTCTCAAATTCATTTTTGTGGAAATCATGTAGGACCTTTAAGATTACAATCAACTTTGATGTGCATTTACATGTATTCAGTATGTGTGAGGCTGGTTGCTAGCGCTCATTAATTAAAAAAAAAAATCATTGGCATCCCCTCAGCTTCACCCAGTCCTTTTTGCACATTCCCAAAATCATTTTTCAACCGGAATGCCTCTTCTTTCCTGCACCCGAGGGTTTTATTAGGGTTGTGGGACAGAAACGGCCATAGAAAAAAAAACCTGCTTCTGTGCATGTTAAATCACTTCTCGGTATGCCGCAGCAATAAAAATTGAATTGATATTAAGGCCCCCCAATGGTTCTGAGGGGAGCGGGAACTCCCAAAGCGCAGGCAAACACTCAAGTTACTCTTCCAAGTCTTGGTGGAAGTTTTGTGGGAAGTGTGGGTGGAGATCCGCCCGCCACTCAACATCCATCAGCTTTATTTACATGCTTGGTTCATCGAGTTTTTAAAACGGTATGTACAATACATACAACAGGCCACAGAATAGCACATTGACAGGAAAAAAGGACAAACCGTCGCAGGAAGGATGCGGTCAAGTGTTAGAAATTGAAAGTGCTCTGGTTTTCACCGATTTGAAATTCATAACCATCGGCCGTTGCTTCTGGGGCGACGCACTGCAACTCTTCTTCCTAGAAATTCAAACGGAGGCAAAAATGTTACAATACTAAGAGACGGAGGATGTTATTTTACTAAGGCAATTACCTCGTCGGAGAAATACTTCTCAATCAGGTTGAGAGCCGCTTTGTAGACCATCTCATTCTCATGAGCCTGTAGTGATTCAATCTGATCGAGCCCACCGCATTCTTCAATCATCAGGGCCAGCTTGTGTGACTCACCAATTTTGTCACCTGCCTATAAGAAGCGGTCATATGTCACAACCTCCGCAATTCCCTTTAAGGTCACGCGATGGTCATTAAAAATAAATACAATGAATGAATTGCACCAACCAAAAATATATTTGCGATGGCATCCAAGATGATGAGAACAGTTTTGCTGTCCTTTGACGACAGAAGATTGAGGAGTGGCTCCAACACGTTGCACTGCACCAAGAACACAACTTGGTCCACGTTGCCCCCACTGGTGAAGTTAGTCACAGCCCATACAGCCTCCTTTTGGGTTTTGTAGTCACCCTGTGGAAAAGAGCCAGGAAAGCCCACAAGAAAGTGAACGGGCGCAGCATTTGAAAAGTGGAGAAAAGACAAGCTGTGGCGTGGCGTACCCTCACAAGGACATTGACCAAATGCGGCACGAGGCCGGCGTTGATGACTTCCTGGATTTGGGTGTCTTTTCCCGCCGTGATGTTGGACAAAGTCCAGGCGGCCTCCTTTTGAATATTGGTTTTGTTGTGGCACAGTAAGGCGGCAAAAATGTCCAGGGCCCCGGCGTCGAGCACCGCCTGAGTCTGTTCATCTGTGCCCGTCACAATGTTGCCGATGGCACGCAGGGAAGGGGTCTGAGGGGGCACAAATGGGTCACCACAAAACACTGGGGTTTTTTCTTAAAGAGTCAACAGTGACAGCAACCATCACGGGGCCAGAGAGAAAGATTGATTGATTGTCGTTTTTATTTCCGATAAAATGACATTTAGGATGAAGCGAAAAAAAATAACGCGACGGTCCAACAATAGGTTGAGGATCGCCGTATTACACGTGGCACGACTTACCACCACAGGCAGTTCTGAGCTGCTGAGCAGTTTGACGAGGCGAGGTACCAGCCCCGCCCGCACCACCACGTCGATGCGATCATTAGAACCGTCAGTCAGGTATGAAACCCCCCAACAGGCGTCGGCCAACACCTCTTTGTCGTCGTGGTGAAGGAGGCGTACGAGCGCAGGTAAGAGCTGCTCGATGGCACTTATGGGAGGTGAAGGGTTCTTGTTGCGGCACAGGTTGGACACTGTCCAGGTTACATTTCTCAGATAACCAGGCTGAGAAAAACAAATACGTTTGAAATTAGGCTTCCCCCTAGTGGCTACAAAAGAAACAAGAACCTCAAGTGATTTTGTTTGTTTCAGTGTCTGGTCAGCATTTTGTAAAGCCGTTTGTTTGACTCCTCGATTGAGAAGTCAAGGAACTTTTGAAAGCAGGTACTTACACTTAGTCCAGAGAGGTCAGGAACCGTGAGCAGATTGAGCAGGGCAGCTATAGCTCCGTGCTTGATCACCTTGTCCCTCAAAGCCGATCCGTCACCTCAACGACACAATATGAAAACCATCACGCTGGATCACAGATTCCATTTGCGCACGTTCATCATATTGACAAAGAAAAAAGTCATCAATTACCAGCAATGTTTCCAAGAGCCCAGACAGCTTGCTCACTGATGTGCTGGTGGGGGGACGTGACCAACCTAACGAAAGCAGGAATTGCTCCACCCTGGACCACGGCAGCCGTCTGATCAGACGTGCCGGAGGCAATGTTGGTCAATGCCCAAGAGGCTTCAAACTGGATGGGAGGGCAGTCGGACAGTCCTAAAAAGGCCACGAATTTTGGGATCAGACCAGCACTGATGATCCGGTCGATGGGAGGGTGCCTCTCCCGGGACAGCAGTTTCCTATATTCAGAATACACAAAATGTGATGAGTGTAGAGGTAACAGAATTTATTCACATTTCAAATCCATTTTCGACAGTGTTTGCTCTCACATGTTGTACAGAGAAAATAAAACACAAACTCCACCAGATCCAAGAGTTTTTATGTTTAAGAATTTTAAGGCAGCCAGGAAGATTTATAAAATACATTTCATCTTTAAGCGCCTTTCAAAATTCTCAAGGTCACAGGATCAGTTTTTCCTGTGGGTGAGCAGTGGCAGCCGCATGCGCTAGCGTTCACTCAACCCGGAATTACTCAAATAGATAGAAAGTTAGCTAGCTAGCTAATAGATAACTAATTGATAGCTCGCTAATATATAGCAAATAGATAGCTAGCCAGCCAGATAGCTCAAGCAACAAGCATAATATTGAAAATCGAGAAAACTAAAATAAATAACTTAAACTTGCCTTGCTGCTTGTGTTGCCTGCAGCTGTGACTCCACATTATCACTGTTGACTCCAGTGAGAATTTCTGCAACTGTCCATTGGCTGGAGGTCTTCATTGACAAAGACACAAGATATGTGACAATATTCAGGTTTTATTAAAATACGCTCAAAAAGAATCTCAGAGAGCCACCCATATATACAAAATGTCCAATGGATCTTGAAAATGTAAATGCAGTAAATATAAATCATTGTGGTTTATGTAGCACAGTGTTACAGCTGTGATTACAGCTCAATTGCTATATAATACAGTTGACATTCAGAACATTAACTGTCCGTCACCATATGCCAGTGGTATACATGGACAAAGAGAGGATTTTTGTCTGACATATTTTTAATGAATACTTCAGGCATATGGTTAAAATATCCACAATAGACAAAAGTGGCCGGGTCATATGATAACAAAAAAAGACCTTTATGCAAAACACGTCAAAAATTGCGTTGACTACCCACCTCGAGGTTTCTATAGAACAAAACTTCGAACAAATGCTGTAATAAAATGTCGCCTAGGTTTTTAAGTGTTCAATCTGAGGTGAAGATCTGAGGTTCTTAAAACGTAGCAAAAACGACGTTGAGCGCATTATATTGTTCTACACTATATATTGAATAGGAGGCGGACGTCAGGAGTTGATAATTTCCTTACTTGACCGTTCTGACTTTTCTCCTGAAGTGGAGAGGTGGCCTCCTCGGGAAACGCAGCCATGTTCCTTCTTTTAAACATCTGATCATCTTTCCGGGCCTTGCGTAGCTCGACGTTCACCTCAACTCTCCTGCGTCTAAGCTCCTGCGTGGGTTTCATACACAAATTAATCACGTTCCACGGCGTCATCGTGCTAGCTAGCCAAGCACTCAACTTCACTTCAGGCACGCTCTCTTACATTCGAATCTTTTCCTTTGTTCTTGAACTTGTTCAGGCGGGCGACGTTCTCGGACATTTTCACAACGTCAATAAAGTTGGGCAGCAGTGAGGAAAACGTCGATTTGCGAAGAGGATTTCCTGCCGTACAAGCATTAAGGTTCACAAACTTCGATTTCGCGATTCCTCGTGACACTTTAGCATGACGACGGAATACGTATTAAGCATTAACATTGAACCGATTAAACGATAACTGTCGAAGAAGTGAACATGTTGTAACAATACCAAATTGCAATATCAACCACTGAGGTAAAATAGTCTAAAACAAAATTGTAACGGTTAGAATGTCAAGAGAATTGAGACCGACCTTACCTATTGCTGGAGAATGAGTTCAAATTGTGCTGAATGTGACGCACAGACCTTTAAATTCCCGAAACGACGTATTTTGATTGGACCATTTGGCCACGGGCATTCAGTTATCTTCTGTCATTGGACTGTTTGAAAAGAAACAGTCATGGTAACGGAAGTAGTGTCAGCTACGTATTATCGCGAGGTTATGGACGTGGCCACGTCCATCCATTTTTTGAAAGCCACGATCCACATCCGTTATCTCAACCGTCCTGTCTATCCTCCCGAGGCTCGCCGGTAAAGTTGTCATGCAGCGTGACAAAGTCACTCATGTTAGGAGTAAGCTTTCACATCATTTATTGGAGTTATTATTTTCTGGTGCGAAATCCAAGAAGTAGAATGTTTTTCGCTTCCAGGAATTGTCAAAATGTCACTCTTCTAAAAAAAACTAAAATAAACTGAGGATCATTTTGGGAACCAAAATAAACCATCATTCTGGTGAGCCGATCCCAAAAAAAACGTCTCTCTAAAATGAGGACAAAGCGGTCTGGAAAATGGAAGACATTGTCCAACGATTGGACACTTAATGCTACATAGGAAGGTGTAACTCACTATATGCCAAATGCCGTTTGCACATCTTCAAAAGGTTTGATTAAAAAACAAAGTATTTGTCTCTCTATGTACAATTATGAGGTGAAATTAATTTAACAATCTCCACATTTACTTTTATTAGGATTCATTTATTAAAATAAAACATGTCACAACTACGGTTTATGACCTAATTAATTTTAAGGAAGGAATTAACCCATTTACGCCAAGCATGTTCATATGAACACAGATAAATTCATTTTCAAAAGGTTGGATTAAAACAGTTTTTTCATCTTTATTTACAATCATGGGGTGAAATTAACATAACAATCCCCCCATTTACTTTTATTAGAATTAATTTAGTAAATTAAACATGTCACAACTACGGTTTATGAACTAATTAATCTTAAGGAAGTAATTAACCCATTTACGGCAAGCGCATTCATATGAACACAAATTTATTTTCAAATGCATTGTTTCTTGCCACATTAATGATTAATTATATATAATTATATTATGGTTAATTATTTATTCTGTTTGAAACTATCTGATACTCTGATTTGATATTATTTTGTCTGTGTAAGCTCTCAGTGGTACAGGAGTGGTCCATCGATGAAAAGGTTTCTTCTGCCGTCATCTGGACTTCTTTTCAAGGTGTCGGACGTTTCGCTTCTTCTCCAAGACGCTTCGTCAGCGAACTAAAGTCTTACTGGTAGTATCGGCCCTATATACAGTAAAGTCTCGTTATATCGATATTCAAGGGAGCCCGAAAAAATATCGATATTGTGGTGTGATTGTTGACAAGATCAGTGGCGCTGGGCGATGACGTCAGCAGGAGGCGCCAAGGACCAGCAGGGGGAGTGACTGGGAAGAAGGACAGCATTGGAGGCGAAATAAAGAGTTACCCACGTTAACGCACAGCTGGACTCACGTGTGCCTTATTCGACAACACGACATGGTGTCAGAAGTCCTGTAGTTGACGTGGTGTGCGCGAAGAGGATATTTTGGAAACGCGGCGGAGAGAAAAAGGCAACATGAGCGACGTAGAGGATGGAACATCGGCACGGGCTAATGGAGCCATGGCGCGAGGTGCACAGCAGGCTGCGGGACCAGTCGTCACCGCGGGGCCGTGCGCCACGTTCAACATCCAGCCGCCAGAACCCTTTGACTTCTCAAAACCGCAGGAGTGGGAAAAATGGATCAGGAGATTTGAAAGATTTCGCCTGGCAAGTAACCTTAAAGCGAGTTCTGAAGAAAATCAAGTAAACACACTTATTTACTGCATGGGTGACGAGGCTGATGATATTTTACGCGGGTTGAATCTGACGGAGGTTCAACGGTGCACGTATCAAGAAGTGCGGAGGGGACTCCAAGACTTCTTCGTTGTGAAGAAAAATGTCATCTTTGAGCGTGCAATATTCAACATGCGCTATCAAAAGGAAGGGGAGAGTGTGGATTCGTTTGTCACTGCACTGTATGCCCTGGCAGAGCATTGTAGCTATGGGACGCTACGCAATGAACTGATCAGAGACAGAATTGTAGTCGGACTACGGGACAAGGGATTGTCCGAACGATTGCAGTTGGATGCGGATCTGACCCTTGAAAAAGCCATAAGAATAGCACGGCAAAGTGAGGAGGTGAAGAGGCAACAGCCTTATCTGCGGGGGGACACCAACTCAGAGGCAAGTGGCGCCGAATCTGTTGACAGAGTGTTCAAAAGCAAATTAAAGACGGCTAAAAACTCACCCAACTATGCCAATAGCCAGACAAACAAGCCCCACAGTACTCACTTTAGAAAGGAAAGGGGGGCACAGTCAGTGTGCCAGAAATGCGGCAGCTCTCCTTCTCATCCAAAATTTGATTGTCCGGCCCATGAGGTGAAATGTCATGCTTGCGGGCGGAAGGGACATTTTCAGCGCGTATGTAAATTCAAATCGACGCATGAAATTACAGGAGATGAGGAAGACGAGGGGGAGGAAGCAGTTCTCCTTGGCAGTGTTGTGACAGACCGTGATCCGTGGATGGTCAAGATCGACATAAATCAGCGCAGTGTGATGTTTAAAATCGATACTGGCGCCGACGTCACTGTTCTGCCATACAAAGCATTCAAGGTCACGTATCAAAACAATCTCCCTAAACTCAAAAAGGCAACAAAACGACTCCTGGGACCAGGGAGCAGCCCTCTTGAGGTTGTGGGCGTCGCCAAGCTGCCGCTGAGAAAAGGTGAGAAGGAGGTGATGGAGGATGTTTACATCAGTCGTCATGTGCATACTGCCTTGCTGGGGAGATCTGTGAGCTGCAGGCTGGGGCTCGTCGCACGCCTAGGCAGCGTCACTATGCAGTCATTAAAAGACAACTACCCAAAAATATGCACTGGACTCGGAAAGATGCGGCAGCCGTACAACATCAAACTGAAACCAGGGTCTGAACCTTTCTCTTTAAAAACACCAAGGAGGATTCCATTGCCATTAATGGACAAAGTCAAGAAAGAGCTATCCCGCATGGAACGACTCGGAGTAATAAAAAGAATCGAGCAGCCAACAGACTGGTGCGCTGGCATCGTGGTAGTGCCCAAGAAATCAGGTGCTGTACGAATCTGTGTCGACCTCACCAAACTCAACGAGTCAGTCTGCAGAGAAAAGTATATCCTGCCATCAGTGGAGGAAACACTCGGCATGCTGGCTGGAGCCAGGGTTTTTAGTAAGCTGGATGCAAAAATGGGGTTCTGGCAAATACCCCTAACACCTAATTCCGCAAAGCTTACAACTTTCATCACGCCATTTGGACGCTATTATTTCAAGAGGCTACCTTTTGGGATAGCCTCCGCCCCTGAACACTTTCAAAACAGAATGGTAACAGAGGTTACAGAAGGGCTGGACGGTGTTGTTTGCCTCATGGATGATGTGCTCATATGGGGCAGGACGCAGGAGGAGCACGATGCCCGCCTGCATGCTACCTTGGAGAAAATCCAGGAGGCAGGCATCACTCTCAATGTGGAAAAATGTGAACTGTCAAAGTCAGAGGTGACATTTCTAGGCCATGTGATCTCAGACAGCGGCATCAGGCCAGACCCAGCTAAAACTGAGGCAGTAAGGATGATGCCGGAACCAACAAATCTAACAGAGTTGAGAAGTTTTCTCGGAATGATGAACCAACTGGGGAGGTTTGTGCCGGGGTTGGCAGATCGAGACAAGCCTCTCCGAGACCTCCTGTCCAAACGGAACTGCTGGGTGTGGGGCGTCGACCAGGCACGAGCCTTTCAAGATTTAAAAGACGCGCTGACGTCCACACCGGTGCTGGCCATGTTTGATCCCAACAGAGAAAGTAAAGTCTCTGCAGATGCGTCGTCGTACGGGTTGGGCGGAGTTCTTCTCCAAAAGTGGGAGGAAGAATGGAGACCAATAGCTTACGTGTCACGCTCGCTCACATCTACGGAGCAGAGATATGCTCAAGTGGAGAAGGAGGCTCTGGGGCTGACCTGGGCCTGCGAGAGGTTTCGTAACTTTCTCATCGGGAAGCATTTCTTGATGGAGACGGACCACAAACCTCTCCTGAGTCTCCTGGGGTCCCAAGCCCTGGATACATTACCTCCACGGATACAACGCTTCAGAATGCGACTCATGCGCTACTCTTACTCCATCTCTCACGTCCCAGGAAAAAGCCTGTTGACAGCTGACACACTGTCTCGAGCTCCAGTGGAGAAGGAGGCGACACCAGATGACAAAGAATTGCTCGAAGATACGAACATCTACATCGACATGGTGATGGAGAACCTCCCGGCAACCACCAATTACCTCGAAAGGCTGAGAGAGCAGCTGCAGAGGGACAGCGTGTGTGCACGTGTGATGCAGTTGTGCAAAGAAGGCTGGCCTGAACAAGGCCCCAATGAACCGGCACTCAGGCTGTACAGAGCAGAGCAGGCATTCCTCACAGTCCACGACGGAATCCTACTGAAGGGACAGAGAATTGTCATACCTTCAACCATGAGAAATGATGTTCTCGTTAAACTGCATGAAGGTCACCAGGGCGTGGTAAAGTGTAGAGAACGAGCGCGGCGGGCGGTGTGGTGGCCTGGGCTAAGCCAACAGCTGAACGAGTTGGTTCTCAACTGCCGAACATGCTGCAAGGAGAGACTGAACCACAGAGAGCCAATGATTCCATCACCGTACCCAGGAAGACCATGGGAAAAGCTAGGAGCAGATTTGTTCATGCTCGGAAACAAGACCTACTTGCTGGTTGTAGACTACATGTCAAGGTATGTGGAAATAGCTCTGTTGGCCTCCACAAAATCGAACGAGGTAATCCGCCACCTCAAATCAATATATGCACGCCATGGGATCCCGGACCTTTTGGTTTCGGATGGAGGGCCTCAGTTCTCCGGAACAGTCTTCACAGAGTTTGCGGAGTCGTATGGGTTCCGCCACATTACAAGTAGCCCACGATACCCTCAAGGCAATGCCGAGGCAGAACGTGCAGTTCAAACGATCAAAAGCCTCTTGAAAAAAGCAGATGACCCCTATCTGGCCTTGCTTGCGTACAGGGCTACCCCTCTTGAAAACGGGTACAGCCCCGCTCAGCTTCTAATGGGGAGGAGACTCCGCACGAGGGTTCCCATCCTTCCTGTCCTGCTTAACCCAGCCATCCCCGACCGAGAAGCCATCATCCAGAAGGAAGATGAGAAGAGGACAAAAGATGCACAACGCTACAACACGCGACATCGTGCACAGAACCTCGTCAGACTCAACCCGGGACAGTGTGTGTGGATTAAGGACCAAGGAGCGGAAGGAGCCATCATCGAAAGACATGCTTCCCCACGATCATATCTGGTAGAGGGACCTCACGGGACCATCAGACGAAACCGGCGTCATCTCATCCCAATGAGGTCCTCGTCTGAGCAGAGTGGCTGTGATGCAGCGGAGCAGTCTTCGGGAAGCGATCCAGAAAGTCCATCAGCGGGACCACTACAGCACAATCTTCCAGAACCACCACCCACTCCTACTACCAAGACCAGGTTTGGGAGAGTAGTGGTGAAACCAACCAGGTTGGACTTGTGATTTTCTTTTTTTTCACCCATTTTCCCCCTACTTTCAGGCTCTGCTTGCAGGGTTGTTCGTTAAAAAAAAAAAAAAAAAAAAAAAAAACGGGGGTGGGTGTATTCCGAATATTGAGATGTACTTGTACATGCTGTTCTGTTTGTCCATACAATGTTCAGCCCATTACAGAGCATAGAGGAGGATCAGTTATGATGGACCATCAAGTTATTGTTTTCAAATGGATTGTCTCAAATATGTTTGTTTTTCCTATGCGATCCCTTGTCACAGTCTGAGGGACGAGCAGACCTTTCAACCACGAGGCAGAATAATCCTCAAGGTCTGTTGAATCATTGGTAGTCTATCCAATGATTCTAGAAAGGGGAGATGTGGTGTGATTGTTGACAAGATCAGTGGCGCTGGGCGATGACGTCAGCAGGAGGCGCCAAGGACCAGCAGGGGGAGTGACTGGGAAGAAGGACAGCATTGGAGGCGAAATAAAGTTACCCACGTTAACGCACAGCTGGACTCACGTGTGCCTTATTCGACAACACGACAGATATAACCGGGACTATCGATATATCCGACCCTGTTTGCATGTAAGTTTCTCCGTGCGTGCATAGAAATAGTATCGATATAACCGGGACTATCGATATATCCGATATCGATATAACGAGACTTTACTGTATATCCCTAATGGCCAGACATGGCGGCGCCGGACACAGCTATGATAGGTCCCTACTCTCAGGTTGGGGGGGAGCAGAGGACCACTCCCTGTGGCCCCACCGATTGTTCCTATTGAATCCGAGGTGGTTCTTTAAAGGACAACCGACGTCACTTTTTTAACTGACACCAGAAAAGCGTTTTATAGCATCTAAAATACCCAAAAAACTCAGTATGATATTTTTAGTCAAATGCAAAACACCAATAAAAATGACTTCAAGTGTGCTAAAACTGCAAAAAAATGGAGCTGCGAATTGGGCATTTTCAAAAATTCCCGCCCCCCTTCCGTGACGCCATACCAAGACGTCTTGCATTTCTTGTGAATCAAAACAATGGCTTCAGATTCGGAGAAGATGTTTTCTTGTTACACATCCAGTTATGAATATGATTCAAATGGTCCCGATGAGCAAAGCATACATGTTTGCAATTGATTAAAGTATTTGGGCCATTTTGAGGCAAACGGGCGGGGGGGGGGGGGGGGGGGGGGGATGTCTCACCCAAGAAGACGCAGAAAAATGGCGACCAGCTCCGGTGAGGAATGAATTAGCTCGTTTCCACAGGCTGATACTAGCTTTCCGTGGAGTTTGCTTCCCTCTGCTGGCGGCTTTTGGGTGTCAGACATGATTTAAAAAAACAGTACAGCAAAATACATTGACGTGACGGTGAGGAGGCGGTCCTTTTCTGACGTCACGTCAGGCATCGTCACCAACTCAAAAAGAAGACTTCCTGAATGTTCAGCGCGAGTCTTAAAAGGTAAAATCTAGCTATATGCGGTGGAATCTTTGTCAAATACGCTCAGTAGAAGTCATTTGAAGCCATTTTACAAATTATGGACACAACTTGTCCGGAGACGTCGGTTGTCCTTTAAGTCAGCGAATAGTCATTTTGATATTTTTTATGAATTCATCTGTGTTCATATGAACATGCTCGGCGTAAATGGGTTAATATACTCAGTGGGCCAAATGACACAATACTTGCCCCCTGGGCCTTATTTTGCCCACCTCTGCCTCGCCTCCACAATATTGACAATCGTAGTTATTGTCAACATTTTTGCCTTTTATTAACTTTCATATACATCCATATTTCTTTGTCTGTAATACAAAAACAATTGTCAAAATTCAGACTTTTTTTATTTTACAAACAGAACAGGAACCTTCAAATACACATTTTCATCATTGTCAAGTCAGTCGCTTTTGCAGAGCAAGGAAAGGAGCCTAACGAGCATTTACTCCGTAGACCAGACATTTGGTACTGGATCGTCTTCTCATGCCACCTCAGCCTCAACAATGGAAAGAGTACAAAAAGGATGTTGACACAAAATACGTATTTTGCTCAGTAAAACTCAGGCATTACTGTAGATTGAATTTCCTACTCCTCGTTGAACAAATTGACCTTTTGAATTTAACAAAAAGAAAATAAAAGAGCCAAACAAATGAGACCCCAAAATAAAGTACACGGAAACACGAGAGCTCCTTGAGAGTCTTTTCTCCGAGGTACAGTTTCTTGTGAAATGCCAACTCGTCCATGAGTTGCGCTTATGAAGACAGGTGCAAAAAAAGGTCCCTTGGAGCTGAAACGCTGAGCCCGCCCAACTCTGTGAAAGCAGCAGTGCTTGGTTCCTTCCGCACATAAACGAGCACATCCCCGACAGGACGTGTGTCACGGAGGGACAGCAGAGAAAAGCCAAACATCTTGGCAAGTGCATTTTGTTTGTCGGCGTTTCGCCGATGTGCCACGCACTCTAAGAGGTTGATGACTGTAGCTTGTTGTTATGAGACCTACAGCGTGGAGAGAGGGCGAAGTTGAGAGGTCTTCACACGTTCTCAGGTGTTAAAATGTGGACAAAGACCACACGCGCACACAGTGAATGCATTAAGGCCGCCTTGCAAGATGGTTCTACAGCCATGTTGAATGTTATGTATTGGGAATGTATTGATGACAATTATGCTGACAACATTATTTTTGCAAAGGATGCGGAAGAAACGCCGAATACCGATAGATATTACTCTCCGAAGCAATTGTTTCATCAAAAAAAAACAAAAAAAACCAAGATATTTTACAACCACTATACATGATAAAAAATATATATACATTAACCTTAAACACTGATCAAATCAGAGGCGCAGCCAAGTGATAGCACTCATAAATATCAGTTATAAAATATACAGTTTTGTATACTTTAACTCGACTCAGACCCAATCAAATTTAACCGAGATGTACAGTACATCGCAAATAAACACAAACTGCGCTCAAATGTATTTAAAATCCCCCCGCAAAGATGAAAACTACAGTGACCGCTTGTTGGTTAACACCAATAACAAAAAAGCAATTGTCATCATTGAACTGATGGAGTAAAGTCAACATGGCTGCCACTTTATGGTGACTACTGAACACTCTTGCCATGATTATTAGAGAGAGACAAGCATCCAGTCCAGACTCCAGCTAGACTGGCCCATTTAAGAATCTGACAATCTGCAAGACAGAAGAAAATGGGATGGCATAAATCAAAGGCATGCAGCAAAGGTGAACAAACCCAGACACGGCAGATGTTGTAAGCAAGCACACGGCGCATATCATGTTTTGACTTTCTTGTCAACCCAGTTAGTTAGTATGGGGCATCGCCTACGCTCAACTCATGCGAGGGTATCGTACAAACGCTGTATGAGGGCGGCGGTGGGGGAGGGTGACTGAAAACTGATGCAATACGGGAGAACATAGCACATAGTGAGACCAAGCTATTACAACATCCGGCGCATTGCGGAGCTCACCTGCCAGCTTTGAAACATTTGAGCTTCTGCACAAAGAAGCCTTCAAGCACCTCCGCACACTGAAAGAAGGGCGTGTCATTGGGGTTGTAGTAGCGGCAGTTGTCGAATATTTTGGTCACGTCGGCCACAAACTCGGTGACCTTGTGATAATGCCGCTTTTGTAAACGGCTTTCCATTGTGGAAAAGTCTGCAAGGGACAAAGATTGCGTCAGCGTCGCTGGAAATGGTTCTTCTTCTTCAAATTAGATGCCACACACGTGCACACACACGGTTACCCATTGGTTCCTTAATGACGCGGTAATAATCAGGTGCGTCATGCGGATCCACTGGTTCAAGGAAAGGCCACGCCATCTTGTGTGACTGTTACAACAGGAATATAACGCAAAGTTGATTTTAAAACTATCTAGTACATGCTCCAAAAGTACCGTCTTTTCCGCTGTGTAGTATAGGTTTGAAAAGACAACAATGAATGGTGTCTTTTCAAACTTTTTCCTTATATAAGGCGCGCCGGAGTATAAGGCACACCTTCAAAGAATAAAAAAAAAAATCCCAATATCTAAATACAGTAAAGTCTCGTTATATCGATATCGGATATATCGATAGTCACGGTTATATCGATACTATTTCTATGCACGCGCGGAGAAAATTACATGCAAACAGGGTCGGATATATCGATAGTCCCGGTTATATCGATATTTTTCGGACTCCCTTGAATATCGATATAACGAGACTTTACTGTACATTGATACCTTGGCTTATGAACTTAATCGGTTCCCAGAAAGTGTGTATAAGGCAAAAAGTGTGTATTCCAAACATTAATTTCCCAAAAGAAACAAATAAAATGAGAATCATCCGTTCCCAGGTCCCCATAAAACATAATTTTCAACAAAACAAGCCTGAAAACTACACACAATCTACCTTATTTTATGTATAATAAATCTGCTATGGTGCTGTAATTAAAGAAATAAACTGTACTGTATAATAGTTGTTTTATTTATCATTGTGATGGTCGTTGACGGCTTGATGGAATGGATAGCTATTTGCATAATGTGTCTCAAGGAGCTCTGGGTTGTACATCTTACAAGTTGTGATATTGCAACAGCAACAGATGCAGGCAGACACACTAGAAACTTCATTAATAGCTGGTTCGCTTGCTTGTATGTTCTCTTCAAATTGTACAGATGACTTGTGCGGGTTATTTGTGGAGCCTGATTGATGGGATATTTTAACCTCGCAGTCTACGCTCCGCCTTTGAACGATCAATAAAGTTGAAACGAGTCCACATTTCAGTTGTATTAAGTTCATCCTGTCTACTTGATATCTAATTTAAAACAGATTCTTTTCTCCCAGACAGTGTATTCACAATACTCACTGGACATCACAATCTCCCAGCAGACAAAGGCAGAACAACAGTGATCATGGACACGGAAAAACACGAAAAACAGATGCAGCAGTTATTACAGGACGACGCCTATGAAATATTAAAGAAAGACCCAACAGAAGAAAAACAAACTTAAAGCACTACTCAAACCCCTATTAAAGGAAAATAAAATAAACAAACAGTCATACAACCACCTGGTACCCACAGCATCATCATCATCCCCAAGCTTTACGGCACGCCAAAAATACACAAACCAGATACACTTCTCCGCCCCATAGTAGACAACATCGGATCAGTCACGTACAACCTATCAAAAGCACTATCAGATATAATAAAACCATTACTGGGACACACTGACCAACACCGCGAGAACTCAAAGCAGCTCGCTACAGAACTCGCCATCATAAAAATACAGAGAGACCAAATGTTCATATCACATGACATCATCTCACTTTTCACCAAAGCCACCATTCAGATAGTACAGGAGAGACTAAAAGCAGACAGGACACTCAAAAAACGCACAAATCTAACAGCACATGACATAACCCAGCTACCCCAGTTCACTGCCACATCCACATATTTCCAATTCAGGAACACCATATACAGACAAAAAGAAGGGTTCGCCATGGGGGACCCACTCTCTGCCATCTTGTGTGGCTTCTTCATGGAGGACCTGGAACAGAAAGCTCTTGCAACACCCCCGGAAACATACAAACTCACACTATGGAAACGATATGTGGACGACATTCTGGAAAAAATCAAAACAGGACATACGCAACAGCTTACGGATCACTCAACTCCATAGACACCACAGGCAGCATCAAGTTCACCCATGAAGAAGAAAACAAACCAATCCATCGCCTTCTTGGACTTGAACATACACCACACGGACAACGGAGACATCAAAATAAAAGTACACAGGAAACCCACACA
The DNA here is from genome assembly GCF_051943395.1 of Hippocampus bargibanti. NCBI lineage: Eukaryota > Metazoa > Chordata > Actinopteri > Syngnathiformes > Syngnathidae > Hippocampus > Hippocampus bargibanti. The sequence goes on from NC_142750.1 coordinate 14,542,390, forward strand.
TACCGACCAATATCTCCTTTGGACATCTGAACACTCCACTATTCATAAGTTGTCAGTCGTCAGGACATGACATGAACGCACCACAATGATTACGGACCCGCAGGACGGAACACGGGAGGAAAAACATATACAACACGCACTAAAGAAATGCCAATATCCGCAGTGGGCAATAACTAAAGGTTAAAAACAACACAGGACAGGGGAGAAAGAAAAAGCAAACAAACAAGAGCACAGAGGAACGGTAACATTGCCATACATAAGAGGGATCACAGAAGGCATACAAAGAACACAGAGGAAACACAACATAAACACACCGGTCAAACCGCACACAACTCTCCGACAGATCTTGGTACACCCAAAGGACAAAATACACCCGGAAAATAAATGCAACTCAACATATGAAATCCCATGCAAGTCATGCAATAAATCGTATTCGTATTATTATCGGGGAGACAGGAAGAAGTTTTAATACAAGAAAAAAAGAGCACAAGAAGGAGTGCGAGAAAGAGACAGCAAATATACAAACAAGAGCAATAAAAGAACAAGCACAACTGGAACACCATAAATCAGCCATCATGGACCACTGCAAAAGAGAAAATCACATCATGGACTGGGAGAAGGCCAGAGTCATCCGCACCGAAGAAAACAAACATCGGCGCTGGATCAGCGAGGCCATTGAAATCCGCAAGCGAGGACCAAGGACCATCAACAGGGATGAGGGAGCCTATGTGCTCTCGACCACCTGGAGCAGTATCTTGGAGGGACCAGCGGACAGCAGGGGGCGTGACTTGCCTGTCAGATCTGACAGGTAGGTCACGCCCTCATAGCAACACCAATTGAAAAAAAGGCGCGTCACAACAACATCCGTGACACTGACGAAGACGGAAGTAGACGCCCAAACATGTCAGCTATTTGAACACCTACAATACACTGTCTGGAAGAAAAGAATCTGTTTTAAATTAGAGTCCACATTTCACTGTGTTTTCTATCCATTTTCTCACCATTTCACTTTTGTTGTTTTTTTTTTCCCACTCGTTTTTTTGTTTCAAGCTCTGTCGTCTCCCTTTCGCGAGGGTGTGTGTGTGTGTTTTCACTGTTTTTTCTATCCATGTTCTCACCTTTTCACTTTTGTTTTTGTTTCAAGCTATGTCGTCTGCCTTTCCTGTTCATGTGCAGCTCTGCGTTTCTGTCACCCCTCCCCTCGCTCACTGCTGCTTGTGTCATGCTGCATGTGTCCCCTCCCTCCTCTACCACAAATCTTGACCAATCACGTGCGGCTTTAACCGAAGACTGGGGGGCGGGGGGATAGAGGGGAAAAAAGTTGGCTGTCATTTCCAGCTCCTCATTCACTTCAGAGATCCAGCTGCAAGAACCGTCTCGTTAGCGAACGACACATCACTCATCGTGGCGCTCCGTGTGTTTCCCAAAAAATAGTTTGTATGCCAAGATGATATTCTCGCGAATTTAACGTTCGTAAGGCGAAGTTTGTTAGCTAAAGCGTTCGTAAGCCGAGGTATTACTGTATGTGGAGCGGATTAAACATTCTTTTGGCTTCCCCAAATTCGTAACGGTCCCCGAGAAGAAAGCGTAACCACAATGCCCCGGCAATAAATTAGTTTGACACTCTTGAAGCAAGCAAATCAAGTCCAGAGTAGTCTGCATACCTGTAAAGAGCGTAAAATTCGTTTCAAGCCCTCATAGTCTTTGTCGGTAAGTGGCGTGAGGACAGTCATGGCATCTTCTGTCGACTGACACTGTGGGCAAACGTACACGTCGATGTGATTGGCTTCGCTTTGTAGGATGCCCACGCAGCGCCCGTGGTACCAGTTCTGGCAGCGGTCACAGCCAATGTAAAACCTGAAAGGACAAAATTTGGGGGAAAAAAATGAATAATGACTGGTTCAATCAATCAATGACTTGTTCATTGATAGTCCACGGGGACGATGCTCAAGAGGCCGTACTGCGATTCATCGTATGGCGTCCGACAGATGCAGTAGAGTTCCTCCTTGCTTCCGCCTTCGTGGCCCCGTTTGCAATCGTGACACACAAAGTCCTCTAACTTTTTGGCTTCCTTCTCAGTGATGCCCACGCATGCGCCGTGGAACCAGTTGGAGCACAAGTCACACCCGATGTAAAACCTGAGAGTAAAGACAAAACGTGCCAACGTTGCAATGACTGGAATGAAATGGAGAGAGGCGCTCATGCTCACGCGTACTTACTTGGACTCGTCGTAGGGCGTTTTACAGATACAGTACAATTTATTGTCCTTCTTGTGATCCTTCGAGGTAGAGGAGAGCTTCTTCTTCTTTTTGTGTTTTAACAAAAAGAGATCTCTCTCCTTGTCTCTGTCCCTTTCTTTGGGCTTCTCCCTGTCGTGAGGTCGATGGCGCTCGTGTGCTCTTATCCTGTCCTTTTCTCGATCACGCTCTCGGTCTTTTTCTCTGTCTTTGTACCGATCTCGGTCTTTGTCGCGCTCTCGCTCCCGTTTCTTGTCATGATGCCGTTCCTTATCCTTGTTGCGGTCTTTGTCGCGCTCCTCTTCACGCTTGCGTTTATGCGATGAGGAGGAAAGGGGTCCGGCGATGCGGTTCCTGTGAGAGGAATGTGTCGAGTGAGAGGGCTGAGAAGAATGTGAGCAGTGGGAGGATTGAGAAGATGATTTGAGCGCCGCCGCAGCCTGGGTGACGGCAGCTCGGGCTTTCTCCTTTTCTTTCTGGAGCCTGGCGATGTCTCGCCGCAGCTCCTCCTGAGGGCAACGAGGAGAAAAAAATAAAACACGTCAAACAACTTAGTTTGTAGCAGACGTGCACATTCCACCGTGACATCTCTGATCCACTGGTGAAAAGGAGGCTTTCTCCTCTTTCATCTAGAACTGCTTCATGAAACAAAGTGTTTGTCATAGAGTACATGGGGAAAGATTGCACAACTGTCCATGTTTTTATGTTCCTGTTGTGTTTATTATTTTGCTTTGTGTTGCCTATTATTATGATCTGATCCATCTATTGGCAATTCCCATCGGAGTGTTTATACATTCAATCCATCAAGCGTGCTTTGGATCAAGTTGAATGTTTGCAAACCTGCACTTGCAACTGAAGGTCTTTGTCCAGCAGAGCTCTCTTTTTGAGAATCTCGGCCTTCAAGTGTTCTTTGTGCTTGTACAACAACGCCGTCAACTTGGTGGCGTTCTGCTTGGAGCGTTTCTGCTCAACCACCTCGTCCTTCTTTCTCTTCTTAGCTGCTTGCTTCTCGTCCTTCTCAATCTTATCGAGAATATATTTCATCACCTGGTTGCACACGATCATTCTGGAGAAAGCAGAAGCAAATTGTTTTGGTACGCTTGGAGTGGAGTGGATTTCTTGCGGCCGGACAATAAAAGTCACACAGTCCCAAACCTCTGGTTTTCCTCCCGCTCAGCAGCCGCTTGGCTTTTCCTCTGTTTGAGCTGCTCCGCTGAAACGCTCTGCTTCGCTCCCACCTGGCAGTAACCAAAAGCATGATTTCAGCGATGAAATGTGCGGCGACAGACCGGTTGTTGTTTGCTCGTCCCACCTGTTTATGAACACCATCTCCCAGGCTGACGGGATCCTTATGCTCCCTTTTATTCTCTTGGTGTTTCTTCTTCTTTGGTGGTGGATGTTGATATTGCTGCGAGTGTGGCTGTTGCTGCTGCTGCTGTTGTTGTTGATGTTGCTGCTGGGGCTGTTGCTGCTGGTCTCTGGGTTGCTGCATTCTCTGAAGTTGGTCCTGCAGGTTTGTTGGCGCCTGTATCGTCACCACGTTCTGGATTGGGTGACTCTGCTGGATCTGGATCGGCAGTTGCAGTTTGATCTGCTGGGGAACCGCGCCACCTTGCTGCTGCGCCTGCGCTTGGATCTGAGCCTGGATCTGTGCCGCAACGTGAGGCGGAAGAGCCGACAACAGTTGGACTGGCTGTTGAAGCCCCGGAACAGTGATGAGCTGATGTCGGATTGAAGGCTGGACATGAAGTTGAGGCTGAGCTTGAATGTGGGTTTGATTCGGGGTTTGAAACTGGACTTGAACCTGCGCTTGCACTTGAGGTTGAGTCTGTACTGGAACCTGGGTGGGGGACTGCGCTTTGAATTGAGTTTGGGTTGCAATTTGACTTTTAATGGGTGAGAGACTTTGAACTTGAGGTTGCTGTGAAGCATGAGGGAGAGGGTGAATCTGGTTCTGTTGCTGGAAATGCACCTGAACCTGCGGATGCAACTGAGCTTGTACCTGTGGTTGGAGTGGCGCCTGAGGCTGCTGCGACGTCTGCGGTTGGGTGTGCAGTTGCGTTTGGAGCGCACCCGGTGCCTGTGACTGGTACTGAGGTTGGACTCTTTGTTGGTGTTGAACTTGAATCTGGGACAAGGGTGGCTTTGGAGATTGAAACTGCACCTGGGGTTGAATTTGAGGAAGGCGTGTCGCTTGGAGTTGGGACGACGGCTGAGTTTGGGGTTGAAACTGAACTCGGATTTGAGGGTGGATTTGCGCCTGCGTCTGGAGGCGAGGCGGTGACTGGATGTGCTGTATATTTTGGACTTGGCCACATGGCTGAACCTGAATTTGTGCGCAGATTTGGTTTTGGGGGCAGGACTGCAGTGGACTGAATGTGTGGGGCTGTCTAACTGTTGTCACTACAGACGACACAGGTAAGGCCTTCATTTGAAGCTGCACAGCAGAGAGGGGAATTTGAGACACCTGCTGAACAGACACCACGGCGGGGTGCTGGACTTGCGTTTGCAAGGAGAGAGACGTTTGAGGCAGCGAGCAAATGGGTATGGAACGTGGCGCCAGGGTACAGGCAGGAACTGCTGTGAGAGCAGGGGGACTGGGAATGCTTGCCTGTTGAACAGAATGGACTGGAAGCTGGCCTTCACATGAAGCTGGTTTCCATGTCTGGGGCTGAGCAGTCCTCTGCTCTATTAGCGCTACAATGGTACAGGAAAAGAGAAGAACAAAATTAACGCCGAAAATATTCAAAAGTCACTTCATGCTGATTGATCCCGGCTTATTACCTGGCACCGAGGGCGTCGTACACGTGGCGGTGACTGGCGTGACCACAGCATGTCCCGTAGCAGCGGGAAGAGGGCGAGTCGCTAGAGTCTGAATTTGGGCTATTGCTTTGGCAGAGGACGGGGTGCCAATTTCATTTGATACCACAGCAATGACTGGACCAGAGGCGGCGGGGAGGGCACAGGTTGGAACTTGGGGTTGGACGGGTGAGGGGAGGGATGCAGAAATGCATTGCATTTGAGTTGAGTTAGCATACTGAACAGCAGAATTGCCCGTGAGAGGGACAAAAGCTGGGGCGGGGACAGTTACGTGCATCTGGACTGGAGCTGAGGAAGCGGTCAATGTTTGCGCTGAGACCCGAGATTGTGGGGGGGCTTGTCCTGCCACAGCCACAGTCATGACTGTTCGATTCTGGTCTAATAGTTGGGTTGGAATCATCGTTTGGCCTGCATTGAGTTGGGGGGCGGGCTCAGATTTAGCCACTTCTGGTGGTACTAGAGAAGAGAGCGCTAAGGAGGATGAAACCAGTGTTTGTGACAACGGTTGGCCTGCAATGGGGGCTAATTGGGGTGATGGTGCTGAAATGTGTGTTTCTACAGGAACCTGCGGAGTAACGTGAACCGTTGTTGGAATTGAGGCTGTCACTTCGGGGTGGATAGGGATCGCGGCTGGGGTAGAACCCAACTCTGATTTGGGTTGCAAAGAAAGAGGCGAAATGGGTTGCGTTGGAGCAGGAATAGGGGCAGCCATTTGGGCCTGGGCCAAAGCTGAAGGAGTGGTTTGGACGTTGGAACAAGGTAGAGCAGGAGTTGAGATTTGGGCTGGCGGACTCGGTAATGCAGCGGGCTTTGCGGGAAGAGCCGCGGTGAGCGTTGACGTTGGAACCGATGAAGACACCGGGATGGGAGTGAAGAGGAAGCGGTGGACTTGGCCATTGGGCATAGCCGCTTGCATCAGCTGCTGACCAGGGGAAGGGATGACGGTGACACCCTGCGGGACAATTTGCAGCTGGCCCTCTGTCTGGCCTTGACCCTGGATCACCACGGTCAGACCAGGATTCCCTGCCTGAAGCGGTGAAATGAATTTCAATTGAGCAAACAAGTAAAAAGTTAAATGTCACACGCGTCAACTCCTTCGGCATGCGGGCTTTGCGATCTTGCGAACAAAGGTACCACTGTAGGACTTGCAGAGTTTTAAACGGATCCCTCACCTGAGCACTCTGTGTTAACTGCATGAGCTGTGCCATAGTGAGTTTGACTTGACCCTGCTGTGGTCGACCGGGTTGGGTGGGGGCCACGGGAGCCTGCCCAGGCACTGTGCCGTTACCTGGCGCAGGACATGCAGCTCTCTGTCCTTCAATTGTCTGCGCAGGAGTAGAACCAGATACGGTTGCAGATGCAACATGGACTTTGCCCATCTGGACCTGTTGGGAATGGCCTAGACAAACAGAAATAAAAACACATTTTATTTTTGCGGAATTAGCCTCGGTGGAAAAGTATCGTTAAAACTGTAAATAAAGAATACCTTGTGAAGCCAATTTAGGACTTGCTCCAGGTTGCGTTTGGTTCCCTGCTCTTATCATCTAATGAAAAAAATAAGATTAACTGTTGACCACACTACTCGCTTGAGGGAAGCTTGAATAAGCTTCTCGTTGGAGAGACACAATACCTGTTGCAACGATGAAGCCGAGTTGCTCGCTCTGAGATTGAGATTGCCTGTTGTCGGGTGGAGTGTACTGTACGTCCTCAGGTTTGCAGGAGGGCCAGACGGGAATATGCTGCTGCTTTTCGAAGGGTCTGTCGTGAGAAATAATGACATAAATATCCCGATCCGCTTATCCTCAACGATGGTTGTGGGAGGAGCTGGAGAGTTTCCCAGCTGTCTTTGGGCAGTAGGCGGGGGACACCCTGAACCGCTTGCCAGCCAATCGTAGGTCAACACAGAGACGAACGACCATTGACGGTCACGCTCACACCGAAGGCCAATTTTTGGATGTTCAATCATCCTGCCGTGCATGTTTTTGGAATGTGGGAGGAAACCGGAGAGCCGGAGAAAATCCATGTGGGCCGGGGGGAATGAAAACTCCACACCGGGAGGTCGGAGCTGGAATTGGTCTGATCCAGAATGCAAATACGTTATGTCTAATTTTACACTTCAACGAAGAACTAACATCGTTTAGCTACATTTTACTTTAGGAGGTATTGTTCGCATCCAAACGCTTACCCGTATTACTACCGGGCTGACCTTGCTTGACCCAAGTGGCAAAAGACTGGTGGAAGTTCTTGTCTTGCTGCAAGGGGACCGGTGAGCCCAATTTGGAGGCCAAGACCATCTTGGTGCCTGATGTGATTTGGCTTGTACTCTGGCCCGACGACACGGTAGTACTAACAGAATTTGAAGTGCTGGATGATGAGGTTGTCGTGGTGGTGCTGGTTGTGGCTGCAGGATGCATGGATGTGGATTGTTGCTCAAAGCGTTTCTGAAAGGAAACATGAAGTGAATCTTTTATTTTTTATTTGACGACCAACGTGATTGAGATCTTCAGACATCTTTGAAAGGATGACGGCTCCAGACTTGTAGCATCTGTCTTCATACCTGCTGGGCAGCCATTCTGGTCTGCTTAAGCTGATTCTCCAAATGCATCTTGACATCCTCGGCATTCTTCAGGGTACCGACTGTTTTAGGGGAATTGATTCCTTGGAGTTTCTCCTTCTCCATTCTGTTATCATAAGTAAAAGGGTCATGGGGATATATTTATAAAATGCTTTTCCATGAAGGTACGGTCCTGCTTCATTCAAACAACAGCAGTGGAAAAAAATACAGTAAAGTCTCGTTATATCGATATCGGATATATCGATAGTCCCGGTTATATCGATACTATTTCTATGCACGCACGGAGAAAATTACATGCAAACAGGGTCGGATATATCGATAGTCCCGGTTATATCGATATTTTTCGGACTTCCTTGGATATCGATATAACGAGACTTTACTGTAGTTTCAAAAACATTCGCTTCTTTAACCGTTTTAGGTTGCCCTCACTTTTCTGCAAAGGCTTTGATCTCCCACAGCTCCAGATCTTCTTCTGGAATCCACGTCTCCACAGCAATAGGTCCAGTTGGCGTGGTTGACTCCTGCTTCTTGGGTCTCAAGGCACTGGATCGTAGGCCTTTCCTTTGCGGAGTCGGAGTTTCTGTTGATACAAAATGGGAAATAGCTCGCTTTGTGGGTTGCTCAAAATGTATCATTTAGCCGTTTCCTAATTATTGAAATCATCACATAACTGTATCATTAATTATTCATTAGAAAACATTAAAAGTAATTGTAATTTTAAAAAATGTATTACGAGAATATCGATATAACGAGACTTTATGTATTTCAGAAGTACCTATTTTGGTGACACTTGGTATATATACCAATTGAATTGATGCAAATTGGCAGTAACTAGCCGGCTAGATCTTGCTTTGTGTTCTGAAATATAAATTCATATTTTGGGTTCTGGTAGTCTATCACCCAGGAAAACAGGTGGCAGAAGCCCACACATGGCGCCACGGTTCAGTCACGTTTCGCTCCGTCACTTGGCTGCCTTGGACTGTCGAACCTACGACGGCATTTAAATGTTACCTTTTGGAGTGTCTCTGTTTCCAAGTGGACAGATAATCTTCCTGATGCAATATTCTGAGTAGATGCCATAAGGCCCCACGTCTCTGCGTTTTATGATCTCTGTTGTGGTGATATCGGTGTCGGTAGTTTCTGGGGATGGTGAGAAGCATAAAACATAGGACACGTTACGTCTGTGTAAGCTCTCAGTCGTACAGGAGTGGTCCATCGATGAGAAGGTTTCTTCAGCCGTCAGCTGTACAAAAGTACTTTTGTACAGCTGACGGCTGAAGAAACCTTCTCATCGATAGGACACGTTAGCACAGAAGCAGCCGTTCGGACCACTACAACACTGTGTAGCATATGCTAACGCGTGGAGGCCTTCTCAGCGGCACAAAAAGGCGGAAATCAATACAGATGACGATCAACGGTTGGTTTCCCACCTTTGCGTGTTAAGCCAACAGCAACAGAGGGCTTGACAGCCATGTCATCCCATCTTAGGCACGCCCAGAGCAACCGGAGCATCAGGCTGACTCCTGCCAGTGATCTCATCGTCTGAAGGCGGTACCTAGTCGGGGAACACAAAGGACAATCTGCATATTTGGACGATTGTAAAAATACACTTCTATATATAGCCAAGCGCAGTGATATCAAGATCGCGCAAAGAGGAAGAAAAAGACGCCAACCTCCACGTGATTCCAAATGTTGGCCGAGGAGACGGATAGGGCCAGATATCCAGCGCCGGCTTGGCATTGTAGTTGAAGATGGGAACCTCTTTGAAGCCCCCCCTCCTCGCCAGCCTCTTCAGGTCATCATTGGGCAGGACAAAAATGCTCTTTTTGCTGCTTTTGGTGACAAATTTGCGATAGGACGGCAGGGCCGTGCCTGACCGCGCCTTTTTACATTTGGTGAACTTGAGAAGACTGACTCTGTCACTGGTGGTGTAGTCTTTGCATATCGTATTGGCGCTGCTTGCTGTTGAAACGAGGGTAGTCGCCTTTGGACAAGTAACCTCTGGACCGGCAGGCTTGGAATTTGGAATGACGGCAGACACTGTCTTAAGGGCGGAGGTCGGAAGGGAAGAGACAGGGTTATTTGGCGCACAGGTTTGCGTGTTTTGAGAGTCTGGGACATTTTTCGCGGGTGTCTTTATATCTTCTCTACTACTACCACCGTTGTCGCTACTATGAAGGCAAGAGGCAGAAACTGCCTCGTCGGAAACCTGAGGCGCATCCTTGTTATCACTTGCCACCTTTTGAGGCTCCGCTGCATCGGCCAGGTGATTTTCTAATTTGAGGATCTTTGGGGGAGGCGAATGACCATCATAGGAGGCAACATTTTGGGAGAGGCTTCCATTCATGAGCGGCTTGACGGGTTCTTCGTTCCCACTGTGGGCTTGATTGCTGGGGTTTGAGTTAATGTTTGAATTTGAAGAAACAGCTGGCCCACTTTCTCCATTCAACTGCTCCGCGTTAGTCTTGTTTTGGTCAGCCTCTACAAGCTCCCCATCCGGCCGCCTACCGCCTTGCTCCATTTCCTCGTAGCTACGTTTCTTTGTGTTCTCTTCAACCTCTTGTTTTGGAGGGTTCTCCTGGCTGTCTATTGCTTCGGATTCAAAATTGTTTTCACCGTTGAGCCAGGTGCTTCCCGTGGATCCTCCGTTCACTTTGTTGTACGCCGCAGCGCTTGCACCATTCCCGTGCACAGGAACCACTTCTGCCTGCGGGCTGCGACTGTCCAATTTGATGTCAGAGTTGACTTTGAGCTCATTGTCTTCCTGATCGAAGTTGAGCTGCTTTATGACACCGTCTTTTATCATCTTGTCGCCTTTCTTTTCTTCAACTTTAACACCTGGAGCCACATCGGGCCGCTGTTTAGATTCCGTTTTGATCACGGAATCAGATCGCGCGGAAGCCATTTTGGACAGCAAGGCTGCCTGCCTGAACCGCTCCAGTCTCTGCTTCTCCTCCAAAGTGAACTGTTTGACACGCCGCTCCAAGAGTCCATCCAATTTGGAAGGCTTTACCTTCTGCTTATAAGCTGTTCGCAAATGAAATCCTTCGCTGACATTGACAACGTCATAGAAAGTCTTCGGTGCGGGGGTCTTGTCCTTTGGTGGGTCGTCTTTCTGGATTGGCTCCATTTTTACGGACTGCTCGGTAGGCAAGGAAGGGTCTTTGTTTTCAACATTTTCTAGAATAAACAGAAATGTCATAATACGATTTACAAATGGAACGGTGGATCGTGTCAAGATCCAAGGCAAAAAAGAAATACGTTAAATACATTAAACGTTTGTGTTTGAAATTGCCTCAATTACCTCCGTCTTCATTTAATGGTGCTGTACTCAAACTGGGTTCAACCTCCATTTTGTTGTCTTCAACCTTTTCTCGCTCCTCCTCTTTGGGCTTCGCTTCTTCTTTTGCCGCCTGTTCCTGTTCGGACGACTCGCTCGGAGCTGACGCACTCGTGGAAAACTTTGCCTCTGCCGTACTTTGACTCGTTCGCATTTCATTGTCTGCCTTTTTCTGTTTGTTGACGCAGGCATCATTTTCCGGCCTCACTACAGCTGCTGGGAAGACAGAATGAGAGATGTAATTTTAGGGGCTGACATATTTTTGGGCCTCATCACCTCATCTTTATTCCTTACCTTTCAGTTCTTTTCGGTAGTTTGCATTTGTGTTTCCTGGTAATTTAGGAATAAAACGTGGTACGCGAGTCTTACTGACCCAGTTCCAGCCACCATATCCCGTCACTCTATACTCTTCACCCTTCTGCTTCCACACCTAGTCAGAACGCCATCGTGAAATACTCAAATGAAGCATGCGTGCAACGGTATGTAATTGTGGTACTCCTGTTTATTTTACCTGGTGTTTGATGTTTACGCTGTACTTCACCCACGTGGCCTGTTGCAGAGATTCCTCATCCTCCAGCTTTTTCTCCCGCTTTTTAACCCTCTCTTTCTCTTCACGCTCCGTGGAGGTCATGCGGTGCAGCCTGAGACAGGAGAACTTGCTGTTCAAGATTTCATCAAGTCGAAATTACAGATTTTGCGGTACGATTTGACTGTGACACAGTGTGGTGATACACATATACACACACGTCACCTTGTGTGTCCGAGGGAATCTTTCCAAACAGGCAGCATGACAACCGGCTTGATGGCGCACTCCAGGATGGCCAAAGCTAGAGCAAATTCCCTTGCCTTGCTGCACATTTGCACTGCCTTGTTCCAGTTAGTTCTAGAAAAAAAGAGTAACACAGCAGATTTTTTGGGTGGCCCCAAAAAATAAATAAATGGATGGTTTGGATGGATATATAGTAACATAAATAAACTTAAATAAACAAATGGATAAATAAATAAACAAATACATATACTTAAAGGACAACCGACACCTCCCGGACAAGCTGTGTCCATAATTTGTAAAATCACTTCAAATGACTTCTACGGAGCGTATTTTACAAAGAATCCACTGCATATAGCTGTATTTTATGTTTTAAGACTCACGCTGAATATTCAGGAAGTCTTGTTTTCGAGTTGATGACAATTTCTGACGTGACGTCACGTCTGGAACGCCCCTGACCGACAAAGCGACACATAATGCATTTTGGGTACTTTGTTTAGTCTGAAAACTTCGTGTTGATGGCGAAATTAGAAGGAAAAAACATAAATAACGCGATGGTGAATGGTTGTGTTGCACCAAGACTACCACAGTGAGACCTTGGCTTATGAACTTAATTGTTAAACTTAATTGTTAATTGTTAAAGTGTGTAAGGCGAAAAGTGTGTATCCCAAATTTTTTTCCCCATAGGAAATAATTAAAATGAGAATAATCCGTTCCCATCCCGTCTCCATAAAATATAATTTTCAACTAAATAAGCCTTAAAACTACACACAAGATACCTTATTCTATGTATAATAAATGTGTTATTGTATTGTAATGAAGGAAATACACTGCACTGTATAATAAAGTCACTTTATTTACATTTGTGATGGTCGTTGATGGCTCTTAATTGACACCTGTTGCTTTCTGACTTGGAAGGTCTTACGAAACTGAGGCATCACATGATCATTCATCATGTTGATGATTCTCATAGCCTTTTCTGGATGGAACTGTTCAATAAAAGCCTGCACATCATTCCACTGAGCAAATCAAATCCTGTATGTTGAGGACCTCATTATGGTCAGCAACAAGCTCCTCGATGCCATCTGCATCCACTTTGCGTCCCATGTTCTGTCCAATGGAAACATTGTCGTCCAAAACAACAGAGTCATGAGGATCAAATCCTTCAAAGTCCCTCTCAAGGATGCATGCGGGCCACAAATTCTTCCATGCTGCTTTCAAGGATCGAAGGGCAACATCATGCCAAGCCTTTTCTATCAGCTGAACACAATGATACACATTGAAATGGATTTAGCATATCCGCTAAGCGGCTAAATCAGACAAACGCACACCTCGTTCGTGTTTCTCAATGATCCCCTCCTTCTCCTCGACTGTAATGTTCCTTTGTGTCTTCTTAGGCTAAACACGAGCCTGTGGTGTCTTTTTCCATCCCAAAAAAAGCAAAAAAAGTATCTGTAAAAAAAACTTCTTGGAGGCGATCGACGTGTGTCTCTCTTTCTCTCTCTCTCTCTCTCTCTCTGTCTCTCACTCTCTCTCTCGCTCTGGATCGACGTGTGCATTCAGAGAAGGGGCTGTGGAAAGGCAGGCCGGCTGGGGCGCTTTTCGCTCATGTGCTTTGGTGTTCTTCCGCGGAAGATTACTCCGCCAGCCGTGGTGGGGGGGTGTATCGTGAAAAGTAGTGCGTAATCCAAGGTTTAATTTTCATAAATTTAACGTTCGTAAACCAAATAGTTTGGAAGGCAAGGCGTTCGTAAACCGAGGCCCCACTGTATTTGATACTAGTACACACAAATTCCCAGCAGACAAATCAGCCCATCTCCAACGGAGCTTGGTCGCCATCTTGTGCATTTTCTGGGCGCTACATTTGAGTCCAGACGCCTCAAAATGAGATGGAAGGACTTCTTTAATCGATTGTAAACATTTATGCTTTCCTCTTCAGAACTATTTCAATCATATTCATAACTGGATGAGTAACAAGAAAGCATGTTCTCCGAATCTGAAGCCATTGTTTTGATTCTTGAGCAAGGCGTCCTGGCGTGACGTCACAAACAAGGGGCGGGATCTTCTGAAACTGAAACTTTCTGAGGTCATTTTGAAGTAGTTTTGGGACACTTTAAGTCATTTTTATTGGTGTTTTGCATTTGACTAAAAATATCAGCCTGCGTGTTTTGGGTATTTTAGATGCTATAAAACGTTTTTCTGATGTCAGTTGGGAAACAAAAAAATGGTGTGGGTTGTCCTTTAAATAAATAAACAAATGCACAAATAAACGAAGTAATTAATTAGTTGATAATGTATTAACTAGTTAATTAATTGGTAATGATTTAGCTACTTTATTATTTAATTGAAGGCGGGGGCAGATCTTAAATACTGAACTTATTGTTATAACCTGCAGATTTGATTTTAAAAGTTACATCAAAAAAATACAATGAACTCCTACACTGCCAGACGTGCAAAAATGTGTCCATATAGGGGTCTGCAGTAATATGAGGTGCAAATTCTGCCCCCTCATGGGAGGGAAAAACATTGCCAGAGGTCTGACCAGCACTTTATGGCCACCCCAAACCCCACAAGAAAAATCAAAACCTCAACAAATTCGGGAATGGCGCTCAATGGCATATTTTCAATTCTAAAATAAATTTGGGAATGGCAGTGAAGGAGTAAATCAAATCCTGATGGAGATAAGCCATAATTCGTCGGTGCATTTCTGGGGGGGGAAGATGTTACTGCTTATAGTTCAAAGTAAATGGTCGTCAGTAAAAATAAATAAATAAATAAATCATAATAAAAAAAAAAGATGACCAAGTTAACGTACAAAGAGAATCTCATAACCCTCGGCAAAATTCTAACCTGTGCGATGCCCAGTTTGGGTGCATAAATGGTGGTGGGATGTTGCTCTCCAGCTGGATGATGTTGAAGCGCAGTGTGGTGACGGTCAGGCTCCGAGATCCGTAGATGGAGCCGTTCCATTTGAACTCGGATGCAGTCGTCAAGCTGAACTTGTGGGAGAGGTGCCGCCTTTTGTCGTGGTCTTCCCGGTGCTGATGCTTGTTGAGCGCCAGGACGTTGGTGCTGTACTGGTTATGGTACACTCTGTATTTACCTTCCTGACCCAGTTTGAACAAGTTGTTCAGGTTCAACGCCAAGTCACTTTTGGAAAAGTTAGAATGTGAAGTCTCAACTCCCGTGGATGACTGAAAGACAGGGGAGAAGCTTTTGTTAGCTAAATGGCAGCATTGGCAGAAATATCTGATGTTTGTCTCAATCGAAGGAAAAAAGACCACCATTCTAACTTTTGGAGTGGGAATTTTCACACTCACTTCTTTGATTTTTCTTGAAATTTGGTTTGAAGATTCCAGCTCTGATCCAGTTGCTCTTTTACGCCTCAGATTTTCAAGACACTCTTCTGTCGATCACAGGGCACATGACATTATTTTCAGTGTAATGACAAAACCATCTTTTACTTATTGAAAATTAATTTTCTGCAATGGCATATATAAAAATAAACGTGTTTTGACAAAAGTACCTATCCCGTCATGACTGGTGGAAGATGACCGAGAGGACCTTTCAAACAGGTCTGGCTCTTCCGGTTTACCAGGGCTTCTGCTGGGGCTTCTGCTTTCTGAGACCTGGCCATCAGCTTCAGGCTGCTCGTCAAGGATTTGCGCTTGCATGGATTCGCCGCTCCGCTTAGGTTCATCTTATAAAATAAAGGACAAGTGTGCAAACCGTGGTTTGAGTCAAGCAGGACTGGCATTGGTACCCGTACAACGGAAGAACTTCACCTAAAAGGTAGCACCCACACATTTGACGACAGTGAGGTTAAAATCTTAGCAAAATAAAATAGATGGTTTGAAAGGGGAGTAAAAGAAGCTATTTTCATAAAACAGCAAAACAGTTCACTAAATCGCCATGGTGGGGTGAGGTTTAATTTGGATCGTTGTACAACAGACTTCTTAGACCACATAGGCTTAGTTATGCTGATGAGGTGATACTAGAGCAAATGGGGAAATCAGGCCAGTCGTAGACCCCATAATCAGGCAGGACAATAGAAGTAATCAGTCAGGACAATGGAAGTAATCAGTATAGCCTCAGGGAATAGTCCTCTTCTCCCCCCAACCTGAGAGCAGGGACCTATCATAGCAGAGTCTGGCAACGGCACGTCTGGACAGTAGGGAGTAGGGCTATATATATATATATATATATATATATATATATATATATATATATATATATATATATATATATATATACTCAGTAAAGTCTCGTTATATCGATATCGGTTATATCGATAGTACCGCTTATTACGATACTATTTTCATTTCCCTTGCACATTTCTAGTCTTTTTATGTATAATTAGTACCGTTTAGTACGATACCCGGTCATTACGATAATCCGGTTATTACGGTGCTCCTTTTCATCCCCCGCCGGCTATTTTTGTTGTTTATATCGATATATCCGTCGCGCCATTGGTCAACTTGGTCACGTGTCTTGTTACGTGAGCCGCCATCGGTCGCGCCATTGGTCGACTTGGTCACATGAGCCGCCATCGGTCGCGCTATTGGTCGACTTGGCCGCGTGACTTTGTCACGTGACACGCCATCGGTCGCGCCACTGGTCAACTTGGTCACGTGTCTTGGTTACGTGTCACGCCATCAGTCGCGCCATTGGTCGACTTGGTCAGGTGACTTGGTTACGTGCCCAGCACCCGTGTAGCAGAGCCATTTTCATTTTCAGACGCTAGCTCGTGTGTAGCAGACGAGATTGAAGTGTTTGTGTTAAAAGGTAAAAATGGGAAGCAGAAGAAGATTGATGACTTTTTTAAATTGTATACATAATACAGTAAGATGTAAGTGTTGCAGTTTCCCTGTTGTGTTATGTACATGCCCACTGTACTGTATATGAATGCAATCGTTTTTTGCAACAATGTTTCTTGTTTTGTCTGCTGAAGCGCGATGATTTTGAAAATTATTAACATTCCATACTGTGTATTAAAGGACAGCCGATGTCACTTTTTATTCAAATGCAAATAAAAATGACTTCACGCCAAGACGTCTTGCATTGCTTGTGAATCCAAACAATGGCTTCAGATTCGGATAATATGCTTTCTTGTTACACATCCAGTTATGAATATGTTTCAAATACACTGTAGTTCTGAAGATTAAAGCATACATGTTTACAATCATTAAAGAATTATATGTGCCATTTTGAGGCAACATTGGGGGAACATCTCCCAAAAAAAAGGGAGCTAATGGCCAGCTCCGTTTCTTATATGGCGCTTGGCTGCCCTCTTTTGGCGGCTTTTGTTTAATGCAGTTCGGCGCAGGATCGGATATATCGATAGTCCCGGTTATATCGATATTTTTTCGGACTCCCTTGAATATCGATATAACGAGACTTTACTGTATATATATATATATATATATATATATATATATATATATATATATATATATATATATATATATGAACCAGTTGCTGATGGATGGGACTCATCCAGGATGGCTAACCGAAGGGCGAACAATCCTGATCATGAAGGATTCCTCAAAGTGTGCAGTTCCTTCCAACTATCGGCCAATAACCTGTCTCTCCACAACATGGAAGCTCATGTCAGGCATCATTGCGGCTAAGATAAGTGGACACGTGGATCAATGCATGAGCAAAGCACAGAAAGGCATTAGTAGAGATACTAGAGGTGCCAAACATCAGCTGCTGGTTGACAGAACAGTCGCACAAGATTGCAGGTCCCGACATACCAACCTGTGCACAGCCTGGATTAATTACAAGAAAGCATATGACTCGATGCCACACACATGGATCACTGAATGCTTGGAGTTGTATAAGGTCAACAGGACCCTGAGAGCCTTCGTTGCAAACTCGATGAGGATGTGGAAAACCACACTTGAAGCCAATGCCAAGCCACTAACGCAAGTGTCCATCAAATGTGGCATATACCAAGGTGATGCACTCTCACCACTGCTGTTCTGTTCATTCGGTCTGGAGAAATGTAGTCGGATGGTGACTAAGAGGGGCAAGGTAGTCCACACTGAAGGGGTCTCACTCCCTGAAAGAACGATAGCAGACATTGAAAACAGCTACAAGTACCTCGGTATTCCACAGGCCAATGGCAACCTCAAACTAGCAACAAGGAAAGAGGCTATGACCAAATACCTCCAGCGGGTGAGGCAAGTCCTCAGAAGCCAGCTCAATGGGAAGAACAAGACCCGGGCAATAAACAGCTATGCCCTGCCAGTGATCAGATACCCTGCAGGAATAATAAGGTGGCCAAAGGAAGAGATTCAGACCACGGATGTTAAGACCCGAAAACTCATCACCATGCACGGAGGGTTCCATCCCAAGTCCAGCACCCTGTGACTGTACACAAGCCGTAAGGAAGGTTGCCGGGGACTAGTGAGTGTGAGAGCCACTGTCCAGGATGAAACATCCAAGCTCCATGAATACATCAAAGAGAAGGCTCCAACGGATGATGTACTCAGAGAATGTCTCAGATAATGGGGAACAGAGGATGAGGTGATGGAAGAGGGACAGTCATGGGAGGAAAAGCCCCTACACGGGATGTACCACCGAACCATAGCAGAAGTGGCTGATCTCAAGAAGTCCTATCAGTGGCTTGAGAGGGCTGGCCTAAAGGACAGCACAGAGGCACTCATCCTGGCTGCCCAAGAGCAGGCCCTGAACACCAGCGCCATCGAGGGAGGCAGGGATATACCACACCAGACAAGACCCAAGGTGTAGGTTGTGCAAAGAGGCACCTGAGACAATCCAACACATAACTGCAGGGTGTAAGATGCTGGCAGGGAAAGCCTACATGGAGTGCCATAACCAGGTGGCTGGCATAGTCTACCGAAACATCGGTGCGGAGTATGGACTGGAAACCCCAAGGTCAAAATGGGAAACACCTCCCAAGGTGGTGGAGAATGACCGAGCAAAGATCCTGTGGGACTTCCAGATACAGACCGACAAGATGGTAATGGCCAACCAACCAGATATCGTGGTCATAGATAAAGGGAAAAAGAAAGCCGTTGTCGTGGATGTAGCAGTCCCGAGTGATGGAAACATCAGAAAGGAACGATGAGAAGGTTTCTTCAGCCGTCATCTGTACAAAAGTGAAGGTTTCGGACGTTTCGCCTCCTATCCAAGAGGCTTCGTCAGCGAACTAAAGTCTGACTGGTCGTATCGGCCCCATTTATATATCCCTAATGTCCAGACCTGGTGGCGCCGGACACAGCTATGATAGGTCCCTACTCTCAGGTTGGGGGGGGCGCGGGACCCCCCCCTGTGGCCCCACTGATTGTTCCTACATTCCTGACTAACGATTGGCCTATTACCCCCACTCCCCCCGGTATCACCTCATCAGCATAACGACCCTCATCAGCATTGCGAAAGTTGCCTAACCTGTTTTGCCTAAGCAGGCTATTGTATGAACGATCCAAATTGAACCTCACACCACCAGACCGGTTTAATGAAGGATTTTGTTGTTTTATAAGAATCGCCTCTTTTAGGCCTCTCTCAACAGTATGTTGAGAGAGGACTGTTTACTTTATTGAATTAGAGTTTTGTACTGTACTACAAACATGTACTGTGCTTCTTAATGCTTGCACTGTACTGTGTTGGACTAAATTTTGCCTTAAATATTTTTGTACTGTATGTTGATAGTGGACTGTTTACTTTATTGCATTCAGGTTTTGTACTGCACTACAAACATTTAGTGTGCTTCTTTATGCATGTTATTATTATTATTATTATTATTATTATTATTATTACTGTACTGGGTTCCACTAAATTTGGCCTTATAAAAAAGATGTTCACATGTAAATTTACCGATACATGTAGGGTTCGCTACATCGCGGTTTTTCGTCTATTGCAGGTGGTGCTGGTCCATATTAACCACCATAAATGAGAGATTAGTGGATCTCACAGTGGCGTGTAGCTAGTTAGAAACGTACCTTTTAACACGAATCACACAAATGACGCAAGAAGCGGACAAAATGCTCAGAATGGCGAGCGAGGCGACGGCAAGCCACACACGGGGCAAGTGAGTACCTGTCATCTCCTGCTTTGTCGCTGGCGGGGCTTCCCCATTCTCCTTCGCGTCTAAGTTTGAATCAGGAAATTTAGTTGAATCCTGGGTGGTCGAACTGGCTTTAGAATCAGACACGGAGTTCTCTTGGGCACTGGTCGGGTCGACAGCTGTTGTGGTACAATGGCATGATTCAGTTATTTGGTAGTGGTGTAGTTAGGAGACTGTCAAAGTATCCTAACCGGACTGGGTATCGGCAGACACCGTAATTTAAATCAATGATGGAAATTCAGATTCGGATGATTATAAAAAAGCGTTACCAGGACATTCCCGAAGAAGTCATGTGGATAGAGTTACAGTATTTTCCGGTGTACAAGGCGCACTCAAAAGCCTCGATTTTCTTCAAAAGATGACCCTGCGCCTTATACGCAGGTGCACCTTATATGTGAAGTAATACTGAGCCACAAGTCTCACAACTACTGTCAGCAACCACCGACTCCATTTCAACCTGTAGAGGTAGTAGTATGTACCCAAGCCTCTACTGTAGCGCCTTATGTGATGTGCCCTAAATTTGGAAAACTTTTATATATTTATATATATTTGGAAAACTTTTTTTCATTCATTGAAGGTGCGTGTTATACTCCGGTGCACGTTTTCCATGGAAAAAGTGTGAAAATACACCATTTATTGGGGGTGTGCCTTATACTCCGGTGCAAAATAGGGTATTCAGTTCTCGTTGACCTGGCAAAATAGTGGTCTCCTTGGGCTCGGTATCTTTGTGCTCTCCATCACCGAGCTGCGTTGGATCTTTAGCAGGATCGTGCAGTGCCAGGGCTGAAGTTTTTTCTGCTGGTGTATTGACTTCATCTGCTTGCCGAATTGCTGTCCGTGCGTCCCGTCTGATCTTTAAACGTTCCGTGACCATCTCTGTCGTAAGACAGACACAGACAAATGAGCGTTTGATTGTAAGATTTGGAAAGATGTAAACGATCCAAAAATTGAATCAAAAATAAAGAGTGAATCAATTGTTGATATTTACAAAGTCACCTTCATGAAACAATCTACAGTGAGACCTCAACTTAAAACCCCTTATCTTACAAACTTTTCGTCTTACAAACGTCAAATTTATGAAAATTAAACCTTATAATAAGCACTATTTTCATAATACACACCCACCACGGCTGGCGGAGTGATCATCGGCGGAAGCACACGACCGAACAGCGCTCCAGCCGGCGCTACTTTCCACACCCCCTCTCAGTGAATGCACACGTCGATCGCCTCCTTGGAGCTTTTTGCTGATAATTTTACGATGATGGAACCGAAAAAAAAAACACCACAGGCTCGTGTTCAGCCCAAGAAGACACAAAATAAAATCACCATCGCTGAGAAGGAGATAATTGAAAAACACGAATGAGGTGTGCGTTTGTGTGATTTAGTGGCCGAGCACGGCTATGCTAAGTCAACCATTGCTACCATTCTCCGGAACAGAGAAGCCATCAAAAGTGTGTCTGTTGCAAAAGGTTTTTCCGTGCTCTCAAAGCGACGCTCTCGGGCAATCGAAGAAGTTGAAAAACTTCTGTTAATTTTGTTAATGTTGTTAAGTTTTTAATCAGCAAAAAATGAGAGGAGTCTCCAAATAAATAAAGAAGAGAAGCCACAGCAGAGGTTAAGTTACCAACAGTCCTTATGGAAAGTGACTCTCCTTCCATAAGCCATCAACGACCATCAAAAAGGTAAATAAAACTTTATTTTACAGCAGTTTATTTAATTGCAGTCCTCATGTAATGCGCCTCTCTTTCCAAACAGCAATTCCCTTTGACCTTCGACCTCCAACGCCATTCCATCAAGCCATCAATGACCATCACAAATGTGAATAAAGTGACTTTATGATACAATGCAGTGTATTTCTTTCATTACAATAGCACATTTATTATACGTAGAATAAGGTATGTTGTGTGTACTTTTAAGGGTTATTTAGTTGAAAAGTATATTTTATGGAAACCCGGGAACAGATTAGTCCCATTTTAATGGTTTCCTATGGGATTTTTTTTAGATACACACTTTTCGCCTTACACACTCTGTCTGGGAACCAATTAAGTTCGTAAATTGAGGTCTCACTGTATTTAGGCAGAGCGCAATTGGATGGCTACTCTTCAAACTAAACCCCTACCGTTGACAGTGGTGAGGTAGGCTTTATTGTTTCCACGTGCTTTATTGGTAAGGTCCTCTGTGATGTCCATGTGAGTTTGGACTTCCTCCTTTATCTCCTCCAGACTGGCCCAAAGGTCCATCTCCCAGTAGTCCTTATCCAGACACTCGAGCAGCTCTTGAAACTGGGATCTGCTGCTATAGTACCAGATCTTTTTCTTTTGATGTTCACCATCCTCTTCACTGGCAAGGAAGTGACAACAAAAAGTTAGTAATTACATTAATTGGTCAAATGTGACAAGACTGTGTGTAAATCTATCGACAGCTTGTAACATTTTAGGAATAAACGGTGTCACATTCAAAACTGCAAAGTGGGTTAGAGTTGGGAAAATAATCATGGATGAATGTAAATTTCAACACAAGCTTTGTTTTCAAACCAGATTGTTCCAATCATTCAGTTATGCGCATGGTCAAGGACCAAATTAAGGCTCCGCAGTAGTGAAGTACTGGTAACCAGCAAGTCTCAAAACTATTGATTTACACTGTATTTTGGTACAGTGCGGGATTGACTTACATAATAATCCTTCTGCTGAGAAACCAATATTTCCTTTGGTGGCGGTCATATCCAAGAGGCTCCTGGCGTATGTAGGGTCTGTTCTTCTGCGCTTCTGTCACACAGTCGGAAACGCCGGGGACTTGATGTGCCACACAGATCTCACACTGCCATTCGTCTTCCGGAACCTCCTTGAGCGGTGGCTTCACACACTCCAAGTGATAAACAGCAGAGCAGGTCTCGCAGCAGAGCAGGTCACCGAGGCGGTGACATACGCGACAGTGGTCGTCATACTGCATAACCCCGTCGGACATCAGCTCTTCGCGGGCAACGTTGGTGGTAAGAAACTGGTTCACCAGGAACTGAAGCACCTTGATTTTACTTTCTACGGGACCAAAAGGATAATCATCTAGTTCTTGATCGGGCAGGACATAGTGGTACTCTGTGTCACTCTCACAATAAGCACGCAAAACCTCGGGCCACGTCATGCCGTCAATGAAGTATAGAGTGGAGTTGACGCTGTCCTTGAGGTCAGCGGGACCAAAGCTAGTGTTGGACGTTTCCTCTTCATGCAGGATGGCCTTCAGCAGAGAAATGTGAGTCTCTGCAATTAAAGTGCATTGTTCCTGGCCGAGGAGTGCTGCACAAAAGTCCTCAAAGCGGAAGGGGGACAGCCGCAGCACTGTGCTGAAGTTCCGAAGCACCTCGTAGATGGAGGTTGCATTTAGCAGGTCTTCGCTAGGCACCAGGAGATCCTCAGAAGATCCGGGTAGATCAAGAGTAGGAATGTCTTTCTCTTCCAAAATGGGGGTGCGGGGTCGGGCCTTTTTCCTCCCTGGTGGACAGACAGAAGTATCAACAAATGATGCTCTCTTCATAAACTCACAGACATCACAAAGCTGTAGATAGAACATGCGACATCTTGGTCTTTTTGACTGCTTCAATCAAGTACATTGGCAATTTGTTGGAAGCTGTTATTGTTGGTGGGACCTGAGTGTGTTGCGTCACACGCGTGTATGATTTTGAAGTGCGCCTTTCAACCCTTTCATGTCTTTCAATTGCTTGATCTCCTTGATGTGCGTCACACCCTGGCGCACAGCACACGCTTGAAAATTGTATAAAAGGAGCTGTCGCGGGACGGAGAGATTGGGCGAACCACGGGGGCAGAATCATCTCAGACTCACGCCCGGCTCACGCCGGGCGTCGGACGGACATCACGGCACGACTTGCTCGACTCCACGCCACGATCAAGCTCTGCGCGTCACCTGCCTGGTAGATCTGACAACGAACCTACTTACAAATAAAGAGAACCATCAAACTCTTTATCGGCGAGCTAGCCAGCAGCATTTTTTCCCTCCTCCTCAGCCCAATCAACTGTGCGTCGAGTGCATCTGTCGTTTTATTTTAAGCAAAATCAAAACTGTTTTGAGAAATTGTGGTAGTTGGCCAAGAAGGGGCAAAATCTGGAAAGTTTTTTTCCCCTCAGTACAAGCACAGTGTCAGTTGTAATACACAAACTATGATGCACGTAAGAGTTGTGTGTTTTGCCAAATTCTCAAAACTGATATTGGATTGGATTGGATATGCCTTTATTAGTCTCACAGTGGAGAAATTTACATTTCACAGCAGCAAAGTGATGAAAGGAATGGAAGTAGAAAAACAAAATACATGAGCTGCTGGAAAGGCAGCCACTCTCGCGGCGCCGTCTCGAAGTCATAAGAACAAAAAAAATATCAGATACAACAGACAATAACAATCCATTTTAGGTTTTTACGCCAGTTCGTTTCAGAGTGAAGTTGTTATTTACTCTGGCTCAAGTACAATAGTGGAGTTGGCATCCCAAATTATTATTTTATTTTCAATTGTCTGTTTTGAAGAGAGAGAGAGAAATACACACTTTACCCAAGTCCGGCGTAGCATTAGCATTCACAGCTACCACTTAGCCGAACGCAACACAATGCCCGAACCCGTATCCACACGTTTAGTATTGGATCACGCAAGGTACGTGATTTGACGTGAACGTGCGATGTTTAGCTACAGGGAGCTAACTTTACAATACACCTGCATGCGATAAAAGAAGCGCAGACTGCGGCCTGTGTTGCTTACACTGTGCATTCTCCATTTTGGACAACAACCTGGCTGCTTGGTGTACCAAATCGCAGCGCTTGTCGGAATACTGAGTGTGGGGAGTTGATTACGAGCCACGTCGCCCCCGTTAACTCAAAACGAAAGTGTTTGTTGGTAGAATTACCCGGTGTGCTGGCGTGTGTGCTCTGACTCCGAAAGCTACTATCGGTACAGTAGCTGGCATCCTCCTCCACCTCCTCCTGCTGCTCGTCCAGCACATCATCGATGCAGTCCGAGTCCTCCTTGAGGGCCTCGTCCTCGTCGGACTGAGGTTCCTCCTCTACCGGTTCTTCTTCCTCCGATCTCAAACTGACGGCGTCGTCATCCTCGTCGCTCTCGTGGTCGTCGTACACAATCGTTTTGGAGACAGGCGTCCTCCTGCCTCCGCGAGCCCCTCTTCTTCCTCGGCCACCTCTGCCTCGTCCCCTGCCTCGCGTCGAGATGACAGATGCCGCTTTCTTTTTCCTGGTCGGCTTGGTTACTTCTCGAACCGGACTCTCCGCGTCGTCCTCACCGCCGCTGTCTCTGAAACGGGGTTTGATGTTCCTCCTCGGCCGCAAGCCTCGTGTAGTAGCCGCGGATGGCAACTGCTCTTCGGTTGCTAGCGGTTTGGGCGGCCTGCCCCTTTTGCCTCTCATGATAGGCGAAAGCTATTCGTTTATGTCCCCGGCGATCGCGTTCGCAGGAAGTGAGCGAAAAGCAGACCCCCACAGTCCCGGCGTGGTCGGGGTTGGTGCCGAGCATGCAAGCCCGCAAGCCCCGTGTGTTCCCTCGGGTGTGAAAGCTCAAAATGTTAGCCCGGCGTCCCGTTCGGGTTCGCCGAGAGTCGCCATTTTTCTTTTCAGCCTCTCTGTCTGTGGCTCAGCAAACACGACAGGCCCCTACCACCCGGGTCACGTGGTACATCCGCTCGCCCGCAAGCGGCAGCAACAACAACCCAGAAAAAATCTTATTAATCTACATAAGAAATATAGACATTAATATTATTTCAATTTAAATCTTTCATTCTTCCCCTTTTCGGAACCGCAGAATATCCCCCAATGATCGGATGCTGTATTGTATTGAAGCTCATCACAATTGATTACCAACAGATGGCAGTACAATAACGTAAAACTTGAGTAAAAACAATGCAGCACTGGTATGACAACAGCAGGGCTATTGCACACACAATTTCAAAATGTCTTTTTGTCTGCAAGGACAGTTGTCATTTTAGCATGATCATTCATTCTCAGTCCTTTTGTTTAACTGAAAAGTAGGATTTGGCTACAATACGTCACCTTTAAAGGAAAAAAAGTTTAGGAACCTGTCGGGGTAATAAAAATATCAAAAGAGAGTGAATTTTGGATTTATTACTTGTGAATTACCCAACAGGCGGCAGGTAGCTAAACCTTGGTGGCGTAACCCGATTGTTTCCTTAGGTTCTTCACTTAATATGTTACATGGGGAGGCAGGTTTAAATTTCATCTTTGTGCTGACTCCAATATGATTAACAGTGCTAACCAGGGCTGAAAAAAGGAGCTAAACTGGGGGAACATTCAAGACCGGGGACAGCAAATATTACACGCCTGTTACACAATGGAAACATTTGACACATCCACCATTTCACATTGAATCTATGATTTCTTTTGAGCTACAACATTGTTGGGTAAATGACTATTTCGTGGTGATTCACCCAGAGCAGTTGCGCGTGTTCGTTGGGATCGGAAGATAACCAAGAAGCCATAAGCATCGTCCAAAAGTGTATTTGCCCTGACTGAATTTTCTAATCAGATCTGTGTTCAATCAGTGAAAGCGAGGAAGAACAAAGAAACAGGGGAAAACAGAACTTTTCACAATTCCTTGTTTAATCCCCCTTAGTGGCAGAGTATAACGTAAACAAAAAAGCAAAGGTGTCATCTTCTGACTGTTACAGACATCAGTACTTTTCCAGGCACCTTCAGCATCCAATGACTGTGGGGTTTTCTTATCGCATCAAGATATGTGACCTGCAACATGCCTGTCTCAGCACAATGGGGGACAGAGCTTTCAGCTGCTCCGCCCTCAAACTCTGGAACTCACTTTCTCCCAACATTCGTTACATCAATTTCCTTCCCACCTTCAAATCCCATTTCAAAACCCACCTATTTATAAGTGCATTTTCTGTGTGGCTTTATCTATTAAAGGGAGTAACGGCCACAATTTCTGTTTGTGAGGAAGGAGGGTCTTTTTTTTTAATAATATCTTTCCATTTTATTTTATTTTATTTTATTTATCTTTGTTTTATATTTGTAATTTGTCCGTTTTTATCTCTTGTGACACATATTCGATAAGAATGACCATGCTTTGGAAACATACTATATTTGTAAAGATATTTGTAATTACCAAAAGCCAAACATTGGTAATTACTGCACTTCTTTTGAAAATCAGAGCTTTTACTCAATGAAAGTGTTTGTGGTTTTACATATCCTGTGACTGTAAAGTGTCCTTGAGAGTTTTCAAAGATGCTTATACATAAATGAAATGTATTATTATTATTATTATTATTATTATTATTATTATTATTATTATTATTATTATTATCCTCTCCATGAGTCGTCACCTTACCGTGGTGGAGGGGTTTGTGTGTGCCAATGATCCAAGGAGCTAGGTTGTCTGGGGCCTTATGCCCCTGGTAGGGTCACCCATGGCAAACAGGTACCTGACAAAGTACGACTCAGAAGACCCCATATGAAGAAGAAGACAAATGGATTCGGTTTTCCCTTGCCCGGACGCGAGTCACCGGGGCCCCTTTCTGGAGCCAGGCCTGGAGATGGGGCTCGTTGGCGAGCGCCTGGTGGCCGGGCCCCACACCCATGGGGCCCGGTCAGTCTCAGCCCGAAGAGGAAACGTGGGTCCCCTTTCTCAAGGGCTCACCACCCATGGGAGGCGCCAGAGGGGTCGGGTGCATTGTGAGCTGGGCGGCAGACAAAGGCGGGGACCCTGGCGGTCCGACCCTCGACTGCAGAAGCTAGCTCTTGAGACGTGGAATGTCACCTCTCTTACAGGGAAGGAGCCCGAGCTGGTGCACGAGGTCGAAAAGTTCCGACTAGACATAGGTGGGCTTGCCTCCACACACCGCCTGGGTTCTAGTACCAGCCCTCTCGAAAGAGGTTGGACACTCTTCCAATATGGATTGGCCCATGGTGAGAGGCGTAGAGCAGGAGTCGGCTTACTTATTGCCCCCCGGCTCGCCGCCTGTACGTTGGGATTCACCCCGGTAGACAAAAGGGTTGCTTCCCTCCACTTTTGGGTGGGGGGACGGGTTCTCACTGTTGTCTGTGCATATGCACCAAACAGCAGTTCAGTGTACCCATCATTTTTGGAGACCTTCGGGGGTGTGCTGGAGAGCACTCCCACTGGGGACTCCCTTGTTCTGCGGGGCGATTTCAATGCTCATGTGGGCAATGACAGTGGGACCTGGAAGGGTGTGATTGGTGACAGGCCCTCCTGTCACCTCCTCCGCTGCTCCATGGAGACGGCCCCTCCCATCATCACGTACCTGGGTTCCCACAGCTGATTGTCATTCCCTTGATTGTGCCTTCTGACTATATTTACCGATCGCGCAATACCGTCTTTGTCGGAGTATTCTGAAAGCCACCATTACTACTTCCATGCCGTCAGGTCTGCCGTCACCGATCTCTCACTTACCTCTCCCTGCTGTTATTTTTGCATGCGTGCCTCAGTAAAGACTTTTTGTTCACGAGTATCTGTCTCGCCATGTATTTTGGATCCAACCTCCCCGCTTTCCTTTCGTCACTCGAGCCCTGCCCTCAAGCCTCGAGTGCCGTGACACAAATATCTCACATTTTTCTTATGTCAGTTAGGAAACAAAAAAGTGATGTCAGTTGTCCTTTAAGGGACCGACACCATTTTTTTTTCCTAACTGACATCAGAAAAACGTTTATCTAAAATACCCAAAACACGTAGGCTGATATTTTTAGTCAAATGCAAAACACCAATAAAAATGACTTAAAGTGTGCTAAAACTGCAAAAAATTGAGCTGCAAATTGGGCATTTTCCGAAAGTCCCGCCCTCAGTTCGTGACGTCACGCCAAGACGTCTTGCCTTGCTCAAGAATCAAAACAATGTTTCAGATACGGAGAAGATGCTTTCTTGTTACTCATCCAGTTCTGAATATGATTCAAATAGGTCTGAAGAGGAAAGCAGACATGTTTGCAGTCGATTAAAGTTCTTCCGGGTCATTTTGAGGTGTCAGGACTAATGTGTAGTGTTGCGCTCTCCACTATAGTAAGGGAGATACGGTGTTGTGGGATCCAGAAAAAAACCACAAGACAAGCAATGTGATACGTCTTGACTCAACAGTGGTTTACTTCGAATGCCCCGATCTAATGCAAACGTATGCGCACAACAATTTCCGGTCCAACGATCTAAATCGGTCCGACATGAAACACTAACCGAAGCAGGCGTTCCATGTTTAAATAAACATTTTCGATATACAGTAAAGTCTCGTTATATCGATATTCAAGGGAGTCCGAAAAAATATCGATATAACCGGGACTATCGATATATCCGACCCTGTTTGCATGTAATTTTCTCCGTGCGTGCCTAGAAATAGTATCGATATAAAGAAAGATGGCGCCCCCCTGTGTGGCTGCCTCCACAGCAGCTCTTTCCCTTTCTTGTCTACTTTTTCACTTCTTTACTTTTCCGTTTTTGTTTTGCCTAATCTCGTTCCATAAACCTACGGAGAGGAGATGGGCATCTTTTCTTTTGCTCATCGCCGTTATTTTTTACTTTTTCATCGCTCCTGTGAACGGGGAATCCACGCGCACGCGGAATCCCATTGTTTACAGTCGAGACCAGCTACTAGCGTGGCGGGCTAATAGCGGACTAGCGGCCGCCGCACCAGACATCCCCGATGAACTGAAGAGGAGGAAACGAGGATGTCGGGCCGGGAAAGATCGCCGCAAAAGAACGAGGAAATACCGACACGTTCTCCCGTCCGTCATCATGGGGAACGTGAGATCGCTCCCAAATAAAATGGACGAGCTGGCGGCGCTAACGCGACATCAGAGGGAGTACCGGGAAGCCAGCTTGCTACTCGTCACGGAGACATGGCTTTCGGCAATCACTCCGGACGCCCACGCAGAGTTGGAGGGCTTCCAACTCGTACGAGCGGACAGAAATGAAGGCAGTGGTAAGCAGAAAGGAGGGGGGATTGCTGTATTTGTGAATGACAAATGGTGCAATCCTGGGCACATCACGGTGAAGGAAAAACTTTGCACTCGGGACATCGAGCTGCTAGCCGTTAGCCTCCGGCCGCATTACCTGCCACGGGAATTCTCACACGTCATAGCCGTGACGACGTACATTCCCCCTACGGCAAATGGCGGCGCTGCCTCCGATGCCCTCATATCTGTTGTAAATAAGCTGCAAACCCAGTCCCCCAACGCATTGTTTATCATCTCAGGGGACTTCAATCACATTTCCCTGAAATTCTCCCTCCCAACATTCACACAGTATGTAACTTGTGCCACCAGAGACAATAACATATTGGACCTATTTTATTCAAACGCCAAGGATGCATACAAACCCTCCCCCCTCCCCCCTCTCGGAAGAGCAGACCACAATATGGTTTATCTCCAGCCTGTGTACAAACCACTTGTGCAGAGGCAACCAGCTGTGACCCGCACGATCAAAAGATGGTCCACAGAAGCTGAAGAAGCTCTGCGGGACTGTTTTGATTCAACCAGGTGGGAGCTCTTTACTGAGATTCATGGGGAAGACATTGACTCACTCACCAACACCATCACAGACTACATTAACTTTTGTGAACAAAACACCGTACCCACCAGGACTGTGCGGTGTTTTGCCAACAACAAACCATGGATTAATCCCGACATAAAAGTCCTCCTGAAGGAGAAGAAAAGGGCTTTTGTGTCGGGCAACAGAGAGGAACTGAAGGCCGTGCAGATCCAACTGAGGAGGAAGATCAGAGAGGGGAAGAAGGCCTACAGGATGAAAATGGAGGAGCAGCTGCAAGCCAGCAATGTCGCTGGTGTCTGGAAGGGCCTGAAAAACATCTCAGGCCACAAAAGCCCAGTGACATTGAACGAAAAAGACAAGGACTGGGCAGATGAACTCAACCGCTTTTTCAATCGGTTTGACAAGACGCCAGCCGCCCCCGGCCCACCGTCAACTTCACCTGTAGCTGCACCTGCACCAACTCTCACTGTGGCCTTACCCTCCTTGCCCCCTCTGACGACCAGCTTTCCACAACCAACATCTGCCCTCCCAACCGTTGCCACACCCTCAGCCGCCACTCTGCCTCCTGGTTCCTGCCTGTCTGTCACAACTGCGCAGGTGAGGAACCAACTGAGGAGGATGCAGGTGAGGAAGGCAGCTGGTCCGGATGACGTCAGTTCCCGACTCCTCAAGACCTGCTCCGACCAGCTGTGTGTCATTGTCCAGCACTTGTTCAACCTGAGCCTGAAGCTGGGCAGAGTTCCACAGCTGTGGAAAACGTCATGCCTGGTCCCAGTGCCCAAGATTGCCAACCCCAAAGAGCTCAACAGCTACAGACCGGTGGCGCTGACGTCTCACCTGATTAAGACGCTGGAGAGACTCGTCCTCGCCCACCTGCGACCGCTGGCAAGCTCATCGCTGGACCCGCTGCAGTTTGCCTACCAGCCCAGCATCGGTGTGGAAGATGCCATCATCTACCTCCTCCATACGGCGTTGCTGCACCTGGAGAATGCTGGGAGCACAGTGAGGATCACATTCTTCGATTTCTCCAGTGCCTTCAACACCATCCAGCCAAGTCTACTGGCGGACAAGCTGCAGCATGCCGGAGTCGACCATCACCTCACATCCTGGATTACAGATTACCTCACAAACAGGCCACAGTACGTGAGAGTAAAGAACTGTGAGTCAGGCAGGCTTCTCTGCAGCACCGGAGCGCCACAGGGAACAGTCCTGGCTCCATTCCTCTTCACCCTCTACACCTCGGACTTCAACTACAACACCCCAACCTGCCACCTTCAGAAGTTCTCTGACGACTCAGCTATTGTCGGCCTCATTACAGAGGGAGACGATAGGGAGTACAGGGGACTGACAAAGGACTTTGTGGACTGGTGCCAGCAGAATCACCTCCAGATCAACACCGGCAAAACCAAGGAGCTGGTGGTGGATTTCTGCAGGAAACAATCCTCACCTGCACCATTGAACATCCAGGGTTCGGACATTGAGAGGGTGACCTCCTACAAGTACCTGGGTGTTACTCTCAACAATAAACTGGACTGGACAACAAACACGGATGCCCTAATCAAAAAGGGACAGAGTCGCCTCTTCCTCCTCAGGAAACTGAGGTCTTTTGGAGTTCAGGGGTCACTCCTAAAGACTTTCTATGACTCTGTGGTGGCATCAGCCATCCACTATGGCATTGTCTGCTGGTCAGGCAGCATCACCACCCGGGACAGAAAAAGACTGGAGCGCTTTGTCAAGCGGGCCAGTTCTGTCGTGGGCTGCTCGCTGGACTCTCTAGAGGAGGTGGGCAACAGACGGACGCTAGCTAAACTAAAAGCTATGACGGACAGCCCCTCCCACCCCCTCCTGCCCATCCTGACAGCTCTGGGTAGCTCCTTTAGCCAGAGACTATTACACCCGCGCTGCAAGAAGGAGAGGTACCGCCGCTCGTTCCTACCGACACAATTCCCAATGATCACATGTGAAAAAAAAACAAAAAACTGGACACTTGTAAATATGGGTTGTTGCAATATATCTAAATGCATTTCTTGATTCTGCACTATGTACAGTTTTTTTTCTTATGGAACGGTTTTGCACATTTACATTTGCACAGTATACAGTTGACATTTTTATTTTGTTATGCTTAGAATATCTTGTTTTCTATCCTTTCACTCCCACCCCAACCCCATCCCTCTTCAATTGCTGCTGTGGACTGCAAATTTCCCCATTGCGGGACGAATAAAGGTATTCTGATTCTGATTCTGATTCTGATAACCGGGACTATCGATATATCCGATATCGATATAATGAGACTTTACTGTATATCATTTGTAAACCAATAGAACTACGCGAATGTAACCAAAATAGGAAATAAGATAATTTACAACCTGTCACAGTAGCGTCCCTGAAAATGCAGAAGATGGCGCCCATGCTCCGTTGGAAATGGGCTGATTTGTCTGCTCGGAATTTGTGTCAACTAGTATCAAATATTAGTCTTGGTGCAACACACAACGATTCACCATCGCGTTATTTATGTATTTTCCTTCTAATTTTGCCATCAACACGGATCAACACAAAGCTTTCAGACCAAATAAAGTATCCAAAATGCATTGTGTGTCGCTTTCTCGGTCAGGCTACAGGCCGCTACACTGGTCTGGCTCCCGGTTCCCGCTCTCTCACCAATACTTACCTCTGACCGAATCTGGTGTTGGAGAGCCCGATCTTTGTCATTTGTCAAAAATGGGTTTTTGTGCTTTTGATGACGCCCTGCATCAGTACGTGACAGGCCCGTCGCAGCCACAACCATTTGATATAACACTGTAAAAAAAATATTTCTTTCAACTCTTTCCGACTTTTCAATATGACTCCCTCAGTTTCCAGTTATCTCGCATCGAGGGACTTTGCCACTTGAGTCTCCAAGCTCTGGAGCCGCCGAGCGAGCTCTCAGTAGTCCCATGTTCTTTCTCTCCCACAACCCTTTTCTTATTCAAATTCAACCACACATTATGTAACTTCCTTTTCACTTTCCTGAATTCATTTGCTCACAATACACCCAACATCTGAGTGCCCACTCCAGAAAACATATTGATCACACCCATACTCTTCACATTTATGTTAAAATTCACCATCCATTCTGATTCCTTCCTCTATATTTGCTCACACAAGCGCTTGAAACTGTACTCAATGATCACAAACTATAAGAACTCACAGCAATAAAACAAAACAAGAAATATAGAGCCTGAAAACTCACAGCAAACAGACAGACAAAAATTCTTTTACAGACGCTCCCCACCTTACGAACGAGATATGTTCTGAGCGGTCACTTGTAAGGTGAATTTTATCATGAATTGCTTCAGTACTATATTTTATATGGAATGTATGTTTAAGTCAAACACTGAATGGGGAAGTATAAAACACAGACGCTCTAAAAGTCGTAAAATAAATTCTAACCTAGTGTAGTACGACGACATATATCCTTGGGTCTTCAGTAAGCCATTACTGAAGCCGCAGGCACGTAATTACTGAATTACGTGCCAGCAGTCATTACTATTTGTTCTGTATCGCATCCTCCTGGAGCGTCAACTGGGAATAGGGATTTCCTCCTCGCCCACATACTCCACGCAGCCAATCGTAAGCAAGCTCAGCGGATCGGGGCCTGAACTCGTTGGCAACACTCAGCCGGGCACTGATTGGTCAGCCTTGGTGTTCGTTGTGTAAACACTATGCTTGTCTGTGACTGTAAAGCAGTGGTCTCAAACTCGCGGCCCGCGGGCCAACTGCGGCCCCCGAAATAATATTTTGCGGCCCGCCTTGATATGAAAGATTAATGTTAGTGCGGCCCGCATGATTGATACGAATGAAACTTGTGTGTGGAGCTTAACAAGTAGGCAAGAGAAGCCATGTTTAGGACAGAAATGTATGTTAAGAAAGCTAAAGGTTAAAGAACTGTTAATACTGACATTTGAAACTTTATTAAAATAATTAGTTTTCCTGTGGTTTTCTCAGTCAGTATCTGTCTTATGATCATTACAATTATTTTATTTATTTACTACTGGTTAATTTATTTTGTATTCATTTTTTCATTTATTCATTTCATTAATTTTTTGTGTGTTAAAAATAAAGATTTTGAGAACATTGGAATGTTTAATCTATGCTTTTCTTGTGGAAATCATGATGCCCAGCCTCACCCAAACTCTACCTACCAGCGGCCCCCCGGGTAAATTGAGTTTGAAACCCCTGCTGTAAAGTGTCCTTGAGAGCTTTAGCTCGTTTGTGCGCCACGGTGGGGACATCAACCTGACTGCACGCAGCCCGGTGGGGACTCGTGCACCCGTGGGGACCTAGAATGAGGTCCCCACGGGCAAATTGCTCTGAGAGACTGCAAAATGAGGTTCCCACTGGCAAATTGTTCAGAGAGACTTCAAACAATGTTTTAAAGGCGATTCATGACATTTCCTAAAGTGTCCCCACGGGGGCATTCCAGACCAAAAAACTGTGTGAGTGTATCCGACCTTAATGTGGCAGACTGGTGTATGTCAGGGATGTGTCCTTGCACCAGTCCTCTTCAACATCTTCCTCCTGTGTGTGACACTGATGCTGCATGAGAGGATCGAGAAGAACAGTGGGGTTACCATAGATTTTCGGCTTGATGGAAGGCTATTCAACATCAGGAGGCTCCAGGCAGTCACGAAAGTAAGATCAGAGCAAGTCATCGAACTCCAACATGCAGATGACTGTGCAGTTGTGGCCCACACACCAGAAGCACTACAAGCTAGTCTCTCAGCTGCTGCAGATGCCTATGGTAGACTGGGCCTCTCTGTCAATGTGGAAAAGACTGAGGTAATCTGTCAGTGGGCATCCATTTCTCCAGTACATCCACCAACATTCACCATCTCCAATAAGCCACTAGCAATAGTGGACTCTTTCAAATACCTGGGCAGCTTTCTCTCTGACGACTGCAGCATCGACAGAGAGATACAAAACCGGATCAAAGAGGCATCAGCATCTTTTGGCAGACTTAGGACGAGATTCTTTCAAAACAAAGACCTCAAACGCCACACCAAGACTGCAGTTTATCGGGCTGTTGTTGTGTCAACCCTCCTCGACAGCTGCGAAGCATGGACCCTGTACAGTCGCCACCTAAGGATGCTTGAGGCCTTCCACATCAAGTGCCTACAATGCATCCTTGGGCTATCCTGGAGAGACAGTGTACCCCACACTGAAATACTCTGCAAAACCAACTGCACCAGGACTGCAGTTTATCGGGCTGTTGTTGTGTCAACCTTCCTCTGCAGCTGCGAAGCATGGACCCTGTGTTGCTTTGTGTAAGCGGGTTCGGTAAATGATACAACTTCTGGATAGAGTTGAGGTTCTTTATTAGGACGGCTGTGTTGGTTGGAGGGAGAAGGCAATTGACATGTGTGGCCCTCGTAGGCTCTCATCAGACTGACTTGCAACAGTGTGCATGCTCCTTTGGTCTATAGCCAGGCATCACTAGTCAAACATGCAAATATGATTTGCTAATATCATTACATCTCCCTTTCTTAATTGAATTATTTACTTTTAACAAATGTAATGAATTTAATTATGTCAGTAATTAGCAAATTTAAACTTGAATAAGGTCTTTCCCAATTTTGCAATAATAAATGAAGCATTCACATGAAACATTCAATCATTTTTTCACCACATGATCACTTAGAAAAACATGTTAAATGGTTTCAATCAGTCTCTCAGGTGGTTTCACTTTCCTTGAGAATTTTCGGATAGCATGTCCTGGAATTAAATGTGTTACAACAGTCTCTGTTACAGTCTCTGTTCGTTGACTTGGTTCTTTGAGAATATCTCGGCGGTTTCTTCCTAAAACAACACCTTCCTCTGTCTGAATGTGGTATGACCTTGGTTGGACCTGACGCAGAACAGTTCCTTTCTGTGACCATGTGTCTGTTTTGTCTTTGTACCGTACTTGGTCACCAGTGTGGAGTTCAGGTAGGTTCCGTGTTCCTCTGTCATGGTAGAACTTTTGTTTTTGTTTCTGTTGTTCTTTGATCTTCCTCACTTTCTCCCCTTCCTTTATCTTCAGCAGGTTTTCCGGGATGGGTAAGTTGGATCTCAGCACGCGTCCCATGAGTAGCTGGGCCGGGGACATTCCACACTCGAATGGCGTTGTGCGATACACGAGCAAGCTCTGGTCGAAATCTGTTCCACTGTCTGTTGCCTTGTACATCAGCCTTTTCACAGTCTTGACGGAATTTTCCACCAATCCATTGGATTGTGGAAAATGTGGACTTGAGGTTATGTGGGTAAAGTCCCACTCCTTGGCAAATTTTCTGAACTTCTCATTGGCGAATTGTGGACCATTATCAGAAAACACTTGGTTTGCAATCCCATTTCTAGCAAATATGGCCTTCCTGCATGTTAGCACTGCTTCTGCTGTTGTGGCTTGCAGTCTGCAAACTTCTGGATCCAAGGAGTAGTAGTCTGTGACCAAAAGATCATCTTTACCTTGACACGAAAACAGGTCAGCACCCACCTTCTGGTATGGTCTTTCTGGTGCTTGGTGTGGGTGTAGTGGTTCTGCCGGTTGATTTGCTTGATATTTGAGGCAAATTGTACATCTCGACACTTGATCTGTGATGTCTTGATTCATTCTTGGCCAGAACATCAGTTGTCGTGCTCTTTTCTTGCACTTTTCAATTCCAAGATGTGGCTTTTGAAACAATGCTAAAGGGCTTGTGATCAGTCTCCACGCTGATTTCTTGTCCTGACACAAATGGATGACATCTCTCACAGGCATACGTAATGCTGAGCAGTTCTTTTTCAATCTGTGCATAACGTGTTTCCGGATCCGTCATCGAACGTGATGCATATGCTACGGGTTGCCAGTCTTCATGTTTTTGTAGAAGTACTGCACCAAGCCCACTCTGTGATGCATCTGTGTCACGTCACTTGAGGCTCAAGGGCAGGGCTCGAGTGACGAAAGGAAAGCGGGGAGGTAGGATCCAAAATACACGGCGAGACAGATACTCATGAACAAAAGTCTTTACTGAGAAACGCATGCAAAGATGACAGCAGGATGAGGTACGTGATAGTGATCGATAACGGCAGACCTGACAGCACGGTAGTAGCAAGGGTGGCTTTCAGAATACTCAGACGGAGACGGTAGTGTGCGATCGGCAAATATAGTCAGAAGGCACAATCAAGGGAATGACAAACAGCTGTGGGAACCCAGGTGCGTGATGATGGGAGGGGCCGTCTCCAGGGAGCAGCGGAGGAGGTGACAGGAGGGGTGCCCAGGACGGCGACGAGATGTGACAGTGCCCCCCCCCCTCAAGGGACGCCTCTTGGCGGCCCACCAGGTTTGGATGGGTGAGCCGCATGGAACGCCCGGATGAGAGACGGGTCGAGGATCCAGGCACGTGGGACCCACTGTCGTTCCTCCGGTCCATAGCCCACCCAGTCGGCCAGGTACTGCACTCCTCTGCCCATGCGCCTGGAGTCCAGTATCTCCCGCACGGTGTAGACCGGCCCGTCGGCCAACATCCGGGGGGGCGGTGGGGGGGGGCGTTGGGGCTAAGGAGCTGGTTTCCACTGGCTTGAGGAGGGAAACGTGGAATACGGGGTGGATCCGCATGGTGGGTGGCAGCCGGAGCCTCACCGAGACCAGGCTGAGGATGGCCTCGATGGGGAAGGGACCCGTGAAGCGAGGGCCCAGTTTGGCTGAAGACCCTGCTCGCCGAAGGTCCCTCGTCGACAGCCAAACCTCCTGCCCGACCTGGTAGCTGGGTGCCTGTCGCCGATGACGGTCCGCCACCCACTGGTTCCGGGACGCGGTGCGTGTCAGGGCGTCCCTGGTCTCCTTCCAGACTCGGTGGGCCCGTCTGATGTGATGTTCAATAGACGGGACCTCCACCTGGCCCTCCTGGGTGGGAAACAAGGGCGGCTGATAGCCACAGGCGGACATGAATGGGGACCGACCTGTGGCTGCGGAGACCAGGGAGTTGTGGGCGTACTCCACCCAGGGTAGGTGTAGGGCCCACGACGCCGGGTTGTGGAGGCACACGCACCAGAGGGCCGCCTCCAGGTCCTGGTTCTTCCTCTCCGTCTGCCCGTTGGTCTGGGGGTGGTATCCCGACGACAGGCTCGCCGACGCCCCTCGGGACCGACAGAAAAGTTTCCATACTTTGGACACGAACTGCGGTCCCCGGTCCGACACGATGTTTGTCGGAATCCCGTGGAGACGGACGACGTGTTTAACCAGGAGTTGAGCCGTCTCAATGGCGGACGGCAAGCTGGTTAACGGGACGAAGTGGGCCGACTTGGAGAATCGGTCCACGACAGTGAAGACGACCGTCTTGCCACGGGAGGGGGGGAGGCCTGTCACGAAGTCGACTGAGATGTGGGACCAGTGTCTGGACGGCACCGGTAGAGGCTGGAGGAGTCCTGCCAGGGGCTGGTGGGAGGCTTTCCCACGGGCGCAGGTCGGGCAGGCCTTCACGAAGAGGGTGATGTCCCTCCTGAACCCCGGCCACCAGAACCGTTGGGCGATGAGTTGGATCGTCTTGTTGACTCCCGGGTGGCAGGCTATCTTGGAGGTATGCCCCAGATGAGCACCTCCGTGCGTAGAGGGGGGGGGGGGGCGGGGCGAACAGGCAATCCACGGGACAGCCCCTGGTGGCCGTCCCCTGGGCTTGCTGAACTTTCCTCTCAACCTCCCACCTCAGGGCGCCCAGGATGCGCTGGGCCGGCAGGATGTTGGCGGTGATCTCCTCCCTTTCCGCCGGCTCATGAATGCGGGATAGGGCATCGGGCTTGGTGTTCTGCGACCCTGGGCAGTAGGTGAGAGAAAAGTTAAAACGGGTGAGGAAGAGTGACCATCGGGCCTGTCGTGAGTTAAGTCTCTTGGCAGACCGGATGGCCGCCAGGTTCTTGTGATCCGTGTAGACGGTGAAGGGGTGTTTCGCTCCCTCAAGCCAGTGTCTCCATTCCTGCAGAGCCAGGACGACCGCCAGCAGTTCCCGGTTGCTGACGTCATAGTTAGCCTCGGCGGGGCTGAGCCGGCGGGAGAAGAAGGCGCATGGGCATAGCTTCTGATCAATGGGAGAGCGCTGGGAAAGGACGGCCCCTACTCCGGACTTGGACGCGTCAACCTCGACCGTGAACGGGAGTTCCGGGTCGGGATGACGCAGGACAGGGGGATTAGTGAAGGCTAGACGGAGGCGGTTGAACGCCCCCTCAGCGTCGGGCGTCCACCTAAAGGGAACCTTGGTGGACATGAGGTTAGTGAGGGGGAGTGCCTTCTGACTATACCCGCGAATGAAGCGGCGGTAGAAGTTGGCAAACCCCAGAAACCGCTGGAGCTGCTTGCGCGTCTTCGGGGTAGGGCATTCTACCACCGCTTTGGTCTTGGCTGAGCTGCCCCTGCTCCACGACGAACCCTAGAAAAGACAGAGAGCGGACATGGAACTCGCACTTCTCTGCCTTCACGTAGAGCCGGTTTTGCAGGAGCCTCGCCAGGACCCGTCGGACGTGTTGCCGGTGCTCCTCTGCCGAACGAGAAAAAATAAGAATGTCATCCAAGTAAACGAAAACAAAAACATTGAGGAAGTCCCTGAGCACATCATTGATCAAATTTTGGAAGACGGCGGGCGCGTTCGTGAGTCCGAACGGCATCACCAGATACTCAAAATGCCCTAAAGGTGTTTTAAATGCAG
This sequence comes from Hippocampus bargibanti, assembly GCF_051943395.1. Lineage (NCBI taxonomy): Eukaryota > Metazoa > Chordata > Actinopteri > Syngnathiformes > Syngnathidae > Hippocampus > Hippocampus bargibanti. The sequence continues at coordinate 14,582,431 of NC_142750.1, forward strand.
TTTTCCCTCCCGGATGCGGACCAAATGGTACGCATTACGGAGGTCTAATTTAGAAAAAATGGTTGCTGACTGAAGGGGCGTGAAGGCTGAGTCCATGAGGGGGAGGGGGTATTTGTTACGGATGGTATGTCGTTCAGACTTCGGTAGTCGACACACGGACGCAGGGTACCGTCCTTCTTGTCGATCGTTGGTCGCCAATCTGATCGGGACGACCAGCACCTGTGCAGGTGCAGGCGGGGCCGACAACGCCCCCCCCCGTTGGTCGCCAACCAGATCATGTCACTTCTCTTCTCTTCTCTTCTCTTCTCTTCTCTTCTCTTCTCTTCTCTTCTCTTCTCTTCTCTTCTCTTCTCTCGAGGATTAAAACTCGACAAAATAAAGTTAGCTCACTATCACAATATCTTTTCAATCCTACACTGTAAAACCCAACAAATTGAAAGTACTCAAAATTTTTATGGCAACTGATTACGTCAAAATTTTTGAGTACAGTTTACTCAAAATTTTTGAGTAAACTGTACTTAAAAATTTTGAGTACAGTTTACTCAAAATTTTTGAGTAGTGGAAATAAATTTTATGAGTTTGACTGAACTTAAATGTTATGAGTTTGTTTGGACATAAATGTTATGAGTTTGAATGAACTTAAAAGATGTACTTTCAGTTTAGTCTAATGTTTTCTTGTTATCTTAATTTTTAAGTTAAAATTAGGTTTCATATTTAAGCGTAACCAACTCTAATTTATTCATCTCATTTTCCGTAGCGCTTATTCCTCATTAGGGTCGCGGGGGTTGCCGGAGCCTATCTCAGCTGTCTTCGGGCACGAGGCGGGGGACACCCTGAATTGGTTGCCAGCCAATCGCAGGGCACACAAAGGCATACAACAGTCACTCTCACACTCACACCTAGGGACAATTTGGAGTGGTCAATCTGCCTGCCATGCATGTTTTTGGAGTGTGGGAGGAAACCGGAGGACCCGGAGAAAACCCACGCGGGTCCGGGGAGAACATGCAAACTCCACACAGGGAGGCCGGACCGGGACGCGAACCGGCGACCTCTGCACTGTGAAGCCGGTGTGCTAACCACTCGACTACCGGGCTGCCCCAAATTTATAATGTTACATGAAAAAATATATTCATGTATACTGTACTTACATTTGCCTTCTATGTCTAAAAACAAAAACCCACCTCACATGTCTGTTTTAGTGCACATTTTTTATTAAGGTTTAAAACAACCTTTGATAAAACATTCATGATAACAGTATCAAATGCCCCGCATTTACACGTACCAAAACAACAAATAAACCCCTGAAAAGTTCTTTTTTAGTAATTAACAACATCGTGATAAAGATGTGAAATAAACACAACAAAACAAAACAGAAAAAACAACAAATTATATATACTCTGCTGTTCTGTTAAAAAATAAATTCTCTGACAAGCATATACTTGAATAAATACAAGAGAATACATTTCAATGTACTCGTTATAAGGTGCAAATCAAAGTAAAACTTACTAAAAACAAACAGTATTCATGAAATGAAAAAAGACATTTTGGTGAAATCCAGGTTTACACATCAAATTATGAATAGAAAATCAGTCACAAACAGTACATCAATGTTTAGGTATACAAAGCAGAGTAAAACTATTAAATTACTTATCCAGTGTTGCTTTGTTCCGTAATATTGGAGGCCTTCAATATTGCGGAACAAAGCATTTTTCAAACTTAGCAGGCGTGGTTTGAGTGGTCTGTTGTCATCAAGACACAGCAGTATTTTCTGAATGAAGGTGAATGTGTGGATTAATGTTTGGGGAGAATCTAAATGCAGTGCATACATTAAAGCAAACAAGAGGAGGTGTGTATCAGCCAACCTGGGGAGACATCTCACAATAATGCCATCTTCTATCACAACAGAAATGCTGTTGGGGTTAAACAAGATGGCGCTAGTTGTCAGTTGTCACGGAGAGAAGTGCGACAGGATGAATGTTTTCAATGTCTGGATCATCTTCCCACTGCAAAATACATCAATAGACATTTGTGTTAAGTCAGGCAATACATACATTGCATGTTTTGAAGAACTGTGAGTCATCTTCTCGTAGGTATGCATGGAGAGCACGAAGGGCCAGACTGCGTCTCGTGTATATCATGCTGTTCCTTTATCAAAAGCAAGAGGAGATAAAAGCCAAGTTTTAATTTGGGGAAAGCGACAGGAGCTTAACATTGCAGTACTTGTCTTCTGCATCTCAAACCCAAGACAGTGGCCTATGGAGACCTATGGAGAATTTAGTTTAGGTAAAATTCTGTTCAATATAAAAAAATACATACATGTATTATTTTTAATATGATTCGGGTAATTAATCATGTAGCAGTAATAAAAATGTAAACATACCTTAGATCAGGGGTCGGGAACCTTTTTGACTAAGAGAGCCATAAAAGTAAAATATTTAGAAATGTTTTTCAGTGAGAGTCACACGCACGCGCGCGCACATACAAACGCGTGCGTCCGCGCACACACACACACACGCGCGCGCGCACGCGGCGCCACTTTTCAACAAAATATCAGAATGTATTATTTAAAGTAACTTTGTGATAGTACTCACCGTTAACATGAATGGTTTTCCGTTCCTCGTATTTGGTAAAAATCCAGGAAAACGATCGGAATGAAATTCAACTTGCCGGTCAGGAGGCGAAGTTACTGCTAGATCGCCTGCACACGGCTCATAAGCTTCCACACTTGCTATCTGCAATCTACTTCTCGCAGAAGTATGTCGATGCTAACGTTAACATGGGGCTTGTTAAAATGTCACTGACATTCGATGGTATTGTTTCATTGCAAATTAGAATCAGAACATTTTCTCTCCTCTAATGCTCCGGTGCATTAACGCTGAAGTGCACGAGTTGGGCTCATTTCAAGGGGCGTTTACCTGTTTCAACATGACGGCCACTATCATCCAATCAATATTGCGCTTTCCGCCAACTGCAGCCCCAACGGGAAATGAACGGCGAAAAAACAAAAATATGTATTTAGTTTTATCGGCGAGCCATATGCAATCATCAAAAGAGGCCATAGGTTCCCGACCCCTGCCTTAGATAATGGTGGTGTTACTCAATTTCCACACTGGGGCTAAAAGGTTGAATAGAAAAAACAGACAACAAATGTAATCATTTCATTTAATAAAACACCCTGATCCATGTTTACTTTTTAAATTGAATACATAATCTAATTAGCCGGATTAAATGATGCCATCAAGCCAGTCAGGTGTTTGCAGTTTGAAAAATGGTGTTTGCAGTTTCAAAAATACATTTAAAAAGTTGTATGTTTACACATGAATGACCATTTAAAACTACACCAATTGTACAGAGTGATATTTCATTTGGCTAGCATTATATTGACTTAGTAGTGCCTTCTTAAAAGGGCAGCACAACTGTTGCACGTTGAATTAGCATGACTTATTGTGCTGCCATTTAAAACAAAGTTAACTCAAAGCACCAACCCGGGTGACCCTTATAACTTTTGAAGTTCATATAAAACTTAATTGAACACCCATTTGACGATTATTCTCAGACCTTCGCCGACACAAACATAACTTTTTATCACCTCGTGATAGATATTACTCCACCACCGCCCAAACAAACCTGCGCGGTACAATTCTCTTCATAACCCTGCTGTGTCTTTCTACAAACAAGAGACGTTTAAGAAAAATTCCTACTTACCACAGAAGAGCTCGTAACATTAGGAGAAGTCCTTGGCTCGAGCGGTGGATGACATTGATATTAAATACGATTGTTTGTCTTTCCATCCTAATTTAAAAGAAATAATCCGTCGGTCTCTGCCAGATTCAGCCGTTGAGAATTCAAATGGCGTCCAATGAGAGCGCGCAGTGACATCATCACACAGCTTCCTGCCGTGAACTCAAAATATTCGAGTAAACGATTGCCATGAACTCAAAAGTATTGATCTACTGCAAATGAAAAACGCAGGACTCATTCAAAAACTCAAAACGTTCTTGAAACAAAAAATCGGTTTTTGAGTTGACTGTGACTTTAAGTCAGTAGTACTGTTCGGGTTTACAGTGTAGGAGCATCACGTCGAGGGTCACCAAGTTAACTGTTGGGTTAATGACCTTAACTCAATGTGGTCATTCACCCAGAGTTTAAATTTTATGTAAAATTTCATCAGCCCGATTGTAAAATGCTAAGTAGAAAATGTAAGTATAATATAATAGTAAAAGTAAACGCTAAATGTCCCATGTATGATTTTGCAAACATCCAAAGGGTGGATCACAAAGCAGACACTCAAACATGGAGAAATGCAGAAAAATGCAAGATGAAGTGATGCGGGGTGCTGAATATCACCCCTACACCTCGCGTTTGACACCCAGTGTTTGAGACTGAAAACGAAAGGTTAAGCGCAAGCGGGTCATTTAGTTCAAACACAGACGATAATCTCAATTTTGATGTCCGTCCGTCTTCTGCAAATCCTTCAATCGTCTTAAAATGCTGGCATGACATGCCGCTGGATACAACATATGGTAAACAGCCTGCAGACCGCACACACGCACATTTAACATGCACCCTCTTGACAAATGGGTCATCTTCCAGGAGGGAAATAAACAGTGACATGCAGTCAGGTGAGGCAGGTGAGGCTGTGCCTCACCTGCCATCATGACAATATCAAATGAAAAAATACATTAAACCGTTATATTTATTGAGTGATTTGTACTTTAACGTTCTTTTCCATTTAACTTCACCGTTTTTGGATTTTTTTTTTCAAAATTGCAGAATTTTCACATTTATCGTTCAAATACGAAGCAGAGACGAGCGGTGAGGCAGCAGCCGGCTGAGCCTCACTATGGATTGCGCAATCACTACGCTAACTGTGCTGGCTTGCTCTGCAGTGAGACTCCCTCCGCATATCGCTATTAAAGTGTTCAAACACTTTTAGTATATGAACTAAATTTCTACACTTTAGCTGGTGTATAGAATGTAGAGTCACTTTACATTATAAACATTGTACTACAGTCTTCTTTACAGCAAATCAGTGTCCTCCATCTTTAGAGGTTTGATCCGCATGTTTGTTTTGGCCAAGCTTTTACGTCGGATGCCCTTCCTGACACAACCCTCTGTATTTATCCGGGCTTGGGACCGGCACAAGAAGACTTATGTCCCTTTGTGGCTACAGAACAAGCAACTCGCTCAGTAAAAGGCTCCCAAACACAAAATGGTCATCGGCACAGGAACATTCAAAAAAGCAAAAACTGTACTCACCATTTGATGACAATGCTCTGATCTTACCATGATCTATATCTATCCATCTATATATATATATATATATATACATATCCATCTAAATCTATTTAATCTCTCTCTCTCTCTTTCTCTCTCTCTCTCTCTCTCTCAGCCAAGCACGAGTAAGCAAAAATAGGACGGGCGGCCATCTTGGGTCAGCGGGCACAGCAAGGAGAAAAAGGGTAGGGGGGCTAGGAGGGGTAGTTTCAGGATTCAGAGGGGGGTTAATGAGTTGGTGAGGTTCGGGGGTCCATGCAGCCCCCTCAGTGTTTATTTTATTTTATTTTCATCAAAATTGTGTGCATAGGTGAGGTACACAGTTCTCCTGCCTCGTGACAGGGGGCGCTGGTGATTACAGATTTTTCTTGTGCCTCCTTGGCTGCAGAATAAGAGAATTTGTGACAGCAAGCTACAGTAAACAGTTAGCAAGTGAAGTGCAACCATGCAGTCATTTTTTCCTGTTGCTTGGCCTTATTTTTAGAATGGAGGATTACATATCAAAATTGAAAGAAATAGAGAGACTTTTAAAACTGGTGCATCAATAACTGAAAGTTATCGATGCCTTTCTTCAGAAGGAGCGGCGCATGGACTTCATTTATGAGTAAAGCTAAAACGATAATCATGTTTTTTAATCAGTTTTTTTCTCTGCTACAGTTTATATAAAGAATGCTGACATGACATTTTAAGCAAAACACGTTAACTGTTGCCAATCAAATGGTGAATAAGCTTAGTAAGCTACTCTGTGGAGTTCATGTTTGTAAATCTGACTGTGATGACGTCAGCGCCTCACCGGCCATCAACCTCACCGCACGTCACTGGAAATAAAACACCCTTTCTTTCATTTGCTGTGTATTGGATTGTGAACCGAGAAATGCTTTGCCAAATACGAATTTCTAAACATAATTTTTGCTCTCCTGCGCATCGTCTTTGAGAAAAATATAGCCTGTATTCTATGAAAACACTCGAGACGCCCTGTCTTGGTATGAAAAGGAAACATCAGTAGTGCATTGAATTGAATGGGAGCACTGAAGCAGGCTGATACCTTTCAGGAGCACAAAAGGCCCTCCATGAGATAATAAGCAAAAAAGGGCCCAGCTGATGTAAGTATAGTAAGAGTATGTTTAAAAGACACAAATGACGGTTGAGTAGAATGAAGGTGCGGCGAAACCACACATAACAACAACAAAAGTTTGTACAGTGCATGATGTCTGTCCTAGATGAAAAACAGCGTGCCATCTATGCTTTGTTCAACAGACATTTGGAATGACGCCATCACACTGACCTATTCAGCTGCAAGTCAAAAGTGCCTATGGGCAGAGGCGGGATAAAAAGGGGCGCTACTCTCATCTTAGCATACAGGAGAGCAGAGCCTGGAAAACCTGGAAGAATGATGTAAAATGGTACCAGACACCAACGTTAAGGCTTTGCAGTGACCTTTTATGAAGCAGAGAAAGCCCACAGTACGACAGTGGGCTCTCAAGGTAAAAATGGATTTTGGGGCCCTTTATTTCTGCATTGAACATTCAAACATCTATTCCAAAATTAATTGCAGGAGTATTATGCTGATCTATTGACATCACATTGTGATCAAGAAGTAAATTGGACACAGAACATCAACAAGGCCCAATCAAAAGAAATCAAATGCGTGATGATGATGATGCGTGTGTGAAGTTTCCTCTCTTCACTTCTTTTAATTTACGTATCTAGCTATCTATCTGCTATCTAGCGAGCTATCAAGCGATCGAGCTGGCGACCTAACTAGCGAGCCATTTGCTATCTATTGGCTATCTAGTGTTAGGTTAGAATATTACAAGCTAATCTTGTATGTTTACACATGAATGACCATTTAAAACTATACCAATTGTACAGAGTGATATTTCATTTGGCTAGCATTATATTGACTTAGTAGTGCCTTCTTAAAAGGGCAGCACAACTGTTGCACGTTGAATTAGCATGACTTATTGTGCTGCCGTTTAAAGCAAAGTTAACTCAAAGCACCCACCCGGGTGACCCTTATAACTTTTGAAGTTCATATAAAACTTAATTGAACACCCATTTGACGATTATTCTCAGACCTTCGCCGACACAAACATAACTTTTTATCACCTCGTGATAGATATTACTCCACCACCGCCCAAACAAACCTGCGCGGTACAATTCTCTTCATAACACTGCTGTGTCTTTCTACAAACAAGAGACGTTTAAGAAAAATTCCTACTTACCACAGAAGAGCTCGTAACATTAGGAGAAGTCCTTGGCTCGAGCGGTGGATGACATTGATATTAAATACGATTGTTTGTCTTTCCATCCTAATTTAAAAGAAATAATCCGTCGGTCTCTGCCAGATTCAGCCGTTGAGAATTCAAATGGCGTCCAATGAGAGCGCGCAGTGACATCATCACACAGCTTCCTGCCGTGAACTCAAAATATTCGAGTAAACGATTGCCATGAACTCAAAAGTATTGATCTACTGCAAATTAAAAACGCAGGACTCATTCAAAAACTCAAAACGTTCTTGAAACAAAAAATCGGTTTTTGAGTTGACTGTGACTTTAAGTCAGTAGTACTGTTCGGGTTTACAGTGTAGGAGCATCACGTCGAGGGTCACCAAGTTAACTGTTGGGTTAATGACCTTAACTCAATGTGGTCATTCACCCAGAGTTTAAATTTTATGTAAAATTTCATCAGCCCGATTGTAAAATGCTAAGTAGAAAATGTAAGTATAATATCATGGTAAAAGTAAACGCTAAATGTCCCATGTATGATTTTGCAAACATCCAAAGGGTGGATCACAAAGCAGACACTCAAACATGGAGAAATGCAGAAAAATGCAAGATGAAGTGATGCGGGGTGCTGAATATCACCCCTACACCTCGCGTTTGACACCCAGTGTTTGAGACTGAAAACGAAAGGTTTAGTGCAAGCGGGTCATTTCGTTCAAACACAGACGATAATCTCAATTTTGATGTCCGTCCGTCTTCTGCAAATCCTTCAATCGTCTTAAAATGCTGGCATGACATGCCGCTGGATACAACATATGGTAAACAGCCTGCAGACCGCACACACGCACATTTAACATGCACCCTCTTGACAAATGGGTCATCTTCCAGGAGGGAAATAAACAGTGACATGCAGTCAGGTGAGGCAGGTGAGGCTGTGCCTCACCTGCCATCATGACAATATCAAATGAAAAAATACATTAAACCGTTATATTTATTGAGTGATTTGTACTTTAACGTTCTTTTCCATTTAACTTCATCGTTTTTGGATTTTTTTTTTCAAAATTGCAGAATTTTCACATTTATCGTTCAAATACGAAGCAGAGACGAGCGGTGAGGCAGCAGCCGGCTGAGCCTCACTATGGATTGCGCAATCACTACGCTAACTGTGCTGGCTTGCTCTGCAGTGAGACTCCCTCCGCATATCGCTATTAAAGTGTTCAAACACTTTTAGTATATGAACTAAATTTCTACACTTTAGCTGGTGTATAGAATGTACAGTCACTTTACATTATAAACATTGTACTACAGTCTTCTTTACAGCAAATCAGTGTCCTCCATCTTGAGAGGTTTGATCCGCATGTTTGTTTTGGCCAAGCTTTTACGTCGAATGCCCTTTCTGACACAAGCCTCTGTATTTATCCGGGCTTGGGACCGGCACAAGAAGACTTATGTCCCTTTGTGGCTACAGAACAAGCAACTCGCTCAGTAAAAGGCTTCCAAACACAAAATGGTCATCGGCACAGGAACATTCAAAAAAGCAAAAACTGTACTCACCATTTGATGACAATGCTCTGATCTTACCATGATCTATATCTATCCATCTATATATATATATATATATATATATACATATCCATCTAAATCTATTTAATCTCTCTCTCTCTCTCTTTCTCTCTCTCTCTCTCTCTCTCAGCCAAGCACGAGTAAGCAAAAATAGGACGGGCGGCCATCTTGGGTCAGCGGGCACAGCAAGGAGAAAAAGGGTAGGGGGGCTAGGAGGGGTAGTTTCAGGATTCAGAGGGGGGTTAATGAGTTGGTGAGGTTCGGGGGTCCATGCAGCCCCCTCAGTGTTTATTTTATTTTATTTTCATCAAAATTGTGTGCATAGGTGAGGTACACAGTTCTCCTGCCTCGTGACAGGGGGCGCTGGTGATTACAGATTGTTCTTGTGCCTCCTCGGCTGCAGAATAATAGAATTTGTGACAGCAAGCTACAGTAAACAGTTAGCAAGTGAAGTGCAACCATGCAGTCATTTTTTCGTGTTGCTTGGCCTTATTTTTAGAATGGACGATTACATATCAAAATTGAAAGAAATAGAGAGACTTTTAAAACTGGTGCATCAATAACTGAAAGTTATCGATGCCTTTCTTCAGAAGGAGCGGTGCATGGACTTCATTTATGAGTAAAGCTAAAACGATAATCACGTTTTTTAATCAGTTTTTTTCTCTGCTACAGTTTATATAAAGAATGCTGACATGACATTTTAAGCAAAACACGTTAACTGTTGCCAATCAAATGGTGAATAAGCTTAGTAAGCTACTCTGTGGAGTTCATGTTTGTAAATCTGACTGTGATGACGTCAGCGCCTCACCGGCCATCAACCTCACCGCACGTCACTGGAAATAAAACACCCTTTCTTTCATTTGCTGTGTATTGGATTGTGAACCGAGAAATGCTTTGCCAAATACGAATTTCTAAACATAATTTTTGCTCTCCTGCGCATCGTCTTTGAGAAAAATATAGCCTGTATTCTATGAAAACACTCGAGACGCCCTGTCTTGGTATGAAAAGGAAACATCAGTAGTGCATTGAATTGAATGGGAGCACTGAAGCAGGCTGATACCTTTCAGGAGCACAAAAGACCCTCCATGAGATAATAAGCAAAAAAGGGCCCAGCTGATGTAAGTATAGTAAGAGTATGTTTAAAAGACACAAATGACGGTTGAGTAGAATGAAGGTGCGGCGAAACCACACATAACAACAACAAAAGTTTGTACAGTGCATGATGTCTGTCCTAGATGAAAAACAGCGTGCCGTCTATGCTTTGTTCAACAGACATTTGGAATGAGGCCATCACACTGACCTATTCAGCTGCAAGTCAAAAGTGCCTATGGGCAGAGGCGGGATAAAAAGGGGCGCTACTCTCATCTTAGCATACAGGAGAGCAGAGCCTGGAAAACCTGGAAGAATGATGTAAAATGGTACCAGACACCAACGTTAAGGCTTTGCAGTGACCTTTTATGAAGCAGAGAAAGCCCACAGTACGACAGTGGGCTCTCAAGGTAAAAAATGGATTTTGGGGCCCTTTATTTCTGCATTGAACATTCAAACATCTATTCCAAAATTAATTGCAGGAGTATTATGCTGATCTATTGACATCACATTGTGATCAAGAAGTAAATTGGACACAGAACATCAACAAGGCCCAATCAAAAGAAATCAAATGCGTGATGATGATGATGCGTGTGTGAAGTTTCCTCTCTTCACTTCTTTTAATTTACGTATCTAGCTATCTATCTGCTATCTAGCTAGCTATCAAGCGATCGAGCTGGCGACCTAACTAGCGAGCCATTTGCTATCTATTGGCTATCTAGTGTTAGGTTAGAATATTACAAGCTAATCTTAGCGTTAACAGTTACATTTAATCTTTGAACAATTTTGAACAGACCTTATTGTGCAACATTTTAACCTAACAATTGGCGCGTTCGTTGTGAGAGGTGTAGCATATGTCACACTGCTAAAGAATGTTGCGACAGGTCGAAAAGCAGCGGTGACGTCACGACCGCAGGTAGACTAAGATGGTGGCACAATAAACACGTTGACAAAGCAACTCTCCTCTCTCATTCCTCCGGACACAACATTGGCGACGAAGATGGACTTCTACACAGCTCCCCTCCCCTCGTTTCTCGCGCTCCCGGTGAGCCACCAGTCCCGTGGTCCCGCTGGTATGACTCGTTTACGACGTATCTGACGGCGACCGGACTAAACGAGGCAAGCGAAGCACGCCGAACGGCTATGCTAATACACAGTTTAGGTAGTGAGGGGCAGCGCATTTTTTGCTCTCTTGGACCCGCGGAGACATACGGGGATTGTGTCAGTTTATTGGCCCGACATTTCGCCCCACCTCAGGGCGTGATTGTCCGGCGGATTGCCTTCCGTCAACGACGGCAACGAACAGGCGAGTCGGTACACCACTACGTTGCCGACTTGCGGTGTTTAGCGGGCCTCTGTAAATTCGGCCGCTTGGAGGAGGAAATGATTAGGGATCAACTCGCCGAGCACACGATTGATCCCAAACTACGGGAGAAACTGTTATTGTCCCCTGACGACCTCCCACTATCGAAGGCTGTGGAAATGGCGTTTCAATTGGAGAACGCAGCACAATTAACGGCTCGGCTTGTGAACCCACCCACACCTTCACACTCTCCCGCGTTGGCACAGATTGCTGCTCCAACCCCTCCACTCCCAGACGCCACCGCCACCTACAACTCCACCTCTACATACGACGGTGCCGAGATAAATGTGGCCAGACGTCAAGGGGCCAATGCACGCACGCCTTGTGCCAACTGTGGGTCAGCCTCGCATCCCACACGTGCGCCCACTTGCAGAGCCACTGGACAACGATGCCAACGCTGCGGGAAGATGAATCATTTCGCAAGGATGTGCCGCTCTGCTCCCACCTTCACTTACGACCGTACCGAGATAAATGTCGTCAGACATCAACGGGCCAACACACGCAGACCTTGTGCCAACTGTGGGTCTGCCTCGCACGCCACACGCGTGCCCGCTTGCAAGGCCACCGGACAACGATGCCAACACTGCGGGAAGATGAATCACTTCTCCAGGATGTGCCGCTCCGCCCCTTCGTCGACAAACATATCCCGCTTGCCAGACCAGCCGAGGCGAACCACCATCCACTGCGTGGGCTCGCGCGCCAAGCCATTCAAGTGGTGCACAGTGGAACTGGATGGAGTGAGCTTACCACTCCTGCACGACACCGCAGCCTCCAGGTCACTGTTGAACGTGTCCACAGTTCGACGGCTATTTCCTCATCTCCCGATCGAGGCCAACGCTGAGGACTTGTTTGGCTATGCCAACTGCCACCTTCACGGCGCGCTATGGCTCAAGGACTCTCCCTGCTTTCACTTTCCAAGTGTCCCGTCGCGGCGCCAACCTCTTGGGCTTGGACTTGTTTTGTGCACTCGGCTTTTCTATCTCTGACAGTGCGGGTGCCCCAATTCACCCCCAGGCCAACGGGGGTGAAGGAAGCTCCAACCAAGCAGACGGCCTTCCCTACTCTTCCTCAGCCAGCAGAGGGCCCAACAAGAAGCGCCGGACGAAGCAACGCACACTTACTGTGTCGGACTGGGTCCGCATTTGCCGGCCGTGCTGCTCTCACAAATTGGACTCATTCTGGACAGCACCAGTCCAGATTACCGCCCAACTCGGACCGACCACCTTCTGTCTGGCTGACGGGTCCCGTTGGCATGCCAGCCGCCTAAGGAGAGTGGCGGCACCGACCCCCTCGAACGACTTCTCAGGCAAAAACTACTGACGCCTCGAAGAGCGTCGTGAACCAGCTGTGCCCGTGAGGCCAGAGCCTCGGCCAGCTCGCGTTCGCCTTTGCCCTCTGTATTTGGACAATTATCACCGATTTTGAATGTCCCTAGCCAGTGCTTAGCCTATCGCGTGGCAGAATAACCCACACGGCTAAGCAGGGAAACCGGCAGTCTACCCGGTTTCCCTTGTTACAGAGTGTTTTTGGTTCCTTCAGGGAGGGGGGGTAAATGTAGCATATGTCACACTGCTACAGAATGTTGCGACAGGTCGAAAAGCAGCGGTGACGTCACGACTGCAGGTAGACTAAGATGGTGGCACAATAAACATGTTGACAAAGCAACTCTCCTCTCTCATTCCTCCGGACACAACAAGAGGGATGACCAAAAATCCGGCAAGTTACTCACAGATAATTTATTCCTAACAATTTGATCTAATACAGAATTCTGAGTCTCAGCTCCCTGACACAGAAACTATTTGTGTGCCCCCAAATCAGTAAGAGACGAAAGAATGAGACTGTGACTGAGCAGCCCAGATTTAAAGATGTACCACATGCGTATTCCAATTTGGTCCTTCCTGGCATCTGGTTCACGTCTCTGTTCTCAAGGTATTTGCCGACCTCCAGGCGAGGTGGAAGGTAGATCAAAACTTGCGTCCTGCCGAGTCAGTGTTTGGTCACTTCCTTTCATCTGCGTTGTCCAGAATTTGGCCACGTTGTCATTTCACACTTCTTTTGTGTTTGCCAGCCGCCTCCCCTTCAATCTCCTGGCACCTGAAACATGTCTCCAACCAACAACACCTCTTTGTTCAGTTATCTAATTACAAGCAAAGCAATATTTATACTGATTTAAAACAGATTCTTATCTTACAGTGTATTGTCGGCGTTCAAATACGTGACATGTTTCGGCGTAAGAATCTGTTTTAAATTAGATATCAAGTAGACAGGATGAACTTAACACAACTAATATTTATACTGATTAAACTTACCGTTTATCTTGAGCAATGTTTAATATGGCTAAATAAATGTATATATTTCCTTTACTAGCTAGCTATTAGCTATGTAGCTAGTTAGTTACCTCATAGCTATCTATTTGCTAGCTAGCTAGTTTTCTACCTATTTGAGTTATTGTGGGTTGAGTGAACACTTGCGACTGTGGCTGCCGCTGCTCACCCACAGAAAAACCTATCCGGTGACTGTAAGGTGACCTTGAGAGTTCTGAAAGGTGCTTGTAAATGAAAGGTATCATCATATCATCATCAAAAGCAAATCCGTATTGATCCATTTACCAGAAAGGTGTCATTTGGTTGATTATTTTTGGTGTGGGGGGGGGGGGGGGGCAGCAATATGTAAATATAGGTTGAAGCGGGAGAAGAGAAATAAGCGCATCAAGAGGAAGAAAAATAAGCTGTTATGTTCAAACAATTTCAAATGTGGCCCCGTCCCCCGCGTAGTATGAAGTAAACAATCAAATCACATGCAGGATTGTAGTTGATTTTCCACAATCGGTTTGGAGCACAACCAGGAATGTGATGAAAAGGAATCTCTCCGAAATGCCACCATCTTCTATTCAAATTCATCCACTTCATTCTGACACGCAGAATTTCATGGAATCAATATTGGAAGCAGAGTTGTACGAAGCTGCCATTGTGGGACTATTAAAGGCTTTCTAATTCGGATAACTCTGCGACCTTGTTCTTCTCAAACTCACTCAGTGGCTCAAAATAATACACAATGCCCCCTTTCATTTTTTTAATAATTGCATTTTATTAATTGGAAACCAATAAACAAAAAAAAAAGCAAAAAAGCCGAACCAGAACAGTAGCATTAGGTAAGACAAGGCGAGAGAGAGAGAGAGACACTTAAATAAGAGTTCCATGTAGGTGAAGGCGAGTTGATGTGGGAGCGTGTGGAAGGACAGGCTACAATCTCGATTATGTACACTCATTTCTCACTGCAGGACTGGCATGCCCCATAAAAAAAAAGGGGGGGGGGGGGAGCCACTAAAACACCAGAGAGAAAGGCACTATCCAGAGAGAGCAAGGAAAACAAAAACAGAAAACATGAGGACAAATACTGGACAGAACTGAGATCAAAATCTTTGACACCCCAAAAAAAAATAAAAAAAAAACTCAACCAAGTGCTCGACAACACATCTGACAAAACATTATGGGAAGTGTTCATGTGTGCCATTTGTTGCTTTTTTTACATGCAATTATCCACTGTTGGCCCCCCCGCACACATTCCCTGTGCACGTATGACGAGAGTATGTATGCACGTTTACTAGCTGGACTGAACTTGGGACCACCGAGCGTGCGCAACATATCGCGGTCGGCTTCATCGGGCCTGCTGCTTCCCTCATGCTCAGATCTGCGGACTCAGTCAGCTCCATTCAAAAGGTGGCAACAAATAAATGTCAAGGTCATACATGGCTTGCCTCCACGGCGGCGTCCCCTTCACGCTCAATGACAGGAGCTTTCCGCTTCAATGGGGTTTTTCTTCTCCCGGCGCGTCGTGGACTTCCCTTGTGCGAGGAACGTCGCGTTACCCCGAGACCCTCTCAAAGAAATACTTGAAGGACGCACATTCTACAGCTACCAGATCTTATCCAAGACAAACCATTGAACATAATTTACAAATGTGTGATGAGAGGTAATACAGACAAAACACATACAAATATATAATAATATATATATATATATATTCTTAAAAAAGGATTCTCTCTATAGTGGATTGATTTATACAGCCGGCGGCTGATGTACAATGCTCACAAGCCAATCATCGTCGACATGGAAACTTGCTGTATCAGATTTTTTTAAAATTCATTTTCTTCTTCTTCTTCTTTTTTTTTCTAAATTTTCCTGTGTTTTTTTCTTTAAAACGGATGCGGCCAATAAAACATGCGGCAAAAGCAAACACAAGGCGGCAGAATGTTAAGAAGTTAAAAAGTAGACAGAAGCGGCCGTGGGAGGGAGTCAAATTTTTTGGTTCTTCCTTTCCCTCGCTTGCGAGGCGCTCAAAGTCTCGGTGCAAGTCGAGGTGGATTTTTGCTCAGCTGCCACCCACCACAAAACATCAGCCATGACAGCACAGCACAGCACAGCACAGCGCTCTTGTCTGATTTCTCGCTCTTATTTTTCACTTGTCGGCATTCTTCCTCTCTGCTCCTGCTATTGTGGGGTTGGTGAAGAGGAGGAGGAGGGGAGGCGTTGTTTGGTGATCGGATGAAGAGGGGAGGGGACTGATGACATCTAGAATGATGACTATGATGATGATGATGATGATGGTGGTGCGATGGCCCTTTAACATGGCGGGACTGTTTCACATGTTCCGATTGACCGGCGTGACGTAGTTGCGCGGGAACATGCCCGTTTGGCCGTGGCAGCCGCCTTTCCACCAGTTGGGGTCAGCGTTGTCCAGCACTTGGATGAAGTCGCCGCGTCGGAAACCCAACTCGCCTTCCTCCTGGGGGTCGAAGTCAAAGAGCGCCTGCACGTACGTGGAATGCTGTCGCGTGGCAAACAAGTGGGCAGGCGTTAGCTAAGGTGCGCCGGCGTCGCAGCAACAGAGAAAAAAAGCTCACAATGGCACACTTTCAATTACATGTCCATGTCCATTGAGCTAATGTAATCTCAGTGGCTTCAATATACAGGTAACATTACGTTACGACCGGCTTCCGTTCCGACAAAACGTTCATCAGTCAAAGGGACAAAAGTCAAAATCCATTTGAAATGGCCAACGTGATGTGACGTTTACACAAAAGGATCGTATACGATGTCAATCTGTTGTTTTTAAGCAACGTTTTCTAAACGGTTTACAGTTCATTTATGAATTTTAGTGTCTTTTTTTTGTCGTATTATCGATTTTTATTACTGTACAACTGTAACAGTAATGTATACCAAACTGTTTACTGTACATTTATGAATTTTATACTTACCTTTTAGTGTCGTTTATGCATATGCATATACATACTCGTTATATCGATGATATCGATAGTACTGCTTATTAAGATACTATTTCTATGAACGCAAGGAGAAAATTTACATGCCGCAGGATCGGATACATCAATAGTCCGGTTATATCGATATTTTTTCTGTATATATATATATATATATACTGTATATATATATATATATATATATATATATATATATATATATATATATATATATATATATATACACACACACACACACACACACACACACACATATACATATATACATATATATATATATATATATAAAATCGCTCTTCCTGCTGTCGTAAATCATGCCGGTCGTAACTCGGATGTTACCCTTATCATATTTAATAGTTTGAATTTTTACTATGGTTAAGATAGAGATCGAAGCCACTGATGCGACAGCAAGCCCACGTTAGTTCCTGCTCAGCGATGATCGCGCGAACAACGATGTAGCGCAAATCAAAGGAGTGCCACGGGGAGTTACCTGGTGGACCTGCTCGATGTCCCGCAAAAAGATTTGCTGGCTACGGGAAACGGAGGAGGTGCGATGGTATTCCACCACCTCATTCAGGGAGTTAAACTTCACCACCCACAGGAAATACTTCCCGGCGCCATCACGGAGAACCTTGAAGTGCTGCACGTCGATGCCAAACCTGCAAAGAATCACCAGCAGAAAAATGGTTGAGGCGCGGCAATAAAATGACAAAATCGTCCGCGAGGAGGAACAAAAGTGGCAGTGGTCCTATCGCGTAACTTGCGGCAACGTTGACGCATCTTTTGGGAAGGACAAACTGGAAATGCAGAAGAGGAAGTCAAGCCGATACTGGAAAAGGAGCTAACGGGCGAGCCCGGTTCCGACTTCACGAGAATAAGGAAGCGTCCGCCCGCCTTGATGACTCAGGCGGCCGGAGCTTGGAAATTGGTGAAGCCGATCGATCGTCCCGAGAGTGAGCAGTGACGGACGTGGAACCCCACTTGACACCCCGCTACTCACTTGACTGAGAGGGAGAAGTCGCCCGGCGCACTCTCGCTCTCTCGAATGAGGAAGGCGCCGTCCTGCCTTTGTTTGTTGAGCATCTCCTCTGCTTTGGCCCGAGGGATCTTCCCAAAGAACCATCTGGGGGAGAAAACAAACACTCGGGGCTGGTTATGTGGACGGCGGGAAATGCAAAAGGATCTTGGCCCATATCGTCGTAAGTGGCAAACACGGTAGGACTTGATCAGTAGCGTTGCGGCGTTGCTAAGCAACGGAGGGGAAAATCGCACGCTGTACATTTTGTTCCCAAGCAAGGTCGCGCCGGAGGCAGTCGACTTCTCACAGCTCGTTAGTAAGAAGCACTTGTCACTATTTTGTCATTAGAAATGCGCTCTCATCACAGCATCGGATGCGGAAATGTTGTAGCAGATTTATGTGGGACAGGAGATGAGGCAATCTCTTTTTGTTAATGGATGCTACAGCTTCAGGTTTGTTTTCAACATTTAGATGCACATTTCACCCTGATCCACTGGTGAAAACGATGCTTTGATCCTCTCCTCCTCCATCGAGGACTGCTTCATACAACAAAGAGGTTGCAGAAAACGGACAACCGACAGCATTTTTTTTGTTGTGACGAAAAACGTTTGATAGCATCTAAAATACCCAAAACACGCAGGCTGATATTTTTAGGCAAATGCAAAACAGCAATAAAAATGACCGAAAGTGTCCCACAACTGCCACAAAATGACCTCGGAAGTGGGGATTTTCAGAAAGTCCCGCCCCCAGTTTGTGATGTCACGCCAGGACGTCCTGCCTTGCTCCAGAATCAAAACAATGGCCTCACGGAGTTCAGATTGGGAGAAGATGCTTTCTTGTTACTCATCCACTTATGAATAGGATTCAAATAGTTCTGAAGAGGAAAGCACAAATGTTTTCAATTGATTAAAGAAGTCCTCCCGTATCAATTCGAGCCGTCTGGACTCCAATGTAGCGTCCCAGAAAATGCACAAGATGGTGCACAAGCTCCGTTGGAAATGAGCTGATTTGTCTGCTTGGAATTTGTGTCAACTTAACACCTTCTTTATGCTGTCTTTATGCAATTGGTAGTCTTGGTGCGACACACACGATTCACCATTGCATTATTTATGGAGCTTTCCTTCTAATTTTGCAATCAACACGGTGTTTTCAGACGAAAAAGTGCCCAAAATGCATTGGTGTCACTTGAGGAATCGTAATCAACTTGAAAACAAGACTTCCTGAATGTTCAGCGCGAGTCTTAAAATGTAAAATATAGCTCTATGCGGTGGAATCTTTGTAAAATGTGCTCAGTAGAAGTCATTTGAAGCGACTTAACAAATTATGGACACAACTTGTGCGGCCGGTGGTGTCGGTTGTCCTTTAAGATTGAATGACAGTCTGTGTCTTTTGTGTTGTGTCACATTATTTGTTATTTAGTTTTTGGTTGTTTTGACTTCAGGATGGCGCTGCCAGAGTGGCTTCCTTCACAGCAGGCAGGACCTGTATTTTGTTTTTCTTCTTCCTTTCATCACTTCGCTGCTGTGAAATGTAAATTATCCACTGCGAGACTGACAAAAACAATTCTGTATGTGTAAGACATAATAAAGATTTAAAGAAATAACAACAAATAAACTTAAAGGACAACCGACACCATTTTTTTTGTTTTGCAGCCCGATATTTTTTGTCAAATGCAAAACGCCAATAAAAATGACTTAAAGTGTGCTAAAACTGCAAAAAATTGAGCTGCGAATTGGGGATTTTCAGAAAAATCCCGCCCCCAGTTCGTGACGTCACGCCGAGATGTCTTGCCTTGCTCGTGAATCAAAACAATGGCTTCAGATTGGGAGAAGATGCCTTCTTCTTACTCATCCAGTTATGAATATGATTCAAATCGTTCTGAAGAGGAAAGCATCCATGTTTGCAATCGATTAAAGAAGTCCTCCCGTATCAATTCGAGCCGTCAATGACAGCAATGTAGCACTCAAGCTCCGTTGGAAATGGGCCGATTTGTCTGCTGGGAATTTGTGTCAGCCAATTTCAAATAGTTGTCTTGATTCACCATTGCGTTATTTATGTGTTTTCCTTCTAATTTCGCCATCAACACGAAGTTTTCAGAGCAAACAAAGTACCTCAAAATGCATTGTGTGTCGCTTTCTCGGCCAGGAACGTTCCCTCCGTGACGTCACGTCAGGAATCGTCACCAATTCAAAAACAAGACTTCCTGAATATTCAGCGCAAGTCTTAAAAGGTCAAATCAAGCTATATGCGGTGGAATCTTTGTCAAATACGCTCAGTGGAAGTCATTTGAAGTGATTTTACAAATTATGGACACAACTTGTCCGCCCGAAGGCGTCGGTTGTCCTTTAAGTGGCAGTATCCGATAATATGAAATTCTGTTTTGGTGTCAACGCAATTGACCCAGTGGGGGAAAAGGTTGCATTGCGCAACAACGATCGAGTCAATATCTCATTAAGAACAAAAAGCCCGCAGCTGATGACATTGAAAGCGGGTACCACCAAAGTCACTGTTTTGCTTTTGGCAAGCTGATGTTCAGGGAGCAACGCAATCTTGTCGAGTACACTTCAGGCTACGCCGTGCTCGGATTTAACCAGTGGCGGAGCGTCAAAGCCTTCTCTGCTGGCCTACAAATATCTGAATCATAGACTGATGTTAATTCTTTTGTCCATAAATTCTCATTAAATATTTCCAAATTGTCTTTCAGCTTCCTTTGATTATTTTTTCCCCTGATGCGCTGCTTGCTTCCAGATGTCTATTTGCATATTTAAGCATTTAACCATTTCAGGCATCATTTGTTACCAGGGTCAGAAATCTACCTGGATGCCTTCACAATCAGTTCTGCAGGCCGTGTCGATCAAACTGTTGCTCTAACCAATCAGATTTCGAGTTGGCAACCAAAAAGAGATACCCGCACCTTCTTGAAGGCACTAGTCAACGTCAGAGTTTTCACAAACTATGATTGGCTAGTCCTAGCCAATCATAGTTCGCGAAAATTGCTCTGATCACAAGCGGCTAGGACAAGAGTATACTGGCCAGAGCTAGCACACAGTATGGGTAGTGAGCTGCATAAGCAAATATATTGTGTTGATTTAATCACAGTTTTGTCAACCCAGAATGGCTGAATGAGGAGAATAAATGGATTTGGTTGGAAATTTACTGTTAAAGCCATTTTCAAGACGGACCTTTCAAGAAAAAATTAACATCATTCAGAAAGGTCGGTCAGTTATTTCCTGGCTAATGGTAGCCTCTCGTGGTCTCGTAGTAAATCACACCACACTTCTTTCAGTCTGGATTGATTCATATGTAGCACTACTGAAGGCCTAATGATGAAATTCGCAGCCCGCTACTGGATTTAACAGCAAATTGAGGGGTTTGTGGGTCACATCCGACGTAGCGGCTGCGTCTAATCAGGTTGCGAGAATCCGAGCATGCGGAAAAGTTGTCAGGATGGCAAGAGCGGTTGCCGAGTACTTACGGGTGGGGTTTCACATCGATGTAATTCTTTGGAATGAAGCCATCTTTTCCATTGAGCTCTGCCTTGTACCAGTTCTGATCACACTCTTCGTTTAATACCTGCCGATGACATCACAAAACAGGTCACACACACACACAGTCGCGCTCACAAACGACATCTGGAGATGCGGACTCGGGCCCGGTGACATGACGTGTAGAAATTTTGAGAGACTGATTGTTTTGCTCTCATTCTGAAGCATCGAATCAAGACCACTCTTGAAATGCGGCTCAGTCAGCAATGGGAGTCACCTCAGCCGCAACCTCAAGCGATTATTTCTGGATTGTATCATTCTTTGCGTGTGGCTTGTTTTTTTTTTTTGTTTTTACCGTATAATCCTCTCCCCCCGCCCCCCTGTTCAAAAATAGACCGCAGACCTTTACTTACGGGCTAAGAATGTTGCGGTGCACATTCATTTTGTCTAAAACGTCACTACGAGTGAGTTTCACTTCATGGTGTCTGAAAAATTCTTTAAATAATAAATCAAACCAAAATCAGTCATTGTAATGCAGATGAGCGCGAAGGCGTGACAAAAGCCAGGCGGCCGCACGATTGAGACTTTGAGCGGCTTGGATTTAAACAGCGTTAATCTGAACCCTTGGAAGCAGTCGTGCAGAATCCGTCAGTGACGAATGACTCAGTTTCACTCATTACAAGTTCAGAAGCTCAGAGGCTTGACTTCCTTTGATCGCATCGCAGCTTCATAATTCAAAGAGGAAAATATGTTTTTTTTTCGGGGGGGGGGGGGGGGGGGGGGGGGTAGCCAGCTGTCATTTGCTTTTGTCAACTGCAAATCCGCATATATCTAAGTGAACGCTTGAAGCAGTGGACTTCAAACACAAGTTGGTAGAAGTGCATCAAACGCTACAAGCGGCTGTGGTGGTCAGTTTTAGAGGAGCCAGAAAAGTGGCACCGTCGGCCGCAAATAGACATCGTGTCTCAGTTGTCGGCGGGAACATCATCCACTCAAACTCTTCATTACGGTACCACAATATATTTGTGTCACATATATAAATAGCATTACACATTCAGGAAGATTTAAAACAATAAACTCCGTCCGTCAGCATCAGACTTTAGTGAGTGGGATATCCTCGTATGTGCCAATCAAGCCGACCCGGTAAGCAACCCCAAGAGCTTTCAGTATTAACTCATTCGATGCCATTGATTCGGTAATTGAAAAGTGTGACGTGGAGCACCATTCCCAAATTTGTTTTTCTTGCAGAGGGGGTCGGGGGGTAAAGCGCTGGTCAGACCTCCGGCAATATTTTTTTGCCTTTTGTCCAGGTTAGTCCTCTGTTACAGCTTCAGCTGTTGTTGAAGCGCTATATAAATCAATATATGTATTGTATTCTATTTTGCACAACTGCCCCCATTTCAAGCTCAGATAACTCTAGACCCATATAACTTGGGAATCTACCCTCTTTGTTTGATGAAAGAAGAGAATCTGAGGTTTATTCTACTAAATTGAATGTTTATGTAGTCCGACAACTCATTCTGTGGGTCCTGTAATTTGAGTGAAAATGACAAAAACCCTGGCACTGCAGTGGACAAATTTGCACATCGTCTGTCAGTGAACGAGTTAAAGGGGAAGTCAACGTTCAACCAGATCTTCTGCGCCTGTTGATTAGGACCCAGTGAAAACGGACTGTCAAGTGACACGCTAGTCATATTTATTGATCAGAGCCATTTCAAGTCACTTCTTCAGTCGAGTTCAGATTGGGAGGATGTTGACATATCAAACACACAACTCAAACATTGAGCAGATTCAACACAACAGGACAAGAGGATTCATGCGCGCTTCTTGAAGATCCGTCGGTGTTTGTTTGTCTTTTCTATTTGCCAGTGAGGCCATCTTAACACAGACCACAGGAGCACCTCCACAAAAAGATTAGCGTGCACCCTACGGACAGCGTAGCCTAATCTGTGCCCGAGCGATTAGGCCCACAAAATCAAAGTGCACAGATGGTTATCTGATTTGAATAATCCACATTGACGCGGCCCTAAAAAAATGCAATTTAGCGAATATTGGCGACAGGGGTGTTTACCAAAATGAGCGAGCAGCAAGACAGCGCATCATTTCCTGGTTATAATCAAATCCGGTGGCTTTTTTATCTGGTGTCTCCGGGAACCAAAGCAGTACCGAATATCTGCTTGGCAGGCGTTTTTCATACCGTACAGAAACGGCACACCCACAGCCATATGTCGACCGACGGCCGGGTCATCTCTCCCCCGAGGCTCGCCATTGGACGATCTCCGTCCATCTCTTTGCGCTGACTATTTGTTTTGGTCTTTTTAATCTGTTTGAGGAACAACAGATATAAATTGCTATTTGACAGACCGGGGGACATACAGGGATTATCTTCTCTACAGCTGCCACTGCAGACCTTCTTTCAATTTATTTCGGGCACTCTAGAAATGCGGCAAATGTTTCTTTGTCAAACCCAGTCTGCCATTTGATAGAGATTCTGCATAGAGAAGACGTCTCTGATGAGGTTGATCTCTCACCCGGAGAATCGGCCTCAATGGCGAAAATGATTTCAAGCATGTCAAGTGAAAAGCGTCTGATATAACTAGGCCTCATGGGGGGATCGAAAAAGCTACGCCTCACTTCTACCGAAATATTTCTACCACCTCCCGCATTGCCTCTCTGTAGATTACTTCACTCGATTGATGTACTTCGCGTGTACGACGTCAGGCATACATTCCAGGCACGGAAGTGGCATTTGTTTTGACAAAAATCCTTCTTGGGCATCACGTCCTGCGGCGTAACAGAGCCTTGTATATATCGATATGTCTGTGGGGTCAGGCTACTGGGGTAATAACTACAAGCGAATGTGATATTGTGCACCTCACATAATATTAGACAAAACAAGTGCTAAATTCTAAAATGGTGCAGTCGTGGAATTTTCATGGGGGGAATTTAGTTATGGTTTTCCTTCAAATAAAATAGCAAAGCGAAGCACTTGCACCACAATCGGTCAATATTTTACTCATTCACTGCCAGACGATGTGCAAAAATGTGTCCACCCCAGTGCAGGGTTTTTGTCGTTTTCACTCAAATTACAGGACCTACAGAATATTGAGTTTTAAGACTACATAAACATTCAATTCAGCATAAGAAACCTTATATGCAGGTGCACCTGAGTGTATATGTGAAGTAATATTGAGCCACAACAGGTCTCACAACTCCTGTCAACAGCCACTGACTCAATTTCCACCTGTAGAAGAAGTAGTGCGTAAACCCAGCCTTTTCTGTAGCACTTTACATAGTAATGTGGTGTGCCTTATATTGGGAAAGCTTTTATATATTTATATACTATATTTGGAAACTTTTTTCAGTCATTGAAGGTGCACCTTATAGTCCGCTGCGCCATATACTGTACAGTGAGCCCCCGCTACTTCGCGGTTCACTTACCACGGGTTGGATTGGATTTGCCTTTATTAGTCTCGCAGTGGAGAAATTTACATTTCACAGCAGCAAAGTTATGAAAGGAATGAAAGCAGAAAAACTAAATATAGGAGCTGCTGGAAAGGCAGCCACTCTCGCGGCGCCGTCTTGAAGTCAAAACAACAACAAAAAACTAAATAAATAACATGACAACACAAAGACACAGAGAGTCATTCATTCTAAAGCCTTTCTGTACCCTCTTTGTTACACAAAGCAGTTCCACATGAAAGAGGAGAGGATCAAAGCGTCTCTTCACCAGTGGATCAGGGACATCATGGTGGAATGTGCACGTCGACTACAAGCTAAACGTTGAAGGCAAACACGCAGCTGTAGCATCCATTGACGAAGAGATTGTCTCACATCTCCTGTCCCACATAAATCCGCTTCAATTCCAAGCCGCAACAGTTCCACATACGCATCGGCGCTCCTTCTTATCGCGGGCTCCTCAAGCCATGTATCCATCCAGCCGCAGACTGTCCAACAGCACCGACCTTTCCGCTGAACAAAGCGGGGCTGTGAAGATGCTGCCCATTACAGGCGCAAAAAAGCACAATGGCCCCTTTGGTGTCCAGCGATGACAGTCGAATGGCACCGTCATTCCTCCCATTCAAAAACAGTACTGGCATATTCCAAAAGGCGCAACCGCTCAGCACAGTCTCCTCCTTGATGGATGTTGTGGTCAAAAATGCTGAAAAACAATCCGTATCCGTTCCACACGACGCACAACAACACAAAGTGACAAAAGAAAACACAAAACAAGACAAAAACGCCAACAAAACGCAAGGCTCATGAGAGCACTTGCTGACGGCTGCCTAGTCGGGTCCAGTGCAGAGCGGATTTTTTTTCCAGTTAGAAAATAAAGGACAGAAAAGAAATGCCAAATGACTGCGAGGTTTTGTACATGGCTGTACCTTGATTGGTTCCGAGCACACAAATTTCTCGGAAATGGGGGAGGGGGCGGGATCAGGGGTGGGGCGTCCCTACTTTCCAGATTTTCACCTATTGCGGGGGGTTCTGGTCCCCATTAACCGTGATAAATGGGGGATTACTGTGTATGGAAAATGGTTGAAGGGCTGCGCCTTATACACTGGAAAATACGCCACTTATTTCCATCTTTCCATTTTAACAGCCACGTCCATCCATTTGAAGGCACGCAAGCAGTCAAGAAATCCATGGCAAACCAGAAGAGATCCCAAAAGTACTTAGTCAAAGCATGGATTTGGATGGGAATGCAAAGTGTATGCTTCAGAAGATTTTGCTATCAAAAGCCAGCGCTGACAACCCATTTTTTTACTGAGCGGGATCAATGGGCTGAGTATTAGGCAAAGTGGGGCCCATTAATCAGGGACGGGCAGAGAGGCTTCGTGGAAAGTGAGGACGCAACAGGCTTAAAAGCTTCTTTCGTGGATCACGTAGAAGGAGTCTGACTCGGACAAGGTGGCAAGGCAGAAGAGAGGAACCGCTCGCTCATTGTGAAAATAGGAAAAGGAGGAGAATAAAACACACAAGGTTTGGCGACTTGTGTTTCTCAGTACAATGTGACAGCGGCTGCAGACAAGGGTAGACGGAGTTGAATGTGGAGAGCAGGAAGTTGGGGGGGGGGGGGGTTCGACTACAAACAGGATGTGAAAAAAGCTCTGCGGTGGTATTAATATAAATGATGCACACAGATGCAATAAACTCGCACTATTGTCAGGACAAACTACACAGTCTCTCGAAAACCTCAGAGTTTTGGGGAAGGTGCGGGGGGGGGGGCTGCCCGTTGCAAGTGACTCCAAGAAAGATGAAAGAAATTTGTGGAGAAAGGCTAACATTTTTAGAAAAGAGGAGGAAAAAGGCTGAATGACTGCTGATTCAGAATCAGAAAGCCTTCAATAGTCCCACAACGGGGAAATTTGATTGCATATTTGATCGTTTCTGATTGCCGAGAGAGCCAAGAAGAAAGCAAAAAAACAAACAAACAAACAAACAAAGAAAGAAAAGACAGAAATGAAAAAGAAACAGGAAGACAGACAGGAAAACTAACAAAAATTGGAAAAAAATACAACATAAAAATGTGAGAAATCTGTGCTTTTTTTAAAGGATTAATAAATAAAGTGACTTTTCAGCGCGATACTATGAATCCCTAAATCGTGACTTGCGTAAAGTGATCCTGATTTGATAATTACCTCTGAACACTCAGATGCTTTGTGTGAAATAAACAACACGGTCCCTTCCGAATGGATTCCAAAAAAAGCACAGATTTTATCGAGAAGAATGTTCTCGTCCTCGCATCGTATTTTATTTAATGCCAATGGTGATGGATCAGCTCGGTCCTTCAATACACTCTCGTTAAAACACGTTTTAAAAAAAGTGCTTCATACCACAAATGTTATGGACTTGGCAAAGGAAGAGCTCACTACCAACAACTCTGAAGAGATGCGATGGTTAAAGGACACCCGACACCATTTTTTTGTTTCCTAACTGACATCAGAAAAACGTTTGATAGCATCTAAAATACCCAAAACACGCAGCCTGATATTTTTAGTTAAATGCAAAACACCAATCAAAATGACTTCAAGTGTCCAAAAACGGCCACAAATCAGCTCGAAACTGGGGATTTTCAGAAAGTCCCGTCCTGAGTTCGTGACGTCACGCCAGGTCGTCTTGCGTTGCTCAAGAACCAAAACAATGGGCTCACGGAGTTCAGATTCGGAGAAGATGCTTTCTTGTTACACATCCAGTTATGAATAGGATTCAAATAGTTGTGAAGAGGAAAGCATAAATGTTTGCAATCGATTAAAGAAGTCCTTCCGTGTCATTTTGAGGTGTCTGGACTGCAATGTAGCGTCCCAGAAAATGCACAAGATGGCACCCAAGCTCCATTGGAAATGGGCTGATTTGTCTGCTGGGAATTTGTGTCTTGGTGTAACACACAACGATTCACCATCGCGTTATTTATGTGTTTTCCTTCTAATTTCGCCATCAACACGAAGTTTTCAGACCAAACAAAGTACCCAAAATGCATTGTGTGTCACTTTCTCGGTCAGTGACGATACCTACCGTGACGTCACGTACGGACTCGTCACCAACTCAAAAACAAGCCTTCGTGAATATTCAGCGCGAGTCTTAAAACGTAAAATATAGCTATATGCGGCAGAATCTTTGTCAAATACGCTCAGTAGAAGTCATTTGAAGTGATTTTACAAATTATACACACAACTTGTCCGGCCGGGGGCGTCGGTTGTCCTTTAACCGATTGCGCTTGACGGGCATACAGAAGTTTACAGGTAGTCAGCGAACGCTACGGGGACAATGAGTTTCAATTAAAAGTATTGACATTAAGCTAAGGGATCTGTTGTTGGGGAGCTTATTCTGTCAGCGCCCCGGGCTGTTAATCTTTATTTATTCAAAGATGAAATGAGCACAGCGCTTAGGGCAGCGGTCAGACTTTAGCAGCGGTCAGACGTGGCGTTTTGATGAAACGATGACGGTCACGAACAACAGAAAGGCGACAAAAATAAAGAAGAATGGGCCGCAACCTCACCCCCATTGAAGTGAATTTTCAATGACATGGTCGTCCGTTGATAGTGACCGATTGTGATGGGCCAAGGTGACTGTTTGCATCGTGACACACCAGAGGCCAAACGACAGAAGTAAATGTTGGCCAAATGACTCAAGGCCGCAAATTAGAAGGGAGCCGGGTCGGCCAGCTGTTGCGAAACACAGCCGTGCAGTGATCGCTCGCTGGAGGCGAGTCGTGGAACCTGATTACTAAATATCCAGGAGACAATGTGGGCCTTTCTTTCATCTTAACCCGTGGCCGCCGAAACCCCTCTCAGATGTACGGGTGGTCCAAGGACACGTGCGGCGTACGTACGACTGTGTGATGGCACTGGAATATGTGTTTCACATTATATGGGCCATTAAAATCATTTTACCCCTGACATTAACTCATTCGCCGCCATTCCCCAATGTATTCGGGTTGTGTTTTTTCTTGTGGGTGGTGCTGATAAAGCGCTGGTCAGACCTCTGGCAATGTTTTTCCCTTCCACAAGGGGACATAATATGCCTTTTGTCCATGTTAGCTCTTTGTTACTGCTTCAGCCATTGTTAAAGCGCTATATAAATCAATATGTATGTATTGGATTATATTTTGTACAGCTGCCCCCATTTCAAGCTCAGATAACTCCAGACCCATATAATTTAAGAATTAACTTTTTTTTTCTGATGACAGAAGGTTTCTTACGCTGCATTGAATGTCTACCTAGTCCTAAAACTCAATATTCTGCGGGTCCTGCAATTTGAGCAAAAATGACAAAAACCCTGGCACTGGAGTGGAGACTTTTTTGCACATGGTCTGGCCGTCAATGAGTTACAGACCCAGAGGAAAAATGTCAGACTCAGTTCATTTTAAAATGCAGTGTGAACATTTTTTTTTAATTAAGAAAAGCAAATAAATGGAAGGTCAATAAAATAATAATAATAATAATAATAATAATAATAATAAAACATAACCGTAAACAACGATGAAGAGGAAAAATTCAATTGCAAATTTGGCAGTTGTCTTTGCTGCTTGTAATTGTGGTACTAATCTCACGTAACACCGAAGCCTCTGCCGCCCACAGAATGTTTTTTAGGTGCAATTTCAATTGCTATTGATTAGGTGTCAATCGAGACTATCCAAAAAGGATGACGTCGCGATCAGAGGTTGAAGGCCTTGAGCCGCGCGATAAAAGGCTCCTAAATAATACAGCTTTCCTTTGAAAGAAAAAGTCCTGAAAATGGAGTTACACATTAAGCAGTTGCATCACGTGGTTCCATCTTCCTCCCACCGTGCATCTGTCTCGTCAGACACAGCTGTAAAGTAAAGGATGGATGCAGTTCGGGGACAAAACAAGAGGAAGAGGGGGAAACGGGCGAAAGGAAGATGAAAGAGTGAGAGAAAGGAGGATTCAATCCGACGAGAGGGGAAGAACGTTGGGCCTGCTTCTCAAGGCAAATTAGTCCAACGAGGAAAGCAGCCAACAAATGATTCGTGGATGGCGCCGGGGGGGGCAGTATTATGGCAGTCTATTTTAGACTTTACTTCACTCTAGAAATAACTTGAAAAGAAAAATCGCCAGTTCCAGCAGCAATATAAATACATGTAAGATAATAAAAAAAATAAAAATACGAATAAAATGTGTTTATCGGTCTCATTTTAATGGCTGTTACATACTACATTTCATTTCTGCCACAAATTTAAAAAAAAAGCATTATTTTTTCTATAGTGTTGTTTTGGTTGGCAGTTGAACTGTTGAGTGTAAGGCTGGACTCAAGCAGAACATTTCAAGGAAAACACACAATCCACAGACGACTCGCTACGGGTGTCAGGACTACACCGTGTGAAATATTTTGTTGTCTCGTTCTTGGCATTCATCAGAGCTTGCATAAAGCAACACAGGCAAAGTAATCTTTCCAACAAAAAGTAAATGCTTTCCACATACCTTAAGGATATCTCCACGCTTGAAACTAAGCTCATCTTCAGCAGTTGCTTTGAAATCGTATCTGGCAACGGCCTCCATTGCGTGCGTGCGTGCGTGCGAAATCACGTCTTGGCCCAAGTTGGGAATCAGGGACTGAATCAAAAAATAAAAACAGCGCTTATCCCAGCTGCAGATGCTTTGCTCCCGAGTCTCTCCTCCCGTCTGTGACCCGTTGCTTTACGGCTTTGACCTTACATAAAGGTCACAGCAAGGTTCCTGTAAAAAAAGGAGGGAAGAAAAAGAGGCGATTAAACAGACAGGCCTGGCAAAAATGCTTCTTCATAAAAAGCAGGGACACATCATCCTCATGCAAAAAGACAACGTAACAATTGACGGCAACTACTTTTGCCTTTTAAAATAAGTCAAATGGCGCTTGCGTGGACATTAACTCCATCCCTTCCCTGTCAATCGTTGACTCCTAAGCACCTGTACAGACTGCAGATTATCCAGAGCCTTCAGTGATACAGTAGAGCAACCTACACTTGTTAAACGGATAAAGCTGCTTATCTCATTAGGTTGTTTACAATTTGCATCAATCTAATACAGTCGGACGATCCCTAAAGTCATTAAACCAGACTCAACGGCGAATATAGTCACTATATATTTTTTTAACGAAGTTCCCTCCCCCCCACACATAAACGTCCTAAATGTGAGTAAGACGTTACAACAGAGGATGTGAAACACTTCCAGAAAAGTCGTTCGTGGTGCGCAAGAAAGGCACATAAATATGACTGCTATCGGCGGAAACACTTTTGTCTCATCGGTGATCGTCAGAAAAGTTAATACTATAATTGTTATGTGTCGATAAAAAAGAAGGAGCTGGCGTTCAAACGGCACACGCGTGTTTTCATTGCCACTAATCTCACTCCGATTACTCCGGTAGCGTCGAGTAGGAATGTAAACGTACACAAGCGACATATTTGGGATCATTTTCGTGCTTGTAAGCATTCCGTGCACACCTTTGCCTCGAGCCCCCAAAAGACTGCGCCGAGTCAAATGGGAGGCTAAAAGGTTAGCATGCCGGCTAACGATCGGATAACAATAATGAAGTGATTCTGCAACTCCCACGAATCTATCACAAGCAGGGGTGACATTAGTCAACAAGTGAGAGCGTGTTAAAGTTAAGCTACGCGTTGCTAAACGACGGGGAAACTTGCCGCTTGCTTCGCGGTAGAAAATTTGACAAGGGAGAAAACACCTTTTTTTTCATAGCGCAAGCTGTTGTTGCTAGCATAGCGGCACAGTTAGCCCCACTAGCCTCACTTAACTATACTAGCCTGCGTCGCGAAAAGGGAACAGCCGTACACTATTTTGACACGTAAAGGCTGGGAAGGGAAACTCACCGCTCGATGTATTCCGTGTCGATGTTACCCCCGTAACATTGAAATGAAATTGCGTTGTTAGCCGCTCGTCGTTCTCGGTTTTGGTGGTGGAAAAACAAAAGAAAATCCCCCGATGTGTGTTATCAATCGCTCCCAGCCCGTCCTCGGAGCCTGACTCGAGCGCTAGCTTAAGCTTGGCGACGTTTATTTCCGCTTCCTTTCACTGAGCAGGGATTGGTCACCTCAGTAGACATATAAACCTCCGATCGCCGATCTGAGCCGCCGTGGCGTACGACGTATAACACAACACGACACAACACAATACATTACGATAGAGGAATTTAAAACAGCCATTGCTGTCCCCATACCACTTCAAAATAAAAAAATACATCGTTTTATCAGCAGAACAAGGTGTGATATTTCATTCACATTAGTGAGGCCTCCACAAAGATTCTAGATTCATGTAAAAATATTCAGATAGAAATAAAGGCAATATTTAGTTGATGATTAAAATTTGATTGGTTGAATTAGTTTACAGAGTTACAGACAGAGCTAACACATTCAATATGGCGGTCCCTGTCACGTATAGGAGCTACGGGCAACGTGATCGCACAGACGTCTACGTATTATGTTTATTTTATGTCCCAGTGCTATTAGGAACTGAAACTCCGCCAGCCCAGTCTGTTCCGCTTGACCCCCCCCCCACACCCAACATAACTCTCACCACGCAAATTGCCTTCATCCGTGTGATTATTCGCGGAGGGGGCATTTTTTTGCGCTAAGTGACCACATTTGTTTTAAAACTCGAGTCATTTGAACTTCGATTTGACAAGACAAAAACACAGATAGCGGTCATGTTGATTTTTCCAACCTAGCACAGTCTGATCCGAATACAGTCAGATCATTCTACCAAATAAGTAATTTCGTGGAATGCAGTTTGACTCACGTTGCTGTCCTCCTCGTGGACTCAGATCGGTGATGATTAACACGGCTACTACAAATTTTGTTTGATTATTTTTGATCCTTACTGACACTAAGCTAAGGGAAGCCTCTCGTCTTGATTTAGTAAAAAAAACATTTCCAATTCATTACTCTTCATTTTAATATTACACGTGACCAAAGTATCTTAAATACACCAAAGTTTGATCTATACAACAAGATTATTTAAACAACGGTGCTAATGACTACACAAAACGGTTACATGACAACGACTTGGACGTGCTTGTGATATTTCCTCTTATTGCTTTTTTATCATTTTTCAGCCATCTGGTTTTCAAAATTGGGGCTCATCCGGAACTGAGACGAATGCCTTGTCACTACTGACACCTGGCGGTGAGATTTCAATTGTCGCAACTTCATGATTTTGGATGGACGTAACTTCATTGCTTTTTTAGTATGGACGTTACTCCAGGTCGCACAAGTCGACTGTGTCACACTAGACTAGGGTGTTACCATTTGAAATAAAATATTTCGCTGAACAAGGATCCAAAATATTAGGAGCAGCTCAGTGCAAGGTATGGCTGGCAAATCTCCCGAAAGAGTTCCTGATGCAGATAAGACTTGTTCAATAGACAGAAACCTGTGCTCTAATCAGTTAGAATCATTTAGGGTCAAGTTGCCGAGACTTCAAGTTAAATACATTTTAGAGAGCTTGTCAATAATTTGTATCAAAATGAATTGAGTTGTGAGAAAGTTGTGTTTAATGTGAAATCCAGAAACATTAGTACATGTAGCAGATATAGAAAGTCCAATACAGGGACCCTTGTGGGTTGTGTCCAGTTCAACTATGCCCTTTCCCCCCACACAAGAACATGAAACAATTCTGATCGTACACATCAGTACAAAACGTAAATCTTGAAAAAAAGTTAGTAATAAAATAGAATCTATCAGCATTCTTCATTTCCTATTGTTGAATAACGCAGAGTCGACCGCAGACGCATGGCAGGTCTATCCTTCACATTCCCAAATGGTGTTATTCCAGTGTGCCATTTTTAGGACAGTCACGGAGGAAGTGGCAATGGTTGGTTGATTTTGATGTATGGGGAGCACCGTTAAACGTGTCCTTCTTCCTACATCACGAAAAGTAGTACTACACAGTAACGTGATCATATGTAAGTTATTCAAGTTTAGTCGTCTTTTTAAAGTGATTTGAAGTCAACGGAAACTTCTGTCGACGTCAAATAGCTTGAAATAGACATTTTCGATTAGTCCCGAAAATCTTTCATGAGCAGGGCTTCAACTTAATTTACTTTAATTGCTGTATATCATTCTAACAATCAGAAACTGCACTTGGGTGCAAAAATAAATAACATTCTGTTGGCGTATAAGCAAACAAGTAGAGGATTTTTCATAGTTTAAATTCTACACCAAGATGGAAGTCGGGCAATTAATTTCCCGTATGTGCCCCGGTTCATCCTCATAAAACAGATTTGTACGGAACATATTTTCAATGAGGACCTGGGTCACTTAGAGACACAATCAAACTTCAAACAGTGTAATTATTCCTAAACTTGGAAGGACGTACACATTGTCATATAAGAAAATAGGCATTCTATAAAAGTGCAAATACAAAGACGATGATTGAATAGCCAATTTACAGTGCTTTTTTCCCAGTGTTTAAAAAAAGTGTTTATGTGTGTGTGTTTAACTGAACTGTATTTGAATTAAAATGTATTCCTGTCATGAGTGAATTAGCAAACATACCTCGGGTTTTAAAATAAAGTGATACCTCAGCTCACAAACTTAATTGGTTCCCAGAATGAATCATGAACCACTGGACATGATGTTATTCTGTGCATTTGTGCCAATGGATGGTCCTCACATGAGATTTAGCCTCGATGTTGAGAGTGACGTGGGAGCTGTGCCTCAGGGATGGGAATTGGGTTTTGAATTTAGGACACATCATCAGTAGTGCTCCAAAGAATCATTGGGTGTTTCGGACTTTCGTCACTAGCGACAGGTTGATCACGCCCGCGCTTGTGTCCCATGCCCAATCAGAAGTTGAGAAGCTGGTGGGAGGGGGGTCTTAGGTTGCTGACCTATGAGCCCAACTGGCCTTAGGGCGGTGGCTGCAATCTCCGCTGGGAAAACCAATTGCCGGCCAATGTCAACCCGCATCTTCCAATCCCGGCCGGGCCCTGGACAGCTGTCCAACCTCTAGTTTTGCAGGAGGATGGTTGGGCTTGTTCTCTCCCTCTCGGATAAAAGTCAATGGTGCTGTGCTGTGCAGAAAGTGTGTGTAAGGCGAAAGGTTCGTCTGCCGAACATGTATTTCCCATAAGAAACCATTAAAAATGAAAAGAATCCGTTCCCAGGTCCTCATAAGACATAATTTTCTACTAAATAAGCCATGAAACTATACAAAATATACCTTGTTTTATTTATAATAAATGTGCTATTGTATTGTAATTAAATAAATAAACTACATGTGTAATACCTTCTTTTTTGTCTTCTTAGGCTTAACACGAGCCTGTGGTGGGGTCTTTTTCGGTCCCATAATAGCAAAAGTACTTTACTCGATAACAAGCCACGTCTGCACTCAAAGGGAGTGATGAAAACTAGTCCGCCAGCCACCGTGGCGCAGTGTGCTTTGGTTCGTCCCACCACAGGCTCGTGTTAAGCCTAAGAAGACAAAAAAATATCGAGCAGAAGAAGGAGATCAGGGTG
Source organism: Hippocampus bargibanti (assembly GCF_051943395.1). Taxonomy (NCBI): domain Eukaryota; kingdom Metazoa; phylum Chordata; class Actinopteri; order Syngnathiformes; family Syngnathidae; genus Hippocampus; species Hippocampus bargibanti. The sequence continues at coordinate 14,617,698 of NC_142750.1, forward strand.
GCTGGCGGACGACTTTTCGTCACACCCTTTCTTTGAGTGCAGATGTGGTTTATTGTCAAGTGAAGTACTTTTGCTATTATGGGACCGAAAAAGACCCCACCAGATGCTCGTGTTAAGCCGAAGAGGACACAAAAGAACATCTGGATTCGGGTCGCAGGGGCAACAACAACAACAAAAAGTCAACAACTCCCCTCTCCCGAGCCACTTCTTGCAGCTCTTCCCGGGGTACCCCAAGGCCAGCTAGGAGATATGGTCTCTCCAGCGTCTCCTGGCTCACCTAGGGCCTCCAGCCCACTGCCCCCCCAAGGAACTACATTGAAGTGAAATGAGGAGTAGACTTGACACTATTTTGGTGCGGAGGAACTTTGTTGAAACGCGTGGAGTTTCATTTAGGCAAATAGCGGAGGTCCGCTGTATAGTAGTAGTCACATATCGTTGGGAGACAAACAAAGTCCAACGGTGGCAAAACCTACAAATGACAGCAGTAACTCAACTCTGCATAGATTTAGTTGAAGAAGACACACACACACACACACACACACACACACACACACACACACACACACACACACACACACACACACACACACACACACACACACACACACACACACACACACACACACACACACACACAGGTAAAAAGTAACAGTACTACTATATCAACGAAGGAGCAAAGACGCTCTTTTCCAGCGATCCTTTCAGGGTGGTGAGACATCTGTGACGGTCCACAAGTCATCGAGAGATGTCACAGAGGCACTGATGGAAAAACAAGAGCCCGGAGTGACTTGCAAAACACCATCAGAAGGAGAAATTGGTGAAAGAAATGACATGTTCAACTTTGAGGATGCACCTGTATTCCCTCCCAAAAGGGCTATTGTAGAAAGGCATGTTTTGCATTCTTCTTCTTCTATTTCTTATCATTGTTGCTTTTTTAAAGTCAGTTTTAATGATGCCATTAATTAGTTAAAAAAAAAATATGTTTCATTGTGGTTTTTATTACTTTTAGTCTATCTACCTTTCTCTCTCCCTTCTTTTACTCATTCCTTTCTTCCTTTCCTCATTCCTTCCTTCTTTCTTTCCTGAATTTCTTCCTTCCTTCGTCCATTCATTCATTTATTTATCAGTTGGCTAATTAAGTCATTAATTCATTACCTAATTAATTATAACAGTGCAACTTCTACTTTCATTTCTTTCATCACTTTGCTGCCGTGAAATGTAAATTTCTCCACTGCGAGACTAATAAAGGCAAATCCAATCCAATCCAACTTCCTTCCTTCCTTCATCCATTCATTCATTCATCTATTTATTCATCAGTTGGCTAATTAACTAATTAATTAATTGCCTAATTATAACAGTGCAACTTCCTTTCTTTCTTCCTTCCTTCCTTCCTCCATTCATTCATTTATTTGTTTATCATTTGGCTAATTAAGTAATTAATTGTACCTAATTATAATCGTGCAACTTCCTTCCTTCCTTCCATCCTTGCTTTCCTTCTATCCTTCCTTCCTTGAACTCTTCCTACCTACCTTCCTCCCTCCGTTTATTTATCAGTTGACTAATTAACGAATTACCGGTACCTGATTAATTACAACAGAGCATTTGTCTGGGCCGACTACAACCCCCCCCCCCCTCCCCCCAAGTGTTGATGACAACACCTCACCTTGATCGCCAAACATTCACGCTCACCCAGGGAGGCGGTACTGAACGGCGTCCTCCGCAGGATGGCAAAGCCGGGCTTGTCCGAGAGCGGGCCACGGCGGCGTGAGGAGGCGACGTCGCCGTTCCTCTGCAGCGAGGCGCACCGGTGAAAGCTCGCGTCCATCTTTGTCCGGATGTTGCCGACGTCACCGCAGTCGCGACGCGCGGAGCGTCCGTCCCGCAGCCGCGACCGACAGCAGGGCAGCGTGTCGGCCCGGCGCTCGTGCTTTGTCACGGCGGCCAGGGTTCCGTCGGACGGGGACGGTTTGGTGAAATCCGAACGCCCGTATCCGTCGCCGCGTCTTTCCCGATCCACCAAAGGCGATCGGGGGATGTCTTTGCGCACGAAAGCGGGCTCGACATAGGCCAGGAGGCTTTCTCGGCTCTGACCCTCTGGGCCCCTTTGGCCCTCCGCTCGAAACGGCTCCCTCGGGCATCTGGCGCTTCCTCCGAACTGGACCTTGTTTTTTCTCAGCGTGGAAGGTGCGCTGTGACTGTCCACTCGGGCTCCTAACGCGGCCACTCTCTGAAGTCGGACGTCCAAAGTCCCGCCGCGGGGGTCCTGGCTCGCTGGCTTATTCGATGACCTCAACCTCAGGCGGCCATCGTCGCCATGTCCCTCCGCGGCAGGCCTGCTCTGTCCCTCGGGAATTTTGGGGGAGTAGCGCGATTCGGCGCAACTCAGACTACTACCGCTCGGTGAGCCGCAGTCCCGTCCGTGCGTTTGCGGAGGGGTGGCCACCAGAGCGACAATGGGCTCTTTGGTACATCGCGGGCGGCGGCCCGACTCTAGATATTCCACCAACTCCCCCGACTGAGTCTCGAGCGAGTGCTTGGTGCGGTCCTTGGCTCCGAAGGACCATCGCAGCGGAAGGACTTTGCTGAGAGACTCCCTGGCCTTCGTTGGGGATCTCATGCTGACACTCCGTGCACGGGTACCACGGGCAAACGATTTGGACTCTAATTCATCTGTTGGAATAACGGTAAACAATATGCTAGCGCAGTCACATGGGTTGTTTGTCAAACTATTGGATTGCGGAGTGATCTGTACTTTATTTGCATACTTGGAGGCTACGCAGGTTTTGTTCACACAGGCAATTTGGAGTGCGACAATCACAATCCGAGACGGCATCTCGTATTCTTACTTGCGTCCGCAGTTTTGCGGCGCTCTTCAAACACCGACTGATCAGTGGAATCTGGACGTTGCGTGGACACCAACGGCACCGAGCTGGGTGCTGCTGACACCGGGGCACCTCTGTCACGAGCCCCAGCTAGCCGTACCAACCAATGGTCCGAAATGTTTGAGCTGGTGGAACCTGCAAGACAAAAAGAGAAGCTGGGGAGAAGATCACAATGTATCCCGACGGGTGTCCATCCATCTCATTTTTTTGCATACTATACATTCGGCATCACAAACGTTTTGAAATTGTGAACTGTATTTTTCGCAAATTGGATTGTCCTTGAATGGGTGCACGCTCCTTTTCCCTTAACTCATTATTTTCTCTGAACTCCCCAATTTTTTGGGGAATTGAAAAGTGTGACGTGGAGCGCCATTCCCGAATTTGTTTGGGTTTTGGTTTTTCTTGTGCCTGGTGCCGATAAAGCGCTGGTCAGAACTCTGGCAATGTTTTTCCTTCCACGAGGGGGTAGCATTTGCCTTTCGTCCAAGTTGGTGCTTTGTTACAGCTTCAGCTGTTGTTAAAGAACTATATACAGCGATACCTCGGCATACGAACCCTTTAGCGAACGAACTTTTCGCCTTACAAACATTAAATTCGCGAGAACATAATCTTGGCATACAAACTAGTTTTCAGCAGTGACGTGCAGTCAGGGGAGGCAGTTGAGGCCGTGCCTCACCTGTCATTATGGAAATATCAAATGAAAAAATAAATTAAACCGTTATATTTATTTAGTGATTTGTACTTTAAAGTTCTTCACATTTACAGTTCAAATACTAAGTAGAGACGAGCAGTGAGGCAGCAGCCGGCTGAGCCTCAACATGGATTGCGCTAATCACTATGCTAACTATGCTGGCTTGCTCTGCAGTGAGACCGCATTGCGCTCCCTCCGCATATCGCTATTAAAGTGTTCAAACACTTTTAGTATATGAACTAAATTTCTACACTTTAGCTGGTGTATATAATGTAGAGTCACTTCACATTATAAACACTGTACTACAGTGTTTATTTTATTTTTATCAAAACTGTGCGCATAGGTGAGGCACACAGTTCTGCTGCCTCATGACAGGGGACGCTGGTGATTACAGATTCTTCTTGCGCCTCCTCGGCTGCAGAATAATAGAATTAGTGACAGCAAGCTACAGTAAACAGTTCGCAAGCTAAGTGCAACCATCCAGTCATTTTTTCGGGTTGCTTGGCCTTATTTTCAGAGTGGAGGATTACATATCTCAATTGAAAGAAATAGAGACTTTAAAACTGAAGAAACATAATGAAGGCTTCTACAAAGAAGGTATCGATGCCGTTCTTCAGAAGGAGCGGCGCATGGACTTCATTTATAAGTAAAGGTAACACGATAAGGTTTTTTTTAAAAAAAAAATTCTATGCTACAGTTTATATAAAGAATGCTGACATGACATTTTAAACAAAACACGTTGACGGTTGCCAATCAAATGGTGAATAAGCTTCTCTGTGGAGTTGATATGTTTGTAAATCTGACTGTGATGACGTCAGTGCCTCACCAGCCATCAACCTCACTGCACGTCACTGGTTTTCAGGAAACACACGGAGCGCCACAATGGCTGGCGGACTAGCTTTCGGCGGAAGAACACCAAACCACACGGCCGAACAGCGCCACCGTGGCTGCCAGACTACTTTTCCACACCCACTTTCTTTGAGTGCACTCGGTGCAAACGTGGTTTGTTATGGAGTGGATACTTTTGCTTTTTTGGGACCGAAAAAGATCCCACCGCAGGCTAGTGTTAAGCCGAAGAGGACACAAAAGAAAATTACGGTCGAGCAGAAGAAGGAGATCATTGAAAAACACAAACCAAGTGTGAGTTTGAGTGACTTAGCTTCCAGTACGCTAAGTCGACCATTGCTATGGGTAGCTAAGGGTGTTTCTGCGTTGTCTAAGTAACGGTGTCAGGCAGTAGAAGAGTTTGACAAACTTCTGTTGATTTGGATTAACGAAAAGCAGCTAATCGGGCACATTGTTAGTGAGGATATTATCGCAGAGAAAGCACGCCAACTTCACTCGGATATCATCAAGAGGACACTACATCAACCACCATCACAAAGGTAAATAAAACGACTTTATGATACAGTATAGTTTATTTCATTAATTACAATACAATAGCATATTTATTATACATAAAATAAGGTATATTTTGTGTAGTTTTAAGGCCTATTTAGTAGAAAATTTAGATTAATGGGGACCTGGAAACGGATTATTCTCATTTTAATGGTTTCCTATGGGAAATTAATGTTTGCAAGACACACTTTTTGCCTTACACTTTCTGGGAAGTTCATAAGCAGCGGTATCACTGTAAATCAATATGTAAGTATTGTATTTTGTACAGCCGCCCCCATTTCAAGGTCAGATAACTCCCGACCCATATGAGTTAAGAATTAACTTTTTTTTCTGATGAAAGAAGAGAGTCTAAGGTTTCCAACGCTGTATCTAATGTGTTTGTAGTCCTAATACTCAATATTCTGAAGGCCCTGCAATTTGAGTGAAAATGTCAAAAACCACGGCATTGGAGTGGACACATTTTTGCACATCGTCTGGCAGTGAATGAGTTAAAAGCATCGATGATATCAATTTCAGGTGAATTCAAAAGACAAACTGCTTTCATATACGTATCTCTGACCTTTGGATGCAAGAGTTAAGTCGATCATTTTGAAACAGCGGCAGAACGACAGCAAGGGAAAAATGACGCGGAGTGACTAACCGGTGAGCGAAGAACTCGCAGACCACGGCGGGATTGTTTTTCTTCTTTGATAGAAGAGAATATAGGCGCCTCGCGTGCACACATCTGCCTCCGGAACCGCCTCGGCATTGCCGTCGTCGTAGCTGTACCACTGAGCGTCCACCGAATTTCGACAAAAGGCTGCCGACACGGGAACAAAACCGCTTGAGATGCAGCGTCAGGTGAACTTCGGTCAACAAATGCATCTTGGCAATCGTCGTCGCGTCCAACCGTCGGAATAAGGATGCATCCAACAATTCAGTCCTCAATTTTGTTTTGTTTTTCTTCGCTCATTCTCACATGTTACTTCACACATTCGTGTCGAGGATACTTGTTTTGTTGGCCGACCTGTGTAATGGCCCCCGTGCATCCCTCCGTGATGGTTGCACACGGCGTAGAGATCGTAGAGGAAGTCAGGGGGAGCCAGCTGGAGCGGTGCCTGAGTTGGGCCACGCTTGCGGTTCACCACGTGCGGCGTCATGTCCAGGTCGGTCGGGGGGAAACGTACAAACGTGGTCAACTTGTTTCTCCGCTCGCCCACTTGCCTGAAGCGCTTTAGGTGGAGGATCAGGATGTCCGGTAGCGTCCACAAGCTCATTTTCACCATCCCCTGCTGGAGCTGCTTACAGTGCGGACACTCCCAGGCGTCGTCGGGAGCCAGCTGGAAAGGCGCGAGACAGACTCGTGTCTTTTCTCATTGTCACTTCCTTCATTCGTCCTGTGAGAATTTGACGCGGAACATTTCGAAAGTCGCACAAACAACAAACACAGGTAAAAGATTTTGAAATATTGGGTTGGATTTGCCTTGATTAGTCTCGCAGTGGAGAAATGTACATTTCACAGCAGCAAAGTGATTGATGAAAGGAAGAGGAAATGGAAAGGAAGAAGTAGAAGAACAAAATACAGTGCTGCTGGAAAAGCAGCCTCTCTCACAGTGTCATCTTGAAGTCAAAACAACAAGACACAGAGAGTCATTCAGCGCTTTCTGCACCTTCTTTGTTGTTCTCCCAATCGCTAAATATCACTAGCATAGATGCTAAACATGCTTTTGTCGTTATTTGGAGAGAATTAAAATGCTAGTTTTTCAGGCGTCAAGGGTGGTGAAACGCACCTCACGAATAAGTTACTGACCTGCTCCTCTTTGGTGTACAGCTGAAAACACTCATCTAAGGTGCAGCTGTACTGCTGGACGTGCTGCTGCTGCTGATTCCTCACACTGTCCGCATCCTTCACCACCTCCTCCTGAATGTTACCAAACAGGCTACAACCCAGGATGCAAACAAGCTTTCAGTACAGTGAACTGAGACTTGGGAGTTGAAGCAGAACCCTCATTATTCACCAGTCTTTGATTCTGTACTCCCATTCAATGATGAGCTTCACATGCGGCGGTCCTCCTGGGCTGCAGAGTTTCAAAGCTCTAAACAAAAGCACCAACCGTTTTACTGACTTCTTTCCAGAGTAACATCGATCCGTTTCCAATCGCATTTGCTCTCATTCGGGCTGCCGGGACTGGTCGCCGGACGATCACGGGGCGCATAGAAACAAATAGACATTCACAACTCGGGCCTCTTTTTGATCTTCAATGGGACTAAAATGCGGGAGGAAGCTGTAGCTTTCTAAATCCACGCACTACACCTCAAAAAAATAGACAAACAAAAAATTATTTTATTTTGAAATTTGCTCATGAGTTATTAGCGTTCGCTCCACTAGATGTCAGCCTTTACAGGGAGCAGAAATATCAAGAACCTGCTACCATTCAAATTGGGACATACGTACTTCTAGAACAACTGTTTGAAATTCGACTTTGTAACACCTAAAATGCGTGCATGTAAATGGGCCTATTTCGGGTCGTAGCTTCACGAGTGGGCCATGCTAAAAAGCACAATTCCCCAGGTAGCGTAATTATCAATCGAGACTACGCAGATATATTTTTTTATTCACGGAATCATGGGACACGTTGGCCACTTTAAGGGTGGGGAAAAAATGGTCACATCACACATTGTGTCCTCGGTTAAAATTCACACTTCCCACTGACCTGTCGACAGCGGGATGGTAGAGCGGCCGACTTTCTTGTGGTGACAAGTAGCTGTAAAATGACGAGCCTCCGACCACGCGGATGTTGAACAGCACTTTGTTATTCTGCAACAAGAACAATCGCGCGGTTGTGAAGACGCCGCTTGCATCGCAGGGATTTAAGGATTCAAGAGAATAGAATGAAGATTTGACGATGTTGGGACCTCAAAAGTTCTTCATTTTGAGCTTGACTCAACATTTGGGGGAAAAATGTGCCACCCCACGTAGACCGTAAAATGGTCATCAGTACAACTTTGCAAAATGGGTGATTATCTTATCTTACATCATACTATATCATATATATATATATATATATATAATATATATATATATATTATACGATTAACGATACGATACTACAATGTGATATGATATGAATATTATATTGCCTATTTTCCAAACACTCTACAGAGGGAATTTCTAAAACAACAAGCAGGGACAGGAACATATTGAAAAACAGAGAGAACATATTTGCAATTTGAGCGGGTTGAATAGGCCAAAGACAAGAAGAAAAACAACAAGAGAAACAATAAAGACTGGTATTCTACATCTCCTTTGCCGCCTGCTTTTATTACTGTGAGATTTGCTCAGACGGGAGGCGCTTTTCGGAATGAAGGAGCTTTGCAAACATGAAGCAGATTTCCTGTGTTTCCATCTGAAATACACAGCGCATGGAACGCCGCATTCCTGAGATACGCTCCGATCTGAAGCGAGTGCAGTGCCATGACCGGAACTCATGACCCCCTGTGCCCCCAAAATTAATTGATCAGCAGAATAAAGGGGGGGGGGGGGGGGTAGATACTCTGTGATCGTTTGTCACGCTAAATGTTTTTTTTTTTCACGTTCGCCGCTCACCTGATTTGGATCACACCTCTGCCAACAAAACGTCCCCCCTCCTCACAGCTTGCAACAACAAAAGATCAATAACTTGGCCCGCCTGCGTGTTTTGTAACAGATTACATTGCTATTCGGCACCTTGCCAACCTTTTCAAATCCTTTCTGGCAAATTCAGTGGCCGGGAAAAGGACTGCGAGAAAAAGGACCGCCTTTGAATTTCAAATCGCTACACAGGCTAAAATTAGAAGCGGAAAAAAAATCCACTTGACAGTGTCATTAATTGACACAAGCTGCTATTGATTTCCTTTCAATGTAGAGCAAACATCTGCTCTTTCGGAGTGGGGGGGCAGGATGGATACGGAAAACTGGATGCCGTTTAACGCTGATGTGGCATGGAGAACACGGCCGCACACTGCCACTGAAATATTTTTTACACCTGACCTTTGTTGTCCTCTCCTGACGACACCGATAAACAATCTCAACGCTCCTCAAACTGGGGCTCAGAAGGTCTTAACTATAAAGTTACACAACTTTAAAGTACACAGACACATTGAAAACTGCACACAGAACTCCCGACCTCACAAGTATGAGGCGGACGTGCTCATCACTTTTGTCATAAATGATTTACTTTCTACAAAGGATCCTATTTTTGTACCTGTGCCTGCGCCCCGTTGATCATCAGGTAGTAGAGCTTGCTCAGAATACTTTGCTGCAGCTGATCCCAAGAAATAGACCGATCCTCCCTCATCAAGAATGGTGGACCGAATCTAAAACAACAACACGGGACAAAAACCTTGTGAAACTTACTCAAAACCTTGCGCGGTACCATGCAAAGAAAAGTTATTTTGACATTGGAGGATGGCACGCATTTTTTTTCATTATCGAATCGCAGTGAAGGACAAAACAGAATTAGTTGATGAGAAGTGGGAAAAGCATCACTGTAAAAGAACCCATGACACATTTATTATAGTAACACACATTTAATTGAAGGCCATCCGCCATTGTCTGCCTGGGATTTATTAGCAGTCCCCGATGGCATGCATGTGCACAGCAAAAGAAAAAAAACGTGAGGGGGTGTGTAGTCAAAGGATAACCAACGGCGTCCTGTAAATCCAGTGATGGTAACAATGACAGAAAAAACGTTTTGAGACTCCACTGTAGTGAGTGAATATTACGTTTTTCAACGGTGTTTGTTAAATCTCCTGTCGGGAAGCCTTTGGATCAATCATTTGTGCTAATATGAAACACGTGAAATGCCACGGTGACATTCAAGAGAAGCCATGACGGCTTTTTAGGATCATACTCATTACAAGCTTGGTTGTTTTGATGATTTTTTTTTTTTGATGAATTAAATAAAAAGAGGCGTTCACTGAACAAACTTTGGTGGGACAATTGAGTAGTGCATGTCCATCGCCACATTGTTAAAACAAAAGCAATGGCATTGTCCTCAACTTTTGTGCAGTTTGGACAGAACAAGCATAAGTACTTTGATGTCGAGTGCTCCTGCACTTTGTGTCACGGTTTGCGAGGTGGTGATGGCGGGTGCGGATCCCAAAAAGCAGGCAGGAGGGAGCAGGAGGTTGTTTGACAAATTGTATTAAAATAAAGGTCAGCAGGAACAAAATGCAAAACATCAAAATCATCTGAACGGAAAAAATACAAAGTAGCAAAAGAAGACCAAAAGTAAAAGTCCGCCAAGATTAAACAAACACATACACAATGCATGCAGCAACCAAGCAGCAAACAAACAATGAACCGGCACCGGATGGTCGCGCCGGGTGTCCTTTTAAGTGTCAGTGATTAAACGACCAGCACCTGCGAGGCTGCAGGCAGGGCTGACGTCGCTACCCGCTGGTCGCCAATCTGATCGGGACGACCAGCACCTGTGCAGGTGTAGGCGGGGCCGACAGCGCCCCCCGTTGGTCGCCAACCAGATCATGACACTTTGATTACAGAGAAGCGTTTGAGGACACGTGACTCCAATGTCAGCCTCTCGGCAAAGCAAAAGCTTTGAGGCGCTTTGATCAATGACGGTAAGTCATTTTTGAAGGAGCAAACCGGCCGGCCCTTGCGAGTCAGGCTCTCACCGGCGAGATTGGCCTTTCTCACGGCCGCGTTGGCCAGCTCACCGTTATTGATCTGCCTCGACTGGATGAGAGGGGGCCTGCAGCTGACGTATCGGCGGGCAAGCCAGATGTTGGGTTTCTTCAGTCATTTATTTTCAAACTCCTCTCACGGCGAGATGAATGTGAGGGGCTTTTATTTTCCCGAGAGGTGAGCCGACCTCGACACGCTTCTGGCACAGAGTCGGGCTAAATATAAAATGACTGAGCGTCCCACAGAAGGGGGGGGGAACAGCTGACTCAAGTAGATGAATGCCGAGCGCTTCGACTCAAAAACTCGAAATCATTCAGCTATGTGGCGTTCGCCAAGCGGTCGTCAGACGTTTTGTAGTTGTGGATTTTGAACACTCTCTGCGACACTAAAAACTCCTGTGAAACTTGTGTCCTCACCGAATAGTTTGCTGGCCAGCTCCCGCTGCGTTGCAGACCAACAGCAAAATCTTGAGTGGAATGCCCTGGTTGAGAAATTCTGAAGACAATGCTCCAGAAGCAGGTAATCTCTTAGCCTCGGGAATGGCGGTATACGTCGAAGATGGTGGTAGACTGTGATGGGATCCTACAGAGACACACATGAGAAATGCATTTTCCAATTTTTCCTTGGCAAGGTCACTGATTGTGGGACACGTGTTCAGTCCCAGAAAGTGGGAGCGGGAACGTTACCCGCGATTGGATTGGATTACCCTTTATTAGCCTCGCAGTGGAAAAAATTACATTTCACAGCAGCAAAGTTATGAAAATAAGAGGACATGAAAGAAAGAAGCAGAAAAACAAATACAGGAGCTGCAATAAAGGCAGAGATTGTCTCACATCTCCTGTCCCATTTAAATCCGCTTCAATTCCAAGCCGCAACAGTTCCACATACGCTTCGGCACTCTGCGCTGACACCCCTTTCTTTTCATCGCGGGCTCCTAATCGATACGGACGAGACAGCAGCTTTCCATATGAGGGGACTGATTTATGTAACAGACGTTCTGATAGTGGTCTCGACTTCTCCGCAGGAGCACTTATCTGATGCAGCTTGCGTCCCCCCAACCACAAGTGTTTAGACGAACAAAGGAGGCGTGTGACCGGCCGAGCGAAAAAAAACGAGCTTATAACATCCCTGTGAAAATGCGGCCCGGCTGCATTTTTGTCACACAGTCGACAAGCTGAGGTCAGCACCTACGAGAGTGACTGTGATCAATCGGGCAACAAATCCCACTTAGACGACAAGCAATGGATTGGCCAAAGTTACAGACAACCCTGCCGCTAAACCGCAATGTTTTATTAAAGCCTGTTGCTCCCGCGCGGGACAAGTCGATTCATCACTGCCAGTAGCTGCGATGGGTGTGATCATTGCAAAGCGGCAAACAACTGCATGAGCACGAGCCGCCTCTCATATAATTGGGGAGTGGCGGACGTATTATTCAAAAAGGGCGAGACCCATTCAAAAGCAATCAAAAGTCAAAAAATGTAGCGCATCACAGCTTGAGCGTGAATAGACTGATTACCGTGTCGTGACCCCGGGAATTCTGACGAGAAAGTGCGGCGTAGAATCGGGGCAAATCGTGCGTGACAATTTTCTCAAAAACTGAACTCTGACAGCCGCAGAGTGAGGCTCAGATGAAACCTGCTTTTAAAAGGCCCGTCCGTCCGTTTTAACACGTATTGAGGAAAGACTAAGACGCTAAGGCAGGGGTGGGCAAACTTTTTGACTCGCGGGCCGCATTGGGTTCTAAAATTTGACAGAGGGGCCGGGCCAGGAGCATTTGGAGGGAGTGTTTGGGCCGGAAATACTCTGAACAAGTTATGTCCATAATTTATAAAATCACTTCAAATGACTTCGACTGAGCGTATTTTACAAAGATTCCACAGCATATAGCTATATTTTACGTTTTAAGACTTGCGCTGAATATTCATGAAGTCTTGTTTTCGAGTTGATGACGATCCCCATGTGACGTCACGTTTGGACCGCCCCTGACCGAGAAAGCGACACATAATGCATTTTGGGTACTTTGTTTGGTCTGAAAACTTCGTGTTGATCAGTGTTGATGGTGAAATTAGAAGGAAAACACATAAATAACGCCATGGTGAATCGTTGTGTGTTGCACCAAGACAACTATTTGATATTCGCTGACATAAATTCCCAGCTGACGAATCAGCCCATTTCCAACGGAGCTTGGGCGCAATCTTCTGCATTTTCTGGGTGCTACATTGCTGTCATTGACGGATCGAATTAATATGGGAGGACTCCTTGAATCAATTGCAAACATTTATGCTTTCCTCTTTAGAACTATTTGAATCATATTCATAACTGGATGAGTAACAAGAAAACATCTTCTCCGAATCTGAAGCCTTTGTTTTGATTCTCGATCAAAGGCAAGACGTCTTGGCGTGACGTCACGAACAGGGGGGTGGGTCCTTCTGAAACTGACCATTTCCGGATTCATTTGAAGTCATTTTTAAAAAATGGTGCCGGTGCCTTTAAATGTAGTATGTACAAACCTCATAGCACAGTAAGAACACTACAACCCAATTTATTAACTGTCTTTCAAATGTGAAAAATATCCCGGATCAGTTAATAAATTTGTCTCAAGGAACATGGCGTTTACATACTATTTCGCAGATACTTGGAGGAGGAAATGGAAATAGATTAAAATAACATGCACTGTGATTTATCAAGATTGCGTCTGTTTTTAATAAGTTTCCATCGAAGGGGCAAAGTTAAAGAAATCCACATTTATTGAAAAAATGGAATCACTTTCAAAATTCAAAACATATTATTACACAACGAAATATTCAAGCTCAATTATACCTACTTGTGTTAAATTCCGCCAAATCATAGATGGTTTGTCCTGACCGCGCGCTCAACAAACTCCTCACTGACGCCCTCGCCTACACGCACAAAAAAACACGAGTACCGTCGCCGAGCACACAAACATAGACCACCTGCAGTTGAAATTTGCATTCTCGGCACGGCAGCCAATCAGAAGCCTGCTTCTTTCTTCCGGACTTTACGCTAAGGTCACCTCCTGGTCTGTCCTGCTGAAGGTTTCGGGGAGAGCGGCAATGATAGCCACCACTCATTCCGCATTAAATCAAATATTTTTATGGCCTGCTGTCAAACGCCGTACGCTTCTGTATCTTGTCTCCTTCGCTTCTCCCTGGTTGCTTCCCTGCACAACTGTCTTTGCGCACTACAGTATGAGGAATAGATACGAGAAGGGGAAAAATATGTCTTGGATCCACCGATCTCTTTCAGTAGAATCCCAAATGTGTTCCCCCTTGCACCAAACAGGCCTTCACGGACCGAAGAGAAAAAGGGAGCTCTCCCAAACTGCTTGCACCGAGCCGGAAGCATAACATGGTCCAAAATGTCGAGCAAACCCTTCCGATTGGTTCCTTGATAAGGACAACAATTGTGATTTGAAATTAAGGAACCACAATCTTGACTTGTGCAAAGGAAGCCATAAATGGGATTGCGCAAGAGGCCTCGGCGGAGTGTGCGTCGACATGATTCATTGTGGTGTATTATACGTTTAACACGCTCCTCAAGGACCCCTTCAGCAAGGTGCACTCCCCGCGGGTTTCATTAAGACTACTCATCTTGCCTCCCGAGCTTGTTTGCAAACTTAAAAGCAAGTCGTCCCACCGCCGAACAACAATCATTATTCCCTTAACATACATACCAGAACCTTGAGCTGGATTTTCAAGCCGAAACCTACCTGAAATCCGCGCAGAGCCACCTCGAATGTAGAGAGGCGGAGCCTGGAAGGCATAGACGACATCCTTTTCTGCTATATTGGTTAGGTCGTCTTCGTCAAAGAAGGAGCGCTGGAAACCAGTGGCATAAACTTCAGTCAGGATCACCTAACGGAGGAAGAAAGATACCCAAAAGGAACCGTTGAATTTCGACACATGCAAGAAAATCACAGCAGATGGTTGGAGCGCAACTGATTGATTGAATGGTCGCTATGAGGTACAGATTAGTCACGTCCTTCGAGTTATGTGATTCGACTGAATGGTAAAAAAAAGAGTTGAAACATTTCCATTGTGCCGCTCTAAATTTTCTACTCGCACCACGGAAATTTCAGGCGCAACCCCAATGAATGGTGTACGGTGATACCTCAGCATACGAACGCCTTAGCTCACAAACCTGTCGCCTTACGAACATTAAATTTGCGAGAATATAATCTTGGCGTACAAACTAGTTTTTGGCAGCGCCACGGTGGCTGGCGGACTAGTTTTCGGTGGATGAACACCAAACCACACGGTCGAAAAGCGCCCCGGTGGCTGGCGGACTACTTTTCCACACCCCCTTTGAGTGCAGATGTGGGTTGTTATTGTGGGGTTATTTTTGCTATTATGGGACCGAAAAAGACCCCATCACAGGCTCGTGTTAAGCCAAAGAGGACACAAAAGAAAATTACGGTCGAGCAGAAGGAGATCATCGAAAAACACGAACGAGGTGTGCGTTCGTCTGACTTAGCGCCCCAGTACGCTACATGTGGCTAAGGGTGTTTCTGTTTTGTCTAAGCAAGTGTGTCAGGTAATAGAAGAGGTTGAAAAACTTCTGTTGATTTGGATTAACGAACAGCAGCTAGCAGGGGACAGTGTGAGTGAGGGTATTATCGCCGAGAAAGCAATGCCAACTTCACTTGGATATCATCAAGAGGCAACTACATCAACGACCACCGGTTCCATAATTTACAGTAAAGTCTCGTTATATCGATATTCTCGGGAGTCGGAAAAAATATCGATCTAACCGGACTATCGATATATCCAATCCTGCGGCATGTAAATTTTCTCCTTGCGTTCATAGAAATAGTATCGTAATAAGCAGTACTATCGATATAACAAGACTTTACTGTATGTTTCGACACCACATCGACAAAAACGCACCCCAGCCTGTTCAATTACGGGTCTAATGGGGGGTGGTGGAGGAAATCCAATGTTTGTGACATTGTCGCCACTCTGCGCTCCCACGCCTTTTTCAGCCAAGCGCCCACCAGGAAGAAGCAGACTAAACACGGTCAAACTATAATTAGAACGACTTTTTCTGAAGGTTTTAGCGCTCGCTCCGCGCGCGCACACATACGCTGCACACGTGACACGGCACTACAGTATGAGGAATAGATACGAGAAGGGGAAAAATATGTCTTGGATCCACCGATCTCTTTCAGTAGAATCCCAAATGTGTTCCCCCTTGCACCAAACAGGCCTTCACGGACCGAAGAGAAAAAGGGAGCTCTCCCAAACTGCTTGCACCGAGCCGGAAGCATAACATGGTCCAAAATGTCGAGCAAACCCTTCCGATTGGTTCCTTGATAAGGACAACAATTGTGATTTGAAATTAAGGAACCACAATCTTGACTTGTGCAAAGGAAGCCATAAATGGGATTGCGCAAGAGGCCTCGGCGGAGTGTGCGTCGACATCATTCATTGTGGTGTATTATACGTTTAACACGCTCCTCAAGGACCCCTTCAGCAAGGTGCACTCCCCGCGGGTTTCATTAAGACTACTCATCTTGCCTCCCGAGCTTGTTTGCAAACTTAAAAGCAAGTCGTCCCACCGCCGAACAACAATCATTATTCCCTTAACATACATACCAGAACCTTGAGCTGGATTTTCAAGCCGAAACCTACCTGAAATCCGCGCAGAGCCACCTCGAATGTAGAGAGGCGGAGCCTGGAAGGCATAGACGACATCCTTTTCTGCTATATTGGTTAGGTCGTCTTCGTCAAAGAAGGAGCGCTGGAAACCAGTGGCATAAACTTCAGTCAGGATCACCTAACGGAGGAAGAAAGATACCCAAAAGGAACCGTTGAATTTCGACACATGCAAGAAAATCACAGCAGATGGTTGGAGCGCAACTGATTGATTGAATGGTCGCTATGAGGTACAGATTAGTCACGTCCTTCGAGTTATGTGATTCGACTGAATGGTAAAAAAAGAGTTGAAACATTTCCATTGTGCCGCTCTAAATTTTCTACTCGCACCACGGAAATTTCAGGCGCAACCCCAATGAATGGTGTACGGTGATACCTCAGCATACGAACGCCTTAGCTCACAAACCTGTCGCCTTACGAACATTCAATTTGCGAGAATATAATCTTGGCGTACAAACTAGTTTTTGGCAGCGCCACGGTGGCTGGCGGACTAGTTTTCGGTGGATGAACACCAAACCACACGGTCGAAAAGCGCCCCGGTGGCTGGCGGACTACTTTTCCACACCCCCTTTGAGTGCAGATGTGGGTTGTTATTGTGGGGTTATTTTTGCTATTATGGGACCGAAAAAGACCCCATCACAGGCTCGTGTTAAGCCAAAGAGGACACAAAAGAAAATTACGGTCGAGCAGAAGGAGATCATCGAAAAACACGAACGAGGTGTGCGTTCGTCTGACTTAGCGCCCCAGTACGCTACGTGTGGCTAAGGGTGTTTCTGTTTTGTCTAAGCAAGTGTGTCAGGTAATAGAAGAGGTTGAAAAACTTCTGTTGATTTGGATTAACGAACAGCAGCTAGCAGGGGACAGTGTGAGTGAGGGTATTATCGCCGAGAAAGCAATGCCAACTTCACTTGGATATCATCAAGAGGCAACTACATCAACGACCATCACAAAGGTAAATAAAACGACTTTATTATACAGTACAGTTTATTTCTTTAATTACAATAGCACATTTATTATACGTAAAATAAGGTATACTTTGTGTAGTTTTAATAATTGATTCGAGCAAGGCAGTTTATGAAGGAGTTTCCAGACGAGACATCACGAACTGGGGACGGGACTTTCTGAATCTTTTCAGTTTTGAGCTCATTTAATAATAATACGTTTCATTTATAAGTTTACAGTCACATGATATTTTTTCTGCGGGTGAGCAGCGGCAGCCACATGCGCCAGCGTTCACTCTTTTAGGCTTATTTAGTAGAAAATAATGTTTGATGGGGACCTGGGAACGGATTTTTCTCATTTTTAATGCTTTCTTATGGGAAATAAAGGTTTGGCAGATGAACTTTTCGCCTTACACACACTTTCTGGGAATCAATTAAGCTCGTAAGGTGAGGCATCACTGTATTTTCAAAACTTTTCCAGATATAAGGCACACCACATTATAAGGCGGTACCGGTAGAGGCTGGGGTTACGCTCTACTTCATCTACGAGGAGAAATGTAGTCTGTGGCGGCTGACAGTAGTAGCGAGACTATCCATCCATCCATTTTCCATACGGCTTATTCCTCATTAGGGTCGCGGGGGGTGCAGCAGCCAATCCCAGCTGTCTTCGGGCACGAGGCGGGGGACACCCTGAATTGGTTGCCAGCCAATCGCAGGGCACACAAGGACAAACAACAGTCACTCTCACACCTAGACACAATTTGGAGTCTTCAATCTGCCTGCCGTGCATGTTTTTGGAATGTGGGAGGAAACCGCAGGACCCGGAGAAAACCCACGCGGGCCCGGGGAGAACATGCAAACTCCACACAGGGAGGCCGGACCGGGACGTGAAACGGCGACCTCTGCACTGTGAAGCCGGTGTGCTAACCACTCGACAACCAGGCCGCTTAGTTGCGAGACTAGTGGCTCAATATTACTTCACATATAAGGCGCACCGCCAATAAGACAGTCATCTTTTGAAGAAAATTAGGGCTTTTGGGTGCATGTTATACACCGGAAAATAGCTGTACACTTGACCACGTCATGTCAGCCAGTCGTTTTACCTGATCTGGGGAAACATTGCCTTCATCGGCCACCATCCTTCTCAAGCAGGCGACAGAGCCAAACAGAGGCACGGCCAGGCCGACTCGCAAGTACCTTTGTCCCTTCGTACTGAAAACCAGAGTCACACACACGGGTCTGTCGGAAATAACGACACATGGTTGGGATGAGCGGGTGCCCGCTTCACCTCTACTCGGTCATGTAGAATTTGAGCGGACTGAGCGATGGCCGGGGAGGGGACAAAAGAAGACTTTCATGAATAAATCAATACATTTTAACATGAATAATGAATCATTAGGAGTTAAGTTTTATGACTGCCGAATAATGGAATCTATTGCATTTTTAAAAGCAGGGAGCCCTTGGTTCTGACCTTTCCAGAGGCAACCGCCCCTTTTATGCGGATGTTCAATCTGATAACATAATGCGTCGGTTACTACTCACCTCGCTTTGTGAAGTGCACCGGGCATCGATAAGCATTAAAATATCCACGCAGAATATGTCTATGCGTGCGGGTCAAACGGCGAAAAAGCTAGCAATATGACGATATCTGGGTCAATCGCCTCAAATGGCGGTTTTTGGGGATTCACGGTCAATATGCGCACCGCGTGAAACCCCGCATGACTCACCTGGTCTGGCGAAGGGGAATCGGGAGTGAGATGCAAAGGAAAGGGTCAAAGGTGTTGCTCTGTCTCAAACAATGGGGGCACGTTAGTGAAGATCTGCGAAAAACAAAGTGTACACTTATCAGTCTCTGTAATTGCATTGGATTACCCTTTATTAGTCTCGCAGTGGAGACGTTTCACAGCAACAACTTTATGAAAGGAAGAGGAAAGGAAAGAAAGAAGCAGAAAAACAAAATGCAGGCGTTACTCTTGCGGCGCCATATTGAAGTCAAAAGAATAAACAAATAATATGACAGTACAAAGACACAGACAGTCATTAAAACGTAAGCACTTTATGCACCCTCTTTTTACATGGAGCAGTTTGGGATGAAAGAGGAGAGGATCAAAGCATCCTTTTCACCAGCGGATCAGGGACATCATGGTGGAATGTGCTACAAGTGAAATGTTGAAAGGAAATGCAAAGCTGTAGCATCCATTGACGAAAAGAGATTGTCTCACATCTCCTGTATCAGGTAAATCCGCTTCAATTCCAAGCGGCGACAGTTCCACATACGCATCGGCGCTCTGCGCAGACGGTGGATGACTGCATTGCATCATTGTTACTTGGGTTGTCAGAAGAAATCAAAATGTCATACCAGAATCGGCATTCATTTAGAAATGACGAGAAACAACACCGTCGTGACTACAGCAAATGACGCCCTGCCGTGCACGTGAACAGTAATTTCGTTTTTTTTTCTTTCTCTTTATTTTTAATTGCTGAGACACAAGCAAACCCGCGGCAGAGTTTACCGCTGATGGATGTGATTGCTTCTCTTCAGTGATATTCACTGAGCACTCGGGGAGACTGCAATTATAACAGTGGCTGTATGTGCTCAATACGTGTGCCTTGAAAAGAGGTATAAAAAGGATGACGTCGTTCCAATGTACGAGTTCCTTTTACGGTCAAAAATAGTCCAAAACATATTTCATGGATAGACGCGGCCAGGATGGGAAAAATTTGGGGCTGAATAAAGCTCTATTGAAGCAAGGCCAGCTGACATTGGCTCACACTGGATCAGTCGCTCTTGGCAGAGTGAAATGGCTGCCCTACGGATGTCTGAACCTCGCCAGGAAACAGCGAGGGGCCGTTGCGCACCGCGCATGCAAATCACACCCGAGCCACTCTCAAACATAGATGTGCCCCGTACTGCTCCAAAAGACTTGAAAAGTGAAAAGCCAAAAGGGGAGACGTCATGTTCTCGTGATGGACTAATAGTGTAAGCGCGTCAAGGACCGAGGATGTGTATTGTAATACTCGGAGAAAAACATCCGACTAAAAGCTGCAACGGCTAAATTTAGACAAAAAAACAATGTGTGCATGCATTGGCGACTTGGTCAATAGCTCTTGCTCTTCATATGGTAGCATCCGATGGTTGCAAAGAATGAGAGCATAGACGGCAGCCACACGCGCCAGCGTTTACTCAACCCGGAAGTAACATTTGGGCAACTTCAAGTTTGGGCAACTTAAAGGACAACCAACGTCTCCGGACAAGTTGTGTCCATAATTTGTAAAATGGCTTCAAATGACTTCTACCAGGTGTATTTTAATAAGATTCCACCACATATAGCTATATTTTACGATTTAAGACTCGCACTGAACATTCAGGAAGTCTTGTTTTTAAGTTGGTGACGAGTCCGTACGTGACGTCAGAAAAGGACCGCCTCCTGACCGTAAAAAAGACTGCACGCTCATTGTTGTATGAAGCAGTTCTAGATGAAAGAGGAGAGGATCAAAGCGTCTTTCCACCAGTGGATCAGGGACATCATGGTGGAATATGCACGTCGACTACAAGCTAAATGTTGAAAGCAAACATGAAGCTGTAGCATCCATTGATGAAAAGAGACTTTCTCACAGCTCCTGTGCCACGTAAATCCGCTTCAATTCCAAGCCGCGACAGTTCCACATACGCATCGGCACTCTGCGCTGACGCTCCTTTCATTTTTAAATACAGTAAAGTCTCGTTATATCGATATTCTCGGGAGTCAGAAAAAATACAGATATAACCGGACTATCGATATATCCGATCCTGCGGCATGTAAATTTTCTCCTTGCGTTCATAGAAATAGTATCGATATAACCGGGACTATCGATATATCCGATATCGATATAACGAGACTTTACTGTAGCTACTTTTACTTCTTTCCTTTGCTTTTAAAGGACAAACGACGTCTCCGGACAAGTTGTGTCCATAATTTGTAAAATGGCTTCAAATGACTTCTACTGAGCGTATTTTAAAAAGATTCCACAGCATATAGCTATATTTTACGTTTTAAGACTCACACTGAATATTCAGGAAGTCTTGTTTTTGAGTTGGTGACGAGTTTGTACGTGACATCACTAAAGAAACGCCCCCTGACCGAAAAAAAAAGACACATTGTAGCAATACTTCCATCACGTCAATGTATTTTGCTGTATTGTTTGGTCTGAAAACCTTGTGTTGCACCCAAAAGCCGCCAGAAGAGGGGGTCCAAGCTCCATATAAGGACTTTATCAGCCTGTGGAAATGGAGGTGGCCACAGGAGGTCGCCATTTTGTGCCTCTTTTCTGGTGATCGTTTCTCCCCAATGTTGCCTCAAAATGACATGGAATAAATTCTTTAATCGATTGCAAACATGTATGCTTTCCTCTTCAGAACTATTTGAATCATATTCATCACTGGATGTGTAACAAGAAAGCATATTCTCCGAATCTGAAGCCATTGTTTTGATTCACAAGCAATGCAAGACGTCTTGGCGTGACGTCACGAACTGGAGGCGGGACTTTCTGAAAATGCCCAATTCGCGGCTCAATTTTTTGCTGATTTTGGACATTAAGTCCTTTTTATTGGTGTTTTGCATTTAAAATAAAAATATCACACTGCGTGTTTTGGGTATTTTAGATGCTATAAAACGTTTTTCTGATGTCAGTTAAAAAACAAAAAAGTGACGTCGATTGCCCTTTAAAGTCATTTTTATTGATGTTTTGCATTTCACTAAAAATATCAGCCTGCGGGTTTTGGGTATTTTAGATGATATGAAACATTTTTTCTGATGTCAGTTAGGAAACAAAAAAATGGTGTCGGTTGTCCTTTAAGGCTTATTTAGGAGAAAATTATGTTTTATGGGGACCTGGAAACGGGTTATTCTCATTTTTAATTTGTTTCTTATGGGAAATTAATGTTTAGAAGACACACTTTTCGCCTTACACAAGCTTTCTGGGAGCCAATTGCGTTCGTATCACTGTATTCACCTCATCCCAGTCTTGGTGGCATTTGTCTCACGTGGGCGGTCAAAATGACGCCGACCGAGCCTATTTGTTGGGCTTCACGTCCACGTAAATATGATTCAAGCCAACTAGTTTGCATTACTTTGCATCCTGATGTTATTGTCACGTCCGCTCGAGGAGTGGTGACAGAACTCGAGGGACGACGGAAGGTGCTTAAGGTCCGATCCAAAATACACGGTGGAGACAGTGATTCCAAAATGAGTCTTTACTGAGACACGTGTGGCAAAAACAGAAAGTCAGGCAAGGTAGGAGAGCAACGACAAAACACACCTGCGTGCGGTTGGGTGACGGGGAACTTCCTGAAATACACCGACGACAACAGAACGGTAAGGGTGGCTTTTATAGCCAGAAGGCACAATTAAGGAAATGGGGAACAGGTGCGTGAGTCCGGAGAGCCAGGAAGGGAGGAGGGAGAGACAGGAAGGGGAGGGCCACGCTCCTGGCGTCGATGAGGATGTGACAGTTATTAAGGTCCAAAGTCAAATATTTCACGCCTTTGAGGAGAGCAATTACGAGGATACGTATTATCGTCAGTCACACCCAGCTGACAATGTGGCAGCGAGCTGGCAGCTCAGCACTTATAAACAAGATTAGAGCAAGTTGACTCTGAAGGGAGGGCACCTATTAAATGGTACATTCTCATGCGCCCTCCGTAATTTTCCTCGACAGTACGTCCTTTGGGTTTTACTCGATTGCAGCACTATCAGCACCCCCCAACCCCTATGGTGCAAATGAGGGATGTGTGATAAAGTGGGCTCTCGATAATGCAATGAAAAGTAATGCATGGAGGTCGCCATGGTCTCAATGTTGCTACGTGGATACTCCCAAGTCGTAGACATGTCATAGAGATGTGGGACAAATGGGAAGGGATGAAAAGAAGCACTATGACTCACTTGTACTGCGCTTGGAAATGTTCCTGGACAAAACTATGTTGGACGGTGAGCTGCTGGCAATGGGGCAGGTCAGGAGGCGGCAGGTTTTCATCTTCACCGGGATCCTGCAGCAAATAAAGAGCAACATGCCTTCAGTCATCTTCACCAATCCACAATACGTTACAAGTTATCACCCGCTCCTCACCCCCCCGCCCTCCTCGGTCGGATTCTGACCCGAAATGTCAAGAAGCACTGATCCAACGTCACCTTCGGTTTGTGGTGATATGTGAGAGATCAAAAGGTCACCCTTTCTATATTTGATATATGGACGCGATGTACTCTGACCCAGCATTCCCCCTCTTTCACCTCCCACGTAACTCCCGTCAGAGTTATCCGTGCAACGATAACAAAGGAACATTCAGACCAATGTGTGCGGACAGATACGGTCCTGCTTATCGCTTCTCAAGCACTCGCGGCCGGCCGGCCAGCGCTGCCCTGGAAATAGACTGCGAGGTGTCACTTGTGCGTTAACAGCGCCCGTTGAGGGCAACTGCAGAACAAGTTACATCTGCACCGACGTAATTCTGATTAGGTCGCACTCATCTAAATGATTACGGACGGATCAGGTCGCATACAAGCTAAATCAATTTTTGTTGGACAAATCAGACCTTCAGATGTACCATATGCCAAGTGAGCAGATCAGATTTTACGGCAGCCGCGCATCAGCGTTTTGTATTATATGTATTGACCTGACTGCACTTGATCTGTTAAGGTTTCAGGATTAATAATGTGAGCAGTAGGAAAAAAATGCAATTGGCCATCTGGTAGATATTCAAAAAATCATAAGAAGCCTAATCAATCAGGCATACGATTAATCGGCCATGCGATTAATTGGCCATACTCTGGTAAAGCACGGTGGTGCTTTGTTTTCTTCGCTTTCAAAAGGTCTCAAGATCTATGAGGAATAAAATCCTTCATCCTGCTACCCGGCGAGTTCTAATTGATTTGTGGGATTTAGATAAATGATAAAGATATCGCGTAACTGAGTGCTGAGTTGGAGTAAAGTTGCCGCTGCCTCCACTCTGTCAGGTGGCTATGGCCATTCAGCCATTTTTGAGGTGGTGGAGGTAAGACGGCCACGTGGTACCAACAGCTGCCATTGATTCAATACTTTTGAATTATATGCTGGTAAATTCAGGGACGCCTTTTCTTTGGCTTTACTGCAACATTATAAAAGGGAAGAAACATTTTTTTGGTGCCGCTTATTCAAGTCCCTGACAAGAAAAAATAAAAACACCTTGTAAATTGGACATTCCAGAGTCAAATACTGTAAGCTAGTCGAAAAAAATATTTTACACCCGCAATAAACGTTTTATGATGATGACAGTTTAACTATGAAAATGTTTCCGTTTCTCTTTCTTTCTACAAGTTTTCTCGGGTCAACCGCCATCGCAAAACGGATTTGGCTTCCCCTATGAGGTTTCAGGGTATAGTTTTACATGAAAGAACATAGAAGGCGCTTTTGAGTTTCTTTAAAAAAATGTCAGGGGTACTACAGTAAAGTGCGAATGCAAGGGGTTAAAACCTTATATGCTGTAATCCACCGAGGGGACATTGATGTTATTAACAGACGATTTGTCAGTCTTGACTCAGTATTGCATTGGGTCATGAGCCATTAAAGCACGAAGGATGCTGAGTGACGCGGCTCACTCCCACTGTCGTGAAATGTGAAAGTCGCGGGCATTCGTTTTCCAGCACGAGAGCCAAAAATCTCACCAATTATCGGTGCACTCTGTCCCGCCACGGACGTTGTCAATAATTCACCTCCCGGAGTAGATCCAGTTGTAAAAAAAATAAAATAAAAGATTGTGCCCAACGCCCCATCTTAGGGAGCACTGTATCCTGTTGGCCTTTCATCTCAGTAATGGCATTGATGTGAATAATTCAAACAGAGACATATACGTATGTGCCATGGCTGAAAAAGCGCCATTGTGGAGCGATTGAGAATGAGAGGCGGCAGCAGCAACAGAAACCTCCGGGTGATCATCATGGGCGATTACATGCTTCGTATGTTGTGATTCTGCCTGAAGACACACCCGACGTACTCTGTACAGTAAGGTATCAATAGGTTTGTCCATGTTAAGCGCTTTGTTACAGTTTCAGCTGTTGTTAAAGCGCTATATAAATCAATATGCATTGTATAGTATTGTAGGTTTGAATGATGTGAAAACCGGAAGAGATCGAATTACATTATGGAGAGAAAGAGGGTACAGAAAGTGCTGAAAAATGAATGACTTTGTGTCTTATTACTTGTTATTTAGTTTTTACTTTATGTTACTTCCGGGTTGAGGGAACGCTGGCGCGTGTTGCTGCCGGTGCTCACCCGCAGAAAAAATATCCTGTGACTGTAATGTGTCCTTTAGACTTTAGAAAGGCGGCTATAAATGAAATATATTATTATTATTATTATTATTAAAGTGGAGGGTGCCCGTAGTAGTGGAGAGAATTCTAGGAAAGCAGGAAAAGGATGAGACAAACTTTAAAAAGAAATCCATAATGCACTTAAAAAAGTGGTAATAAAAATATATTGGTGGTGGCTGGAAGACCTTCCCTCCTTGGGCTGTTATCTATCTGGGTGGAAATAACTCAATGGAAAAATAAAGCGCCATCTTAAATCTGCCGCAACATTTCTCCGGGCTTTCAATTTGGTTTTCAATTCTTAGACCCACCTTGGATGTATTCACTTTTCGTGGTGGAAGGTTGCCATTTCGACTCACTTTTGTGCGCATTTGTAATTTTGTGACATGATTTGAGTTGCAAATATTATCATTTATAATATTACAGCAGGTAATCTCAGTTGCCATTTTATCCTGCCTTTGAATCATCCTTTTCTGAAACGTGTAGAGTGGGAAAAGCTGAAAGGAAACGGAGTAGACCGTGATTGGTTAGCATTCACGCTCCAATGTCAACCCATATTTTGATGGATCAAATGTACTTGTTGGTAACGTGAAATCTATTTTCAATTGGTCTCATCAAAGATGGCAGATCTTTTCAGCTTTGTTTTTGGGATGAATGGCAATTTGCTTCGCGTGGAGAGTCGAGGGCTTCGGCAACTTGCCCTGCTTCACTGCGTACAGTGAGATTGAGTGGCATTAATATCCGCTGGGATTCTCTATGGGTAAACATCTACGACGAGGAAATTACAATAACTCCCCGCCGACTCTTATTCTACGTATTGTGCCTTCCCGGTACTAAACTAAAAACAACCTCACACATATCTCCCAAAGTGATCGCAAAGTTGAGTCCTGCCAAGCAATCACTTTAAAACAGCCTTCTAAAGCATCGCAGCTCACCTGAGCGTACAGCAAGTAGATTGTGTTGATTTCAGTCTGCGATCCCATTTGTTATAATTTAAAACAGTTCCTGGGCATCTTCATAACACACGTGAGAGTGGGCCCAATCAACTGAGTAGAGCATCTGGCGGCCTGTTCTCAAATCTGGAAAAAACTTGAGAATGGGTCTGCAGATCCATAGATGTTGAGCATGCAGGGGACACAAATCAAGCGTGACAACACATCGCTTGAAAATGTCAGCTCTTCTCTTGATCTTGTCAATTCGCCGCAAATAGAATTCATTCTGTCATCACGGGACAGCTCTGGGGCCATTGTGCTTTTTTCACCTTTAATGGGCAGCATTTTCACAGCCTCGCTTTGTTCAGCGGAAAGGTTGGCGCTGTTGAACAGTCTGTGTCTGGATAGATGCATGGCTTAAGGAGCCCACGATGAGAAGAAAGGAGCTTCAGCGCAGAGTGCTGATGCGTATGTGGAACTATCGCGGCTTGGAATTGAAGCGGATTTATGCGGGACAGGAGATGTGAGACAATCAGTTTTCGTCAATGGATGCTCCAGCTGTGTGTTTGCTTTCAACATTCAGCTTGTCGCAGACATGCACATTCCACCATGACATCCCTGATCCACTTGTGAAAAGGACGCTTTGATCCTCTCTTCTTTCATGTAACAGAGGTGCAGAAAGTGCTTAAGATTGAATGACTGTCTGTGTCTTTGTGTTGTCATGTTTGTTTTTTTTTCTTTTGACTTTGAGATGGCACCGCAAGAATGGCTGCCTTTCTAGAAGCTCCTGTATTTAGTTTTTCTACTTCTTTCTTTCCTTTCTTCCTCCTTTTCACAACTTTGCTGCTGTGAAATTTCTCCACTGTGAGACTAATAAAGGGTTATCGAATCCAATTATAGACTGATAAGTGTACACTGTTTTTTGCAGATCTTCTCTAACGTACCCCCGTTGTTTGAGACAGACAACACCTTTGCAGAACTGCTTCTTGCAACAAAGAGGGCACAGAAAGTGCTTCCGATTGAATGACTGTCTTTTGTGTTAGGTCACATTATTTGTTTTTGTTGTTGTTGGCTGTTATCTTGAGGCTTTCACTTTAAAATTGCCATCCGTTCAGTAAGGTAGCTAACAGCAAACACGGTGGGAAGGGAGTGTGGTGGGCTTGGAGATTTAGATGCATCTGCCTCTCAAATGTATCCTTCCTTCCTTGTTTCTATGGAAATATCCGGGCTCTTGAGGAGAGGAGAGCCTCAATCTGCACAGTAAAAAGAACGACTTGCGCCACATTGAAATAGAAATGAGAGCACCAAAGGCACAGTTAGCCGGCGAATATGAGGCTCTCTCCCTTTACAAGGTTCTTTCTGCCACCGGGAGGGCCGCAGAAAGATTCATTCGAATGACAAGCTGGTCTCATAATAGAAGATTAGCTTTGCGATTCCCCAACGCCCTCCGCGGCTGGTTGCGAACAATGTTGTGACATGGACGACGGCAAATGCAAAACGCACAACAAAGACGCACGGCAGTCTCAGTCGTTTGGAAGATGTGTGTCTTTTGAACTCATCCGCCGCCATTCTTGGTGTTTTGCAGTCCGGTTTACAAACGGCAAGTAAAGTGCCATCGCATGGCACGTACATTTGTGTGAAAAGGGCCACATTCTACAGATTCTACATCCAAAAAAATGTCATGTCGAATCAAACAAGTCATTCCTCTGGCGAGCGACTGATCTCTCTCACTGTCACTACCGCTTACCGCTCTGCCTCACATTCCACTTTAGCACCGAACTCACTCCGTGCCTCCCTCCCTTTATGCCACCCCCCACCTCTCTGCAAACTAGGTCTGCACAACAAGTGTCTCTTTCTTCCTCTAACTTACAAAGAGCGCCAGTCAGAGAGAAAGTAAGCAAGAGAGCGTGAACGAGACGGCATCGCACTCGCTCTTGTTTCCAGAGTGATCGCCGATCAACAAATCAAGGGCGGCGAATGCCAAAGTGAAAGCCGCTGGGGATTCCACACCAAATGTTATTGAGTGTGCCGTTTCAATTTTGCTCCTGTGTGCGCATGACATGAAATTCGTCTTAGAAATGCAGCGCGGGAAGGCTGATGGCTCTTTACCCTTTGGAATTTTTGTTACACTTTGGGCTCTCGGTGCTAAGCAGTAAACGCAAGACATGCTTAGGAAGAATGAGAGCAGGTTTAGAAGTTGGTCTGGCTGAAGGAGGAAACGTGTGCGGACTGGTGAAAGGGCGCTTTACGCCTCCCATCAGCCTGACGAAGACCCCCGATTCTGTACGATCGGCAGAGATATCGTGTCAATTTCTAAGCGTCCGCAAATGATGGTTGATAAGATGTTCGGGTGACGTGAGCTCTTTGTCACATTACCTGACCGAGCAAGGTGAGCGAGCATGACTGAGATGCTTACTCAAGCGCCAACCTGGCCGCGTCCCTCACAAAGCTACTTTTGTGCAAGAGTGATAGCAGATCACTTACCTCGGCCTCACCGTAAGCTACAATGGGTAAAGCGCAAATTTATACTATGAAGAGACTATGATTCGTCGGGGGAGACAAACTTGACGGCACAAAGTGATTTTCCCTCCCATTTCCCCCAAGAGGAATATTTGACTGCACGTTTTCTTGCCGAAAGAAACAAAATCCGTGACAACCTGCACACTGGCTGATGGCAAAGTGCCCAGACTAATAAAAGAGACCACTAGCATCGACCACCAGAGATTTCTCGCTTTGAGCGGCGGGGCCGATTGTCTCTTGCAAAAAGCAAAGGAGATTTCTTACGCAATCACAGACCCTTCTGGATACTTCTTTCGGTCTGCCTTTGTTTCGATGTTATGGATTCATGCGGTTATTTCCTGTTACAGTCGAGAATTTGTTCTCAGTTGGGAGGTACGCTTGCGAGGCTTCTACCACCAAATATGACGTGCCCATCACTTGTTTGGCCCTCTTGAAATCCCACCTTGCTTTTCGGGCTTGTTACCGGCACAATGATGCAGACGGGTCACGCTGTAATTTGCTCTGACAGGCCATCCATGTTGTCAGGCAGATTCATCAATATGGAACAACAACAGTAGCTGGAATTATTCATATATTTACTGAAATGATTATCATCCTGTCACTTTGATCAAATCTGAGCCGTGCCGTAAAGCGAACGGCAAAGCAAAAATCAAACCTCAAATCACCACATGACAACCGTCTCACCTTATCGCAAGCTTTGGTTGTGTTATTGTTATTGTGTGATGACAGATTGATGTCTTCATGGACGCGATCCAGCAGCCACAGAAGAAACTCCAGGGCATCGTGTTGGGAATTACCACGGAACTGCGATCCAAACTTGGACACGATAGCCTGCAGAGATAACACAAAACAATATTCTTGCATCACAATCGCCCTATTTTTTTTCTCCGAGTCATTGATCATGAGCAAAAAATGTTTTTGTGCCTATTTGCCATTTTTCCTGTTTATATTGTTTCAATTGTTTGTGGACATGGAGGTAGCGGTGTGAGAGAAGAGGATGCACAAAACTGGGTTAGATGGAGGACACTGATTCGCTATAGCGACCCCTGAAGGGAAAAGCCGAAAGGAAAAGAAGATATTGTTTACTTAGTGTACTTACGAGCTCTTTTTTTTTTTTTTAAGTGCCATCAATGTTGCGATAACATAGGAAGGTTGCATTAAGAAAAATATTTCACATGGCGGAGCATAAGCATTTGGTATTTGGAAACCAGATGAATATATAGCTCCGAACTCAATTAAGCAGGAATTAAAAATGCCAATTATTGGCCGGCAGCCTCGAAAAACAAAAGCACAGATGAGAGATTACAGAAGAGGGGGCAACAGACTTTAATCTTTGCTTTCCTAATCCCATCAGATCTTGCACATGCCTCATGCAGCTCAAGAAAAAAAAATAACAGTATAATTAAAAAAAAGAAGGTTTCCTCCAGTGATAACCAAACACAGAAATAACAGTAATTGTCATGCAGCTCTCCAAGGATGCCAATACATTGAACTTCAAATCGGACCGCATTCAGGTTGTTGTATGTAGGCAACAATAGTTGAACCTTTGGGTGCAGGAACAATATTCACGTCCATCTAGCTTGCATGTACACCTGCAAGTCATTGTTTCTCAACCATGTCATGTTATGGGAACTGATAAACTGTCTGTGGAGTAACTGTTTGACTTTCAGGCTTTGACCCTGCCCAGGCCCCTCTGCGCAAACATTTCTTGCTGGGGGCGGGAGGGGAGTGTTCTGGACTCGAAGAATACACAAGCACCGTCCACATCAAACGGCTACTAGTGCAGCCGCAGCAGGCAGAAGACACTGAAGCTCGACACGCCTGCAGAGCATTTTACGGTAAGAAACAAGATAACGAGAGTGTTCGCAAACAAATGACGACGTACTCTTACTTCTATGAGCCCACAAACCAGGTGGTGGTGGAATGTGGCAGAGCACCAAGCATTTGGCACTTTTCTTTTCTTTTTTTCTTCTCCTGACCGAGAAGCGCAGCCCAATGACCCATTTCATTCATTCAACTTTCTTTGAAGCACTTTTTCTTTCCACACAAATGGGGACACATTGACATTTGTATTGTCGCGTTCATGGACAGCATGAAGAGGACTTGGGACTTCAAGGGCATCAAAAATGACAACTTTTTGGGAGAGGAGGGGAGTTACAAATCAAAAGGATGATGCTGTTTAAACTTCTTCAACTATAAATAGCAGCAACAATGACTTCTTGTGGATTGAACTCCTTCCCAATGCACCCTGAGGATGTCAGCCATCCAGAAATAGCGCTGACTCCAAATTCTTCTTTCAGGTGTTCCCAAAGCCGTGGGCTATGTTTACCACTCACCAATAACAAAGCTCTTTGGTTATTTTATCAACCCTCCCATGGCAAGCTGATTTGCTATTACTCAACAGGTACCTGGTCATTTCAGAAGGTCTCCCTCTTCTTTTCCTTTCGGCTTTTCCCCTCGGGGGTCGCCACAGCGAATCAATGTCCTCCATCTATCCCGGTTTTGTGCATCCTCTTCTCGCACACCAGCTACCTTCATGTCCTCTTTGACCACATCCATAAACCTCCTCTTCGGTCTTCCTCTCGGCCTCCTGCCTGGCAGTTCAAGGCTCAGCATCCTTCTCCCGATATAGTCGCTCTCTCTCCTCTGGACATGTCCAAACCATCTCAGTCTGGCTTCTCTGACTTTCTCTGCAAAGCCTCTAATACGAGTTGTCCCTCTAATGTACTCATTCCTGATCCTATCCAACCTGGTCACTCCCAAGGACAACCTCAACATCTTCAGCTCTGCTAGGTAGCAGAGCTGAAGATGATAAGAAGATGATAAGAAGAATGATAAGAAGAAGATACCAGCTCTGCTAGTAATTTCGCAAGGTCTTGGAGGCATAATCTTGAGACTTCGCACAGCGGGTATGTGTTTGTTTACGCAGGAAAAAAGTCATAATGTATCAATTTGGGGAAAAAATCTTCAAGGTTGTTTTGAATGATGTGATTGAGAAATCAAAATTGGAGTTTGGGGATTTGAACAATTTTGACGGACGATGAAAAAATGTTTTTTGATAGACAAACCGACAGCATTACATGCGAGTCAATCAATCAATGACTGTCAGCAGTCTGTCTATATGACATGCTTCAAAACAGTTAACATTTAGGGCCTGGGGCTTTCAGACATGCATTACAGCTTTGCCTTGCTCACTTTGATATATTCAAGTGTGAGGAAAGTCATGGGAATCAATAACACAAAATGTGTTCCAGTAAACATACGTATGTCGAGGTATCATTTTCAACAGAGTCATTTGCATTTCCAATAGATCCATTGTGGCGTTTTTTCCCTCTCTCACTAGCCAATATTATCTACTTCTCAGCCCACGGGAATGCAGCACAAAGAACTGCAGGCAGATAAAGGACACCCCCCCCCCTCTTCCCAACCATGCTAAGCATAGCCGGTGAATAGGAGCTCAAGAATCTTCTCATAGGATTGTGTAGGTCACCTGATTATCACGAAGCAGCCTTTTTTTTTGGTATCTTTTACCTCTTTATTTGCAGACTATTGTTAGGACGAGGCAGATATTATATTGCCACTTGAAAGGAGCACCCTATGACCCCCCCCCCCCCCCCCCCCCCCCCCCAGGGGCTCCTGTGACACTAAACAGAAACCTCCCTATCAACTCGCACTACAATGTAGTTTACCAGTTTGGCTCAACAATATTATACTTTGTTGAGCCAAAGCTATGATATATATTTTAAGGGGTGGGAGGGGGAGACAAGCCGACCGCCAAAGATAAATGTCCCAAACGTGGGTACATTGGTTAACATGCGTATCATACCTCTGAAGATGGAGGTTACTGATTCGCTGTGGCGACCCCTTGAAGGGAAAAGCCGAAAGGAAAAGAAGAATCGTTATTGGAAGTAATTGTAGATCAAAGTAGAAAGGTTTCAAGTGACCTTTCATCAAATGTTCTCATTGATGATGTATTTGTGGCAAAGTGTTTCCAGAACACTTAAGTGAAACTATACC
This sequence comes from Hippocampus bargibanti, assembly GCF_051943395.1. NCBI lineage: Eukaryota > Metazoa > Chordata > Actinopteri > Syngnathiformes > Syngnathidae > Hippocampus > Hippocampus bargibanti. The sequence continues at coordinate 14,650,737 of NC_142750.1, forward strand.
GTTTTTGGTGGCACGTGTGACAAGCTAAAAGTAACGGTGTCACAGTACTTAAGTTTGGGAAGCATTACTTTGAACCGCGGGGATGGCGAACGCCTACCTTGAAGTCGACAGACAACTGCGGGGTATATTCCAAAGTCCACAGAGCCCGAACAAGTGAGGCCAAGTGCTCCGTGACCTCTCCGTTAGCAACGCGAGTGTCCCCACTCCTCGCGGTACCGTCGACCGCGGTGTCACTCAAGTCCAATTTGTACCTCTCCAGTCCCAAGTACTCGGCCAGCAAGTCTGTATTGCTCAGACACTGGACCACGGCGTTCATGAAGCACGTGTTTCCGTGATTTTTCAAGCCCAGAACGCCTGGCGTTTTGTCCCCGAATTGGTACATTAGTTTGTCCCTGCGGAGAGGGGGGTTCTTCACCAGGCGAAGCACCTGTCCGTTCTCTTTGGCAATCCCCGAACTGGCCCCGAGTGTGCAAGGTGTGCCGTCCCCAAAGCCTCCGTCGTCGTCCTCTGCTTCTTGCGCGTCTGCGAAGTGGGTGAAAGTGCCCAGAGTTTTGATGATTCTGTTCATGAAACTCCCCACGGACTTCAGTGATTTCTTCCGAAAAAGCCCGGTGGGTTTCGGCTTCTTGTCTTTACGCTTGTCCTCCTTCGACAAGGGCATTTCCTGCTTCTTGTCCATAACGGCACCTGCACTACTCCCTCGTGGGTCCCTTCTCGCACTCTTCGTCGTTGTCTTGTCGATTCCGTCCCCCGCGCGCCACTTCTTCTCCGCCAGTAGCCCCTTCCCACGAAACACATGGAAGCGCGCCCAGAGGTGACACCATCGCCATCACAGCAGCACCCTGTTCTCCTCATCCGCCCACCCAGCAAGCCACCTTCCACGTCCATGCCGGCGCCGAACCGAAGGCGTTCTTTTATCACGTCGTAGAACGTAAAACGTCACGTCCCCGCCTGCACGGGAGCGGGACAGGAGCCCTTTCTCCGGCTTCGCTCTCCCCTTTTTCGGTCTCGTTCCAATTCGCCGGGGAAAGGCTGTGAGACGGCGTGCCACCTCCTACTCCTCCGCACATGGAGCGAATACACCCACTTGACAATTAATTAGCCTCGGTTGTACGATACAGCTGCAGAATGTGCTCAATATGAAGAATTCTTTGACGTGTTGCTTAATCGGTTGCTCTCAACCATTTACAATAAATAGCTCCGTCAAAAAATAATTTAAACAACGTGCTACGGTGGGCAACATGACTATAGAGTAATGTAGTAGGCCTATGTCTTCGTTAAAAATTAGACAGTGACATAAGTTTAGATGCAGTCGATAGGCTGTTAAAAACCCGAAAAATGCCGATATTTTAGTTATTAAACGCCACATGAACATCAGAATCAGAATCAGAATCATCTTTAGTGCCAAGTATGTAGGACACACAAGGAATTTGTTTCCGGTAGAACACGCTGCACTAGTATCGTTGTCAAAAAAACTGCTAAGTGGCACTATACAGTTCCATTTGGCTACTGTTGAAAACATGCACAAATAACTAATATTAGCACACGTCTGTGTAAGCCAGGGGTCCCAAAACTTTTTGCTGTGAGGGCCACATAACTTTTCCCTTCTGTGATGGGGGGCCGGTGTCAGTTTGTAACAGAAAAAGTGTGACGATCGTAGGGGAGCTTAAAAAAATTGTTTTCCAGAAAGCCACACATAACCAAACACAGTGAGACCTCAGCTTACGAACTTAATTGGTTCCCAGACAGAGTGTAAGCCAAAAAGTGTATATCACAAAAAAAAAAATCCCATAGGAAACCATTAAAATGGGAATAATCCATTCCCAGGTTTCCATAAAATAACTAAATAAGCCGTAAAACTACACACAACATACCGTATTCTATGTATAATAAATGTGCTATTGTATTGTAATGAAAGAAATACACTGCATTGTATCATAAAGTCACTTTATTTACATTTGTGATGGTCATTGATGGCTTGATGGAATGGCGTTGGAGGTCCGAGGTCAAAGGGAATTGCTGTTTGGAAAGAGTTACATTCCATAAGGACTGTAATTAAAGAAATAAACTGTGCTATAAAATAAAGTCGTTTTATTTACCTTTATGATGGTCATTGATGGCTTGATGGAATGGTGTTGGATGTCGAAGGTCAGAGGGAATTGCTGTTTGGAAAGAGAGGCACATTACATGAGGACTGTAATTAAAGAAATAAACTGTGCTGTAAAATAAAGTTTTATTTACCTTTTTGATGGTCATGGATGGCTTATGGAAGGAGAGTCACCTTCCATAAGGACTGTTGGTAACTAAACCTCTGCTGTGGCTTCTCTTCTTTTTTCTTTGGAGACTCCTCATCATTTTTTTGCTGATTAAAAACCTCTTAATTGACACCTGTTGCTTTCTGACTTGTAAGGTCTTTCGAAGCTGAGGCATCACATTATCGTTCATCATGTTGATGATTGTCATAGCCACAGTCTTTTCTGGATGGAACTGCACATCATTCCACTTTGCCAACATTGCCTTTATGAGCTTACTTGATGCTGCATCCTCTCCTCCTCGCCCTCAGATGTTCTCGAACCATCCGTTACTGGCCTCAAAATCCTCAATAAGCGCCGAAGTTCCAGGTTGCAGTGTGGCGATATCGGCGTGAATTAGCCGTGCTTTCTCGCATAAAATAGCTTTACTCACGCTGTCGCCGGACAGCTGCTTTTCGTTAATCCAAATTTACAGACGTTTTTCATCTTCTCCGATTGCCCGAGACCGTCACTTTGAGAGCACAGAAACACCTTTTGCAACAGACGCACCTTTGATGGCTTCCCTGTTACGGAGAATGGTAGCAATGGTTGACTTAGCATAGCCGTGCTCGGCCACTAAATCACACAAACGCACACCTCGTTCGTGTTTGTCAATTATCTCCTTCTTCTCAGCGACGGTGATTTTATTTTGTGTCTTCTTTGGCTGAACATTAGCCTGTGGTGTTTTTTTTCGGGCCCATAATAGTAAAATTATCAGCAAAAAGCTCCAAGGAGGCGATCGACGTGTGCATTCACTGAGAGAGGTTGTGGAAAGGTGGCCCTGCTGGAGCGCTGTTGGGTCGTGTGCTTCCGCCGAAGATCCGAAGATCACTCCGCCAGATCCGAAGGTCGTGTGCTTTGGTGTTCTTCCGCCAAATATTACTACGCCAGCCGTGGTGGGTGTGTATCGCGAAAAGTAGTGCGTATTTCAAGGTTTAATTTTCATAAATTTGACGTTCGTAAAAGTTCATAAGATAAGGTGTTCGTAAGCTGAGGGCTCACTGTAACCCTTTCTAGGTTCTTTACAGAAAAAAGTCAGGAAACAAATAATAACACTATTTATGAAATAAATAATAACTAAATAACTCTCTGGGTTCTTCATAGATAAAAAGCCATGGAACATTAACTTTCTGTTGTGCCATGCACAATCTTAACAGATAAAAGTTCAGCTCAGTTGTCAGAGCAGAATCTCTCTGACACATATGAGCAGTCTCTTCAAGTTCTTGTGTTCCTTCCTTATAATCCTTTTGTAGGCTCCAGTAGGCTTGTAGACAGACAGCGCTGTTTGCAGCTCTCTCTCTCTCATCAACTTCCCTGTGAAAACCACAAAGGAAGCAGGTTGACAAAGTCAACTAAGTGATACAGCACCTACACCGCACAATACATTTCACTACCAGTATGGCTGTAAAGATGGATTTTATCCCAGTAGATGTGATTATGATTATTTGTTTGTGCTCAGAATGACTCATTCAAGTCAGAAAAGTGAGCTTACCTATGTATGTTCATCAGTGTGAACTGTGGGCCTGCATCTGGCTGGTGAGAAGTTGAAGATCAGGTTCCATTCTAGTTACAGCCAGTGTCAAGCACCGATGCAAATGTTCTTCTGTCAATCTTGATCTCATCAGAGATTTCAGCAGTTTCATGCGAGATAAGCTTTTCTCGCAGATATACGTGCTGCCAAAAACGGTGGACATTTTCATTGCCTGTTTTTTGATGTTTGGATATGTGTCGTTTGGGAGGGCGGCATCGAAGTCAATGAGACCGTTGGGCTTGAATGCGTCTTTCAGACCACCACAGTTCTGTAACTCAGGTTCAACTTCTCCATGGTTTGGTACACTTGGTCCAAAATATCCTCTCCCGTTGTCGTCCCTTTGAGACTTTGGAGGGCTGCCAGCTCCTCGCATATCTCAAAGTTTGCGCTAACTCCACGAATAAAAATGAGCAGTTGCGCTGTGTCTTGCACGTCCGTGGTCTCGTCCAGTGCTAATGAAAAAAAGTCAAATTCTTTCGTCTTCTGCTGCAGCTGGGAATTTACATTAATCCTGATTTCTTCACCACGTCTGGTGATTGTACTCCCCGACAGACCTACGACATTATATGCATCTTTCTTCTCCTGCGCGACAGCATCCGTGCATTTCTTAACAAACTCTCCGTCCGTGAAAGGCTTACCGCTGCTCGCTATCAGCTTAGCAACCCGAAAGCTGGCCCGAACGGATGCCTTCTTCAGCGGAGCTTGGCGTACAAATGTATTCTGCTGAGATAGTAGTCCACTTTTCGCTTTGAGTGTTTGTCTGCTCGTATTTGGCCTTGCAAACTATCGTACTTGTCTTTGTGACGGAATTCATAGTGTCGGCAAAGATTGTATTCTTTGAATATCGCCACCGCCTCTTGACAGATGAGACAAGCAGCCTTTTCTTTGCATTGAACATGAAAATCATCGTTTGTCCACTGCAGGTTAAATTCCCTGCATTCTGAATCAATTTTTCTCTTACCTAAATGTTTCGCCATTATTCCGTTCTCTCTTTGACAGGAAGGTTTACAAGAGAAAACAGGTGTGGGACCAAATAGAGCGCCAAACTGAGCGCACCTGAATGTACCACCGGACTCCCCTCCACTTCTTCATACGTCACTTTCTTGTGTCACGTCGCATTGTGACCGACTCCTTTAGCGTTCTATTGTGAGCAGGCGGGTTTGTATTGTTCAATCGCGATTATAAACAACATACATTGATTACATTGATTAAAATAGGAACAGATAATGATCGAAATCCGACCTTTGACTTGTAAAAGGATTTTGTATTTTTCTGGAGGCCAAATAGGAAAAAAAATCTGATAGCATCTCTGGTATTGTTCAGGGGGCCGGGCCAAATGTGCTGACGGGCCGGATGCGGCCCGCGGGCCGTAGTTTGGTGACCACTGGTGTAAGCTCTCAGTCGTACAGGAGTAGTCCATCGATGAAAAGGTTTCTTCAGCCATCATCTGTACTTCTTTGAAGGTGTCGGACGTTTCGCTTCTTATCCAAGAAACTTCGTCAGCACACATATTCAGAAAAGGGAAAGCAGACTGCGTTCTTTAATGTAACAAGTGGAAACGATGCCTATTTGGGTCCATATGTTGTGTTGCTTTGTGTAAGCGGGTTCGGTAAATGATACAACTTCTGGATAGAGATGAGGTTCTTTATTAGGACGGCTGTGTTGGTTGGAGGGAGAAGGCAATTGACATGTGTGGCCCTCGTAGGCTCTCATCAGACTGACTTGGAGCAGCGCGCATGCTCCTTTGGTTTATCGCCAGGCATCACTAGTAGAACATGCAAATACGATTTGCTCATATCATTACATCTCCCTTTCTTAATTGAATTCTTTACTTTTAACAAATGTAATGAATTAAATTATGTCAGTAATTAGCAAACTTAAACTTGAATAAAGTCTTTCAAAATTTTGCAACAATAAATGAAACATTCACATGAAACATTCACATCATTTTTCACCACATGATCACTTAGAAAAACATGTTAAATGGTTTTAATCAGTCTCTCAGGTGGTTTCACTTTCCTTGAGGATTTTCGGATAGCATGTCCTGGATTTAGAGGGGTTATAACAGTCTCTGTTACAGTCTCTGTTTGTTGACTTTCTATGGTTGGTTCTTTGAAAAGATTTCGGCGGTTTCTTCTTAAAACAGCACCTTCCTCTGTCTGAATGTTGTATGACCTTGGTTGGACCTGACGCAGAACAGTCCCTTCCTGTGACCATGTGTCTGTTTTGTCTTTGCACCGTATCATGTCACCGGTGTGTAGTTCAGGTAGGTTCCGTGTTCCTCTGTCATGGTAGAACTTTTGTTTTTGTTTCTGTTGTTCTTTGATCTTCCTCACTTTCTCCCCTTCCTTTGTCTTTAGCAGGTTTTCCGGGATGTGTAAATTGGATCTCAGCACGCGTCCCATGAGTAGCTGGGCCGGGGACATACCACACTCGACCGGCGTTGTGCGATACACCAGCAAGCTCTGGTAGAAATCCGTTCCACTGTCTGTTGCCTTGTACATCAGCCTTTTCACAGTCTTGACGGAATTTTCCACCAATCCATTGGATTGTGGAAAATGTGGACTTGAGGTTATGTGGTTAAAGTCCCACTCCTTGGCAAATTTTCTGAACTTCTCATTGGCGAATTGTGGACCATTATCAGAAAACACTTGGTTTGCAATCCCGTTTCTAGCAAATATGGCCTTCATGCATGTTATCACTGCATCTGCTGTAGTAGCTTGCAGTCTGCAAACTTCTGGATACAGGGAGTAGTAGTCTGTGACCAAAAGATAATCTTTACCTTGACACGAAAACAGGTCAGCACCCACCTTCTGTGGGTGTGGGTGTAGTGGTTCTGCCGGTTGATTTGCTTGATATTTGAGGCAAATTGTACATCTCGACACTTGATCTGTGATGTCTTGATTCATTCTAGGCCAGAACATCAGTTGTCGTGCTCTTTTCTTGCACTTTTCAATTCCCAGATGTCCTTCATGAATCTTTTTGAGCATTTCACTTCTCAAAGTCTTTGGAATGACAATCTTACTGCCTTTGTATATGATGTCATCCACTACAGATAACTCCATCCTGTAGTTCCAATATTCTGCTGCGTCTGGTGAACAATTTTGTTTCACTTCGGGCCATCCATTTTTGATGATTTGTTTCAATTGTTTCAGTGTCTCATCTTTGTTTGTCTCCATCCGTATAATCTCCATCTTTGCATCTGCAACTGGCAATGCAGTTGTGATCATGTGTACGTAAGCTTCAACTTCTTCATCCAGTTTAGCCTTCGAGTGTTCTTTCGGGTCAACAGCTCTGGATAGCGTGTCAGCTGTATACATCCGTTTTCCAGGGGTGTATGCAACCTTCAATGAGTAACGTTGCAGCCTGATCATCATTCGCTGTATACGGAGTGGACAGTCATTTAGTGGCTTTTGAAACAATGCTATTAAGGGCTTGTGATCAGTCTCCACGCTGATTTCTTGTCCTGACACAAATTGATGACATCTCTCACAGGCATACGTAATGCTGAGCAGTTCTTTTTCAATCTGTGCATAACGTGTTTCCGGATCCGTCATCGAACGTGATGCATATGCTACGGGTTGCCAGTCTTCATGTTTTTGTAGAAGTACTGCACCAAGCCCACTCTGTGATGCATCCGATGATATTTTGATTGGTTTTTCTGGATCATAGAATTTCACAACTGGTTCCTCTGTGAGCAGCTTCCTCAGTTCATTCCATGCCTTTTCATGATCATGATTCCATTGCCATTCTATCTTCTTCTTAGTTAGTTGTCTCAGTGGGGCCATCTTTTCTGACAGGTTAGGTATGAATTTTCCCATGAAAGTGATCATCCCATTAAACCGTTGCACATCTTTTTTGGATTGTAGCCCACTTTTCGTGGGTCTGGTCTGATACCTTCACTGCTTAAGATATCTCCCACAAATGTCCATTCTGTTGCACCCAGCTGACATTTCTCTTTATTCAGCTTCAGGTTTGCTTTTCTTGTTGCTTCTAGCACAGCTTTCAGTCTTTCGTCATGTTGAGCTCTGGTGGCACCCCAAATGATGATGTCATCCATCGAGGTATCAACTCCTTCCAAGTGCTCATATATCATGTTGATTGTTTTGTGATAAACTTCAGGAGCTGAAGCAATGCCAAAAGGTAGTCTTAGGAATCTGCATCTTCCAAACGGAGTGTTGAAAGTACATAGTTTGGAACTTGGCTCATCCAGCTTCATTTGCCAAAATCCTGAAGAAGCATCGAGCTTGCTGAAATACTTTGCCTTTGAAAACTGCCATAATCTCTTCGCGAGTAGGTAGCTTGAAGTGTTCTCTCTTGATGGCTCTGTTCAGATCTCTGGGATCCAGGCATATTCTGAGTTTTCCGTTCTTTTTCTCTACGACAACGAGGGAACTCACCCAGTCAGTCGGCTCATCTATTTTCTTTATCACATGCCTGCTCTCCATGTTGTCCAATTCTGATTTTAGCTGCTTTTGAAGAGCAAGTGGGACTTTCCTGCATGGATGTATCACTGGTGGCACACTCTTGTCCACTCTGATTGTGTGTTCTCCTGGTAGGCAGCCTAACCCTTGAAACAAGTCTTTGTACTGCTCCATCAGTTGATCATATACTGTCTCTTTTTGTCTATCCACGACAAAAACTCTCTTCACTAGGTGTAGTCTCTCACATGCCGACAATCCTAGTAGACCCTGCATATCCCTTGGAACTATGATGAAAGATAGCTTATGTAATTGGCCTTTATGTGTCACATTCACAATGCATTTTCCTTTCATGGGTATGACTGCACCCGCATAAGCTGTTACTTTCATGTTTGCCATATGTATTTTTGGTATCGGTCTGATTTTCATGAAATCATTCTCTGAAATGACATTCACATTCGCTCCAGTATCCAATTTGAATTTTAGATGAATGTTGTTCACTTTCAGTGTAGTGATCCAATCGTTTTCTTCTCTGTCATCTTTTACAGCGTTCACATAAAGTTCCTCCACTTCATAATGATCATTTACTGCATCTACCTTGCCTTTCATGTCTTGGTTCCCGCAGCAACGAGCATAGTGATTTGCTTTGTCACAGTTTTTACATATTTTCCCATATGCTGGACACTGCTTTGGGGGATGTTGCGGACCACAACAAGTACATTTTTGTTTGAATATCCTATATTTGTTGGGTTGTCTCACTGTTGCTTTCATATCAGCAGTCTTGTTGTTGTTGGATCTGTGTGCATTTCTTTCCACTGCATCCACATTGCAGCTAGAATCATTAAGCAGTTCTTTAGCCTGTGATTTAACAGTCTCAGCGGCTCTACACAGTGCTAAGGCTTTTTCCAGGTCCAGATCTGATTCTCCGAGTAGCCTTTCTCTCAGTTTATTATTATCTGTAATGCCAACCACTATTCTGTCTTTGATCAGTGATTCTGTTAATCCACGGAACTCACACGTCTTTGATCTGTTTCTCAGCTCATTTGCATATTGGTCAATAGTTTCTCCAACTGTCTGTACACATGTGAAGAATCTGTGCTTTTCAAACGTCACATTGCGTTTCGGAATGCAGTAAGCTTGGATTGGATTGGATTGGATTTGCCTTTATTAGTCTCACAGTGGAGAAATTTACATTTCACAGCAGCAAAGTGATGAAAGGAATGAAAGTAGAAAAACAAAATACATGAGCTGCTGGAAAGGCAGCCACTCTCGCGGCGCCGTCTTGAAGTCAAAAGAACAAAAAAAAAAAATAACAATATGACAGCATAGAGACAATATGACAAAACAAAGACACAGAGAGACATTCATTCTTCAGGACTTGCTGTACCCTCTTTGTGATGATATGAAACAGTTCTAGATGAAAGAGGAGAGGATCAAAGCGTCTTTCCACCAGTGGATCAGGGACATCATGGTGGAATGTGCACGTCGACTACAAGCTAAATGTTGAAAGCAAACACGCAGCTGTAGCATCCATTGACGAAAAGAGATTGTCTCACATCTCCTGTCCCACATAAATGTGCTTCAATTCCAAGGCGCAACAGTTCCACATACGCATCGGCGCTCTGCGCTGACGCTCCTCAAACTTCAAACGCTTCAACGCTTCAAACTTTTGCATTATTTTCGAAAGCTTCATCTTGTCATCCTCAGCATCAAATGTGAAGTTATTGTAGACCTCTAGAGCTTCCTCTCCCACAACGTGCAAAAACATGGATGCTTTCATCAGCTCCAATTGCAGACAAATACAGTTCAAAACGTTGCTTAAATCTCTTCCACTTTTCAGCCACGTTACCTGTTAGCTGCAGAGCTCTGGGTGGACGTAAAGCTTCCATTTTGGTCATTTTCTGCCGGGGTGTGCTCAATGTCTTTCCTCCGTGTCTTCCGTTCCAAGTCCTTTTATCGTCCTCTTGTCTTCCAGACCAATTCTGACACCATGTGTTGCTTTGTGTAAGCGGGTTCGGTAAATGATGCAACTTCTGGATAGAGTTGAGGTTCTTTATTAGGACGGCTGTGTTGGTTGGAGGGAGAAGGCAATTGACATGTGTGGCCCTCGTAGGCTCTCATTAGACTGACTTGGAGCAGCGCGCATGCTCCTTTGGTTTATAGCCAGGCATCACTAGTAGAACATGCAAATACGATTTGCTCATATCATTACATATGTCATTGTTTTAAATTGGGTTATTCAAACGCGGGACAAACTGTCTGCTTATTCATGGAAATTTGTCATTTTCAAATGTTTCAAAAATCAGAATCTTGACCTGAACCCAAATATCGACTGGACGTAAATATAGTCTATGTGGAGATGACGTAAATAAGAACATCAAGATGCACTACAAAGGCAAAATCTGTCACTTTATTTTCCACTACAAAACTGACTGGCCACATAAAAAAAAATAAATAATATTCCAGTTTCAGGCTGTCGATAGAGCAACCATTTTATTCATTCGGATTTGAGCATGTGTCTACATGGCCTTGTTCAACCACCATATTGCTAATATTGGATTGGATTGGATTGGATTGGATTGGATTTGCCTTTATTAGTCTCTACACAGCTTTTCAATGGTTTCTTGACTGCATGTGAATGTACTGTCAGACTTTTCTCACAAAAGCAACATTCTATTTTCTTCAATCGGAATGCACATTGATGCCAGAGCTTGTAATCGCTCTAACACTTCCCACAGCGGCACTCCAACTTGAGCTATCGTTCAAGTTGAATCATAGACGTGGCTTTGATCTTTCAACCGACATGTTGCTTTGTTGCAGTTTCGTCTTTGATGACATCACAGCCAGGCTCTGCTTTAAAAGTTCATCCTCCGAGCCAAAAGATTACAATTAATGTATTAAATATGTTTGCACTTGGGCTTTCTGATATTTGCAGACCTACGCCCGCTATTTAACTGAACGCCGTCATCCCACATGACCTGTCCACGTGTCTGTCCGCTAGCCACCGATACCCCTAAACAACGAGACCCAAACACATCACTGACAGAAAATGTTTGATTCCCCATGTGTGGTGACTTTCCCATGACACGTTTTTGAGGTTCTGCGGTTACAAGGGAACCGTTCCTCAGAACCTCCTCACACCTGGCTCTACAACGCCGACTTGGCATGATGTCACTGTGCTCTTACTGCACAATCAAAACTGCAGGGATGCATCTGGGAAATTAAAAACGGGGGACTGTTGGCCCTCTTGTATCTGGAATGAGGGCGAAATTCTAAATTTGATGTCCGGATTTAACTAGATTGCCTAAGTCCAAACAATTGATTGAAACAAACCAAAATACATTCATCGGAACATGACATTTCTAATGAAAAACCATTATTTGAATAAAATACATTTGTCTAATATATCAACAATTTTAATTCAAGTCAAACAATTTATTCAGACATTAAATTAAAAAAAACATTTTCAATGTTCTTTAATTACAACACAATCACAATCATTCCTGTGCTGTTTTGATATACTACGGTATTACAAATAAGACAAACAGTACAGACTTTGCACAATTGTTTGTGCGTATGTCGAACTGTCGCGGCTTGAAATTGAAGTGGATTTACGTGGCACAGGAGATGTGAGACAATCTCTTTTTGTCAATGGATGCTACACCGCCGTGTTTGCTTTCACCATTTTGCTTGTAGTAGACGTTCACATTCCACCATGACGTCCCTGATCCACTGCTGAAAAGGACGCTTTGATCCTCTCCTCTTTTATCTAGAACTGGTTCATGTCACAAAGAGGGTACAGCAACCCATGAAGAATGAATGACTCTCTGTGTCTTTGTGTTGTCATATTATTTGTTGTTTAGTTATTTTTGTTGTTTTTTTTACTTCAAGATGACACCGCGAAAGTGGCTGCCTTTCCAGCAGCTCCTGTATTTTGTTTTTCTACAAATTTGTCTGTCTTTTGTTTGTCTTTCATTTCCTCTTCCTTTCATAACTTTGCTGCTGTGAAATGTAAATTTCTCCACTGTGAGACGAATAAAGGTACATCCAATCCAATATTTCTTCTAGTGACACTTCAAACAAATTTCTTTGATTTGAAGATTTCCAATGTGCTGCAACAGCGCTGACATCATTGCCATTATTCACTAAATTTGAATCATTAACAGCAGTTTGCTGCAACGAATCGTCACTATCCACCGTAGACTTATTCAATTGGTTTTTTTAACAAACTAGAATATGTTTGCTTGCTGCCTGTTTTTAATGTCTTTTAGAGTTTGACTCCTGCTCTGACGCTACATATCTTCTTTTCCTTTGGGCTTTTCCCTTCAAGGGGTCGCCACAGCAAATCAGTGTCCTCCATCTTTAGAGGTTTGATCCGCATGTTTGTTTTGGCCAAGCTTTTACGTCGGCTGCCCTTCCTGACACAACCCTCTGTATTTATCCGGGCTTGGGACCGGCACAAAACGACATATGTCCCTTTGTGGCTACAGAACAAGCAACTCGCTCAGTAAACACAAAATGGTAATCGGCACAGCAACATTCAAAAAAGCAAAAACTATACTCACCATTTGATAACTATGCTCCATATACTGTACAGGTATTGCAAAAACCCGCCATGTTCGATGTAAATACGGCAATGCACCACGGGTAAATGAACATTCCATTACATTATCTCTTTCCGGCGGTCACTGTAAAGCTTGAGATATCCTCTACGCACCGAAACAAATGCAACGTTAGATCTCGATAATGCAAGATGGCAGACGACGAATGTTGAAACCTCTGAAGGAAAACGAACAGTTTTTAATTGCGGTTTAACTACATTTGTTTCTTTAGCTATTTTAACAAAAGTATGTCACATCATGTAGCCATATGCGCTAATCGTAATAGACTTGCGCAGGTGCTGGCGCACTGGAGTTACAAAGTTGCACACAGTTCCTCCCAAGCATACGAACATTGGAGTTACGACAACCTGTACATGGTAACATTTTTGTGGGTACAGTATGTCGGAAAATGTTGGGACAGAGATGCTGTAAGTTTGATTTTGTATAGCGCGCCTTTTTCCGGCTGAGGTCGCTTGCGATTGACTGCGTGCTGTGCAGCACGCACACGCACCCACACAGACTTATTCGAGGTTTCAAGGGCTGGATGTTTACTGACGGACACCAAGGCTGACCAATCAGCGCCCGGCTATGCTGAAGCGTTACCAACGATTTCAGGTCCCGATCCGCCGAGCTCGTTTACGATTGGCTGCGTAGAGTATGTGGGCGGGGAGGTAAACCCTCTTCCCAGTTGATGCTCTGATGAGGAGGCGCCAAGCTCGCTTACAATTAGATGTTGGCGGGAATTAAATGACTCTTCCTCATTGAACACCAGGAGGACGTGATTCATAACAAAAAGTATTTTTATGCTGTAATGTAATGTAAAGGATATCTGTCGTCCTACTACAGTACCAGAGTACGTGTCAATTTATTTGAACACTGTTAGAGTGTCTGTTTTTTATATTCCCCGTTCAGTGTTTGACTGAACCATACATTCCATACAAAATATAGCACTGAAGCATCTTACGAATAAATTCAACTGACGAACGACCGCTCGGAATGTATCTCGTTCGTATGGTGGAGAGCGTCTGTAAATGGCGCAAGGGTGCGGCCCAGATGCATCCCTGCAACTGATTTGATGTGGTCTAATGGTCACTGTCGAGCAGGGCCAGGTTGTTCTGGAACCTGTAATGAAAATAGTTTCACTTTATGGCACTGATTTGGAGAGGCCTAAAGTAATGTTTTTTTTTCATGGGCTATCAGGTACTTCATGTGTTTTTTTTCATATTCCAATGAAGGATCCGTTTTGAAGTAGCAGATCCTTTTGGAATGCAATTATCATAGGTTACATTGCCCTGGCTTATGACCATCATTCCTTTAGCATGAAGTAAATGAGCCAACTTGTAGGATGCGGGTGTCACATCCTCCTTGGCGCCAGGTGAGCACCCCTCCCCTCCCTGCTCTCCGGGCTCACTCACCTGATTCCCATTTCCTTGATTGTGCCTTCTGGCTATAAAAGCCACCCGTTCCCGCTCAGTCCTCGCCGGTGTATTCGCACTTGTTACCCTATCACCCATCAGTACGCAGGTTGGTCCCGTTCGTCTATTCGGTTGCCTTACCTTCTGTTTTGCCCTGCGTGTCTCAGTAAACCTTTATTGAACTATACTGTCTCCATCGTGTATTTCAGATCCAACCCTATTTTTCTTCGTCCATCGAGTCCTGTCACCACTCCTCGACTGGACGTGACATAATACACCGGCCAACTATGGATCTCGCCGGTGGAGACAAGTTCATATCCGGCTTTCGCCCATCAGGCGGAGCGTGACAGCCAGCTGGCGCAAGCGATTGCGGAGCCCCACCAAATCGCGTCCTCGCTGGCTCAACGTCTACAGGAGGTCGAGACACGCCTCGCTACCCTGACGGCACCTTCCTCCCCGCCGTGAGTAGTCGCAAGCTCTCACTACCGCACCACTCACGCTACGCAGGCGAACCCGAGCTCAATTCCTGATGCAGCGCTCGCTGGTTTTTGAACAACAACCCTCCGCCTTCGTTAGCGATTAGGCTAAGGTGGCTTTCATCACCAGCCTGCTCTCGGGCCAGGCTGAGTCCTGGGTGTTGGCCGTCCGGGAGTCCCAGCCCGAGCTATGCATTTCCTACCTGGACTTTATGGCCGAGCTGTGGCAAGTGTTCCACCACCTGGTCACTGAGTGCGAGGCGGAGGGACTCCTCCCCGACTGCGTGCAAGGAACACGTTCAGCCAAGAGTTACTCCATCGCCTTTCGCATCCTGGCTGCCCGGAGTGGCTACAACGATCGAGCGCTGAGAGGAGTGTTTCGTCGCGGACTGAGCACCGCTCTCAAAGACGAGTTGACCACCCGCGACGCTGGCACCACCCTCAGCGAGATGATCAATGTAGTTGTCTGCCTGGACCATTGCCTCCGGAAGAGGCAGCGGGAGCAAGGTACCCAGTGGCTCAACGAACCCGGAGGCAACGAGTGGTCGCGACGCCAGGAGGGGTCCCCAGAGCCTATGCAGATACACCTGTCAGTCCCCGTCTAAACGGTGACTGCGGCGACCAATGGAGGCGGTGAGCATGGCGCCCGTTACGCGGTTGGAGTTAGACGGCGAATTAATTGGACCGTCCAACTCCCAGGCGATACAGGCACGAGTGGATTCAGGGGCGGATGGGTGCTTCATCGACCCCCAACTGGCAGTGACATTGGGCTGCGGCATCGAGAAACTCAAAATCCCGAAGGAGATTCTTGACCTTGACGGCCGACTGTTAGTCATGGTTACTCGCATCACCGCACCTCTCAAACTCCGGCTGTCGGGTAACCATGTCGAACACCGCCGGTTTCTGCTCATGCCCTCCCGCAACGTGCCACTCGTGCTGGGCCTCCCTTGGCTCAGCACCCATGACCCCTCCATATCGTGGGAGGGCCCCACCATACAGGGTTGGAGCCCCTACTGCTACGCCAACTGTCTACGGTCGGCTACTTACCCTTACATTTGTCAAGATGCAAAAGTCAACAGAGACAAGTTCAAAAGGCTGAGTAGTCACAATATTAGTGAGAGGGGCTCTGGTCTCATGGTTGGGCTTTTTGTGTTTTCTTAGTTCAGTACCTAGCGGTTTCGTCTCTGCCAGTTTGCACCTAATAATACGTCCTATAATGGGGTCAGTCTTTTGATCTAGCTTGATCTGTCCAACAGTCAATGGAGCTATCGGTGTGTTTAGTGACACCTCGGCACACGTAGCTGAGATTCCCATAGACCAAGCTGCACTAGACTGATTCTGTTGGTCAACTGCTTGTACGGCAGCACTCACAGCATCATATGACAATCATATGACATTTCTTTTGTACATCCTTCCATATATGTTACCATATCAAGGGGCATCCTAGATAAACTGTCTGCATCAATATTTTCCTTACCAGGACGATATTTAACAGTAAAATTAAAATCAGAAAGTTCTGCGACCCACCTGCACCCAGTTGCATTTAATTTAGTAGTCAACAGGACATAACTGAGTGGATTATTGTCACTAAACACAGTGAAGAATGGTGCATAGTACAAATAATCACGAAACTTGTCTGTGATCGGCCACTTAAGCGCCAAAAATTCCAACTTGCCCGAGTGTAAGTTATAATTCTTCTCAGCTGCCGTTAAAGTCCGAGAGCCATAGGCTATCACGCGAAGTTTGCCATTTTGTCTTTGGTACAACACAGCACCTAAACCCTGGTTGGAGGCATCTGTATGCAAAATGAAAGGCTGTGCGAAGTCAGGAAAACCTAAAACTGGTGGTTGGACTAAACAGTCTATTAGCTGCTCTAACGCTGACTGATGTTCATCACTCCACTCAATACGTGTGTTGGAATGCACACTGTTATGTCTCACTTTCCATTTTTTTCCTGGGTGCTGCTGAGTCTCAACATTCAGAGGGGCTTTAAGCAAATTATACAAAGGACTAGCAATACAAGAGAAATCTTTGATGTATTGCCTATAATAGCTTAATAGTCCCAAAATGGCTCGAAGCTCACCGACAGTACCTGGCTGTCTGTTTTTCAGAGCACTCACTGCTGCTGTATCTGCCGGGTCCATTCTGCTCCCCTCAGCAGAGACAATCCTGCCAAGGTACGAGGTACCTCACTTCCGGCTTGAAGAGGTCACACTTTCGGGATTTGAGTTTTATTCCATTTTCTCTGAGACGTCGCAACACTCGCATGACAACCTCAACGTGGTTGTCAAATGTCTCGCTGAAAACAAGAATGTCAAGATAGGGGACGAAGCGATACGTCTTGACTCAACTAATTACTTACTTCGAATGCCCAGATGTAATGCAACCGTATGCGTACAACAACTTCCTGTCCAACCCTGTAAATCGGTCCGACACGAAACACTAACTGAAGCAGGCGTTCCTTGTTTAAATAAACATTTTAGATATATATCATTTGTAAACCAATGTAACTATGCGAATGTTACCAAAATACTAAATAAGATACATTTCAACCTGTTACACATACCATCTGGTTCGTATCAGAGAGGGGGACGAGTGGAAGACGGCATTCAAAACGCCCTTGGGGCATTTTGAATACCTGGTGATGCTTTTCGGACTCACCAACGCTCCCGCCTTATTTCAAAACCTCATCAATGATGTGCTCGGGGATTTCCTCAAGGTGTTTGTCTTCGTGTATTTGGACGACATCCTTATATTTTCTAAGTCCGCAGAAGAACACTAGCAACATGTCCGACGGGTCTTGGCGCGGCTCCCGCAAAACCGGCTCTACGTGAAGGCAGAGAAGTGCGAGTTCCGTGTCCGCTCTTTGTCTTTTCTGGGGTTTGTCGTGGAGCAGGGGCAACTTCGGGCCGATCCAGCCAAGACCAAAGCGGTGGTAGAGTGGCCAACCCCAAGACGCGCAAACAACTCCAGCGATTTTTGGGGTTTGCCAACTTCTACCGCCGCTTCATCCGCGGGTGTAGTCAGAAGGCACGCCCCCTAACCAATCTCACCTCCACCAAGGTCCCCATTAGGTGGACACCTGACGCGCAGGGGGCGTTCAACCGCTTCCGACACGCCTTCACCAATCCTCCTGTCTTACGCCACCCCGACCCAGACCACGTGTTCGCTGTAGAGGTCGACGCATCGGAGTCCGGGGTGGGGCGGTATTATCCCAGTGCTCATCGGTCGACCAGAAGCTCCACCCATGCGCCTTCTTCTCCCGCCGGCTCAGCCCTGCGGAAGCCAACTATGATGTGGGGAACCGGGAACTGCTGGCGGTCATCCTGGCGCTGCAGGAGTGGAGACACTGGCTCGAAGGGGCCAAACACCCCTTCACCATCTTCACCGATCATAAGAATCTGGCCGCCATTCGGTACGCCAAGAGACTCAATTCGCAGCAGGCTCGATGGGCACTGTTTCTGACCCGCTTCAACTTTACTCTCACCTACTGCCCAGGTTCGCACGAGCCGGCAGAGAAGGAGGAGGTCATCGCCAACATCCTGCCGGCGCAACACATCCTAGGCGCCCTGAAGTGGGAGGTGGGGAAGAAGCCCAAGGGTCGCCCGATGGATCGCCTATTCGTCCCCCACCGCACTACGCACCGCGGTGCTGCACTGGGCACATGCCTCCAGGGTCGCCTGTCACCTGGGGGTCAACAGGACGATCCATCTCATCGCCCAGCGGTTCTGGTGGCCGGAGTACAGGAGGGACGTTGTGGACTACGTGAAGGCATGCCCCGCCTGTGCCCGCGGGAAGGTCTCCCATCAACCCCGGCGGGACTTCTCCAGCCACTACCGGTCCCCTCCCGGCCCCGCTGCCATATCTCCCTGGACTTCGTCACGGACCTCCCCCCCGCAAGACGGTCGTTCTCACTGTGGTGGACTGCTTTTCGGCTCAACTCCTAGTTAACCACATCTTCCGTCTCCACGGGATCCCGGCAGACATCGTATCGGACCAGGGACCGCAGTTCGTATCCAAGGTATGGAAACGTTTCTGTCGGTCCGTAGGGGCATCGGCGAGCTTGTCATCTGGCTACCACCCCCAATCCAACGGCCAGACGAAGCGCAAGTACCAGGATCTGGAAGCGGCTCTACAGTGCGTGTGCCTCCATCGTCCAGCGTCGTGGGCCCTCCACTTGCCGTGGGTGGAATACACGCATAACTCCCTGGTCTCCTCAGCCACAGGTCGGTTCCCGTTCATGTCCGCCTGTGGGTATCAGCGGCCGCTGTTCCCCACCCAGGAGGGCCAGGTGGAGGTCCCGACTATCCATCACTACCTTAGACGGGCCCATCGCGTGTGGAAGGAGACCAGAGCCGCCCTGTCGCGCACGGCATCCCGGAACCAACACATCGCGGATCGTCGTCGCCGCCAGGAGGGCAGGAGGTGTGGCTGTCCACGAGGGATCTCCGGTTGGCCGAGACATCGGCCAAACTGGGCGGGTCACGGGTGGGTTCACGGGTCCCTTCCCCATTGAGGCCACCCACGATGAGGATCCACCCGGTCTTCCACGTATCCCTCCTCAAGCCGGTGGAAACCAGCCCCCTGGCTCCGGCACCCGCCCCCTCCCCGGATGGTAGACGGCGACCCAGTCTACACAGTGCGGGAGATATTGGACTCAAGGCGCATGGGCAGGGGATTGCAATAACTGGTCGATTGGGAGGGCTACGGGCCGGAAGAACGTCAGTGGGTTCCCCGCTCCTGGATCCTCGACCCATCTCTCACCCGAGCATTCCACTCGGCTCTCCTCTCCAAACCGGGTGGGCCGCCAGGGGGCGTCCGTTGAGGGTGGGGCACTGTCTTATGCTCATTGGCGCCAGGTGCGCGCTCCTCCCCTCCCTGCTCTCCGGGCTCACTCACATGATTCCCATTTTCTTGATTGTGCCTTCTGGCTATAAAAGCCATCCGTTCCCGCTCGGTCCTCGCCGGTGTATTCTCTCTTGTTACCCTGTCACCCAGCAGTACGCAGGTTGGTCCAGTTCGTCTATTCGGTTGCCTTACCTTCTGTTTTGCCCCGCGTGTCTCAGTAAAAACCTTTCTTGAACTTATTGTCTCCATCGTGTATTTCAGATCCAACCCCTTCCTATTTTTTCTTCGTCCATCGAGTCCTATCACCACTCCTCGAGCGGACGTGACAGCGGGGCTGGCCGACAAACACTACTACATTCTCTTACAACATGTAGCAAATGTTCTACCCCCCATCACACAGAAATGCTGTTCCTTTGAGAAATACTTATCATGAAGATGTTATTTACGTTCAGTACAGCCCCGGTGAAGGCAACCATGTGGGACTACAGTTGAAGACTAGCATTTCTGCTAAGCCCAATGCATTTACCCCGTTTATTCTTGTGTTGATTAATGTTCACTGTGCAAAAATAAAAGAATAAATAAAATAAATCATCGTAAATGCTCAATTTCTAGCCTCATGTATCACTTGACACAAAAACAATTAATTTTGTGTAATATATTGTTGAGGAAGGCGGTCCAGTAGTCTAGTAGTTAGCACGCCAACTTCACTGTGTAGACGTCATGAGTTCAAGACCAGATATTGTTGAGGAATGTAGGCATATTATTAGTATTGCTGGTACCAGTCACTCCCCAGAACATCTGTTGAATTTCCGAAACAAGGAATGTCGTGTACAGTTTCCATCCACTTCCCTTCATGAGTGATTAACATGCCCGAAGTATCATCTTCTTTGTTTCCCAGCTCGTGAAGGTCCTTGAAACCTGTCAAGCTCCCCTGATATGAAACTCTTATCTCTGGATTTACGCACAGCAGGGGAAGTCTGGACCGTCTCCTCATTCCGGGAGAATTGCATCAACCTTTCTTTGTTTCTGTTTCAAGACATTTACATAGGGGGCAGGACAGCCTGCCTTTCATTAACATACGATCCCAATATATGTGTGTCTGTTTATTTCCTATGTTTTTCTGATGAATGATTCAACTCACGGGAGCCCGAATCAATTTGGACTGTCACGATTGGACAAGAAAAAGAATAAAACCCTTCAAAGTTACTGTTAATTGTCTCCAGCCTGTATTTGGATAACCAACATCGTCACCGTCCGAAATTCAAGTACACACAGCGGAAGGGTAAGGCCAACCTTCTTCCTCCTCGTCTGGGGTTATAACTATATCCCATGACATTTGCGTTAATATAATCAGACTCATCTACAGTCAAACGTCGTTCCCCACACCCTCATGGAGAAGATATAATTCCACTAAATATACATGTACACTCCTCTTCTAAAGCACTTCTCCAGTCTTATCCTCTTTCCGAAAACCAAACACGTAACCTACGCAAGTTCTTTGCGGACATTCCATGGATCTTTTTCTCACAGGTGCAAACGATATGAGAATGATGTGATAAAACTGCCAAGGATTTTCATCATTTTCCTACAATAGACTGGCACAGATAACGCATTCAGTCTCCTATCGAGTGCAAAAACGACCACGTGACCATTTCAAAGCAGCTTTAATCACCTCAAAGCATAATGTTCAAAGCACATGTTAATTTGACCTGTGCTTTTGAATACCATCAACACTGTCCCTTGTATGTGGATTTTATTGATGTCGACGTGAGGAGCTTCTGATACAACATACAAAGTCTGGAATGTCATGAAATTAAATCATTGTTCCCTTCATGGGGCCAGAAAATTGAGTAATGACATGCTTACAATCGGTGACATAATCTATCTGCGATGACAAAGACGGACGGGTCTTTATGGAGAGGAATATGTCATCTTCTGAGACTATGATGGCAACAGAGAACATCTGGCGGACTGACTCATAACCCAGGGAACAGACGCCCTTTCAGCTGAACAAACAATCCATGTTTTGTTCTGACCATCTCATCATATTTAGATTAGTGGTGCCTCTGTTTGTAAAGCGCCTCCCAGAGATTGTCAGCAGAGGAAATCTGTCAGTACGTCTACTTATTGAATTCTTGTGTTTCATGCATTAAAAAAAAAATCACAAACACTTTAACCTCTGCCTGGAAACTCATTGGAGAAAAGAAAACAGAAGGGGCAGAGTGGGCGAAATCTGGCTTCAACCAGGTCCGAGATGACTCTTTGTAGGCCCCATCTGAGCTGGCAATAACTCAAATCTTTTCAATGTCTTTCATCTGAATGCAGTGAGCGCATAATTGAAGCTTTCTCACGGATTCTTGCAGAAAGTGAACGTCGGGCAAGAGCCCCTGGCCCCTGTGAAAAACACCTGCACGTACACTCGACAACCATTCCCTCAACAGCACATCAGACAACTGCCACTTAGCTACGTACGGACTGGGGACACCAGGCCGGACTGCGCCATTTCCATTCTTTCCTGATTTAATCCCCAGCCAGTCCTAAAACCACCAGACGTCAACTGTTAGCAGTTACAGCAGGAAATTAGACGCCCAGCTGGTACAGAAAAAGAAATGTGTTTTATATTCTTGTCAGGTTAAATTACCTGATGGGTTTATCGCCCCACATCGCAACCCCCAAACCCCCTTCTGAACGATTCTTCACCATAGTGGTTGTCGGCAAAAGCTGTCAGCCATGAAAATATTTCATACCTGATGAATTGTGACCACTATTATGCATTGAAATACAAACAAACATGTACTTTTACAGATGTTAGTCTGGTGTATAAATAAAGAAGTGTGGAATGTCACCTTAAGTGTTCAGAACAGGACGGTAAGGACCACTCAGTGCCAGAATTTCACTGATGACATGAAAATGTGCTTGTTGTTTCATGTGCTTCCAGCCAACCAATATTCTACAGCAGGCGTCTCAAACTCGCGGCCCGCGGGCCAAATGGGGCCCCCGAAAGAATATTTTGCGGCCCGCCTTGATATGAAAGATTGATGTTAGTGCGGCCCGCATGATTGATATGAATGAAACTTGTGTGTGGAGCTGAACAAGTAGGCAATAGAAGCCACGTTTTGGACAGTTCATGTTCAATATTTTATTTATGTTAAGAAAGTTAAAGGTTAAAGAACTGTGAATACAGACATTTGAAACTTTATTATAGTAATTAGTTTTCCTGTGGTTTTTTTCAGTCGTCTGTATCTGCCTTATGATATTATAATCATTTGATTTATTTATTGCTGGTTAATTTATTTTTTATTCATTTTTCCATTTATTCATTAAATTCATTTTTTTTGTGTGTTAAAAATAACGATTTTGACAACATTGGAATGTTTTATCTGTGCTTTTCTTGTGGAAATCCTGATGCGGCCCAGCCTCACCCAGACTCTGCCTCCAGCGGCCCCCGGGTCAATTAAGTTTGAGACCCCTGTTCTACAGCGATTGGCCTCATTAGGATTGCAGGTGAGCTGGAGACTCTCCCTGCAGACATTGACTGGCAGGCCAGATAGATCCTGGACTGATCACCAGCCAATCGAAAGACAAGAAAATCAACACAAGCATGGGCAAGAGCATGCAAATTCCATAAGTGAGATCCACATATAAATCCTCGGCTCGGGCTGCCCTTTTAAAATCTAAATCATGTTAAAACCGGAAATTACATATCCCTTCCTCTCTCACGGAAGACTAAGCACTCTTAAATGCGGACTTTTAAATGTATAAACATCTTCTCACATATATAATCGAATGGCTCCCTCTTCTGGTGAATTTCATGTTAACGCCTTATTTATTATTCTGGATTTGTTATATTTTTCGGACAATCTTGGAAGAGAGATTTAACCTCCATTACTTTTTTAAACGCGTTTAAATGGAATAATGCTGTTTTACCCCACCTATTCATCTACTTGTATTGAGTATGGATGTGTGTTGGGGTGTGAAAACGAGGGTCATCACAATAAAAGACAAACCCATTTTAAGATCATGAATATATACAGCTAGACCCACAAATATTTGGACAGTGACACAACTTTTTATTTTTTGTTGCTCACACATGGCTAACACATTCCAAAATACAATAATATAATAAACAATTTCAGCTACAATTTGAGACTTTCCACATCCAAATCAGAATAAGGGTTTAGGAATTATAGCGCTTTACACTCTTCATTCCCCATTTTCAAGGGACCAAAAGTAATTGGACAATTGACTCAGAGGGCTGTAATTGACTCTGAAAGCCCTTTGTTAACCTGTCATCAATTAAGTCGTATTGTAGGTGCGTGGTTTTGCATTTGGAAGCTGTTGTTGTGACTACACATCATGCGTTCCAAGGAGCTCTCAATGGTGTGAAGCAGAAGATCCTGACACTCAAAAAAAAGAAGAAATCCATTCGAGGTATAGCTGAAATGCTTGAAGAAGGTGGAGGCAGCTTGATGGCATGGGCGGGCATGGCTTCCAAGAGCATGACATTACAACAGATAAAAGTAGCCGGATGAATTTTGAAGTACTGTATACACAGATATACCTTCTGCTCAAATTCAACCAAATGATGCAGAGTCGGATGGCGCGTGCTGCAACCCAGAAGTTTATTAGGGCAAAGAAGTGGAATATTCTGCAATGGCCAAGTCAATCTCCAGATCTCAACTCAATTGAGCGTGCATTTCACTTGCTCAAGGCGAGGCTTAAGGTGGAAAAACCCACAAACGAGCAACAACTCAAGGCTGTTGTCGCAAAGCATCAGTGAGGAGGAAAGCCAGAGTTTGCTGCTGTGCATTGCTTCCAGACTTCAGGTAGAGATTACCTCAAAAAGATTTGCAAAAAATATTGACAGCATACTTTTTTTAGATTATGCCTAATTGTCCAATTACTTTTGAGCCCTTAAAATGTGGTGTGTTTGCAAAAAATGTATAAAATGCCTTCATTTTTAGTCATGTTGTTGTTCAAAGCACTTGATTAAGAACAGTACAGTCTGCACTTCAATTCTGGTCAAGATATTTCATTTCAAGTCCAATGTGGTTGCATATTTGCCCAACTTGTGAAACGTGTGTGCCTGTTCAAATGTTTTGGGCCTAACTGTTATTGAATTCTAGTGTTTCATGCATTTAAAAAAAAAAATCACAAACACTAACTCATTGGGAAACTCATTGGACAAAAGAAAACAGAAGGGGCAGAGTGGCTGAAATCTGGCTTCAATAGAAGATATATATATATATATATATATATATATAAAATCCTCGTTTCACCCACCATGGGTGGTGTCTGTCCCCATTTCAGCTCGGGTCCTCTACCAGAGGCCAAGAAGCTTGAGGGTTCTGCGCAGTATCCGTGCTGTTCCCAGCACTGCCCTTTTCTGGACCGAGATATCCGATGTTGTTCCCGGGATCTGTTGCAACCACTCGTCGAGTTTGGGGGTCACTGCCCCAAGTGCTCCGACCACCACAGGCACGACTGTCACCTTTACCTTCCAGGCTCTCTCCAGCTCCTCTCTGAGCCCTTGGTATTTCTCCATTTTCTCATGTTCCTTCTTTCTGATGTTCCCATCACTCGGGACCGCTACATCCAC